>NC_091951.1:180080494-180441062 GCF_031021105.1 Erythrolamprus reginae | reverse complement strand
ATCGTGTGTTGCAACCCGTACATTAAATCCGCCTGTCTCGCTGATGATCTTAACAGGGGCATATTTTGGGGGTAGGGCTTATATTATGAGCATCCTGAAAAAATGATGCTAAGGCTTATTTTCCAGTTAGCTTTTATTTTCGGGAAAGCACTGTACCATATTTGAATTGCAACAGTTCAGATAACCATAAGATGACACTATAAATACAAAAAACCCCACCAAACTTCATGCTATCCTAAAGTAGTCACCTGGACTTTTATATCCCAGTGTATGGTAGTTAAGGAAGTCAGCACCCGACCCCTCTCAGAAAGGAGACTTTCCTAGGATCAAATTATTCACTTCTCTCCACTACCAGGAAAGCATTCCAGATAGCCTCTCCAACAATTACTAGTATCTATCGAGAAAACTGGAGCATTCCATTCAGTATCTATTTACAGAAAATCAGACAGCTCCATTCACAAACAAAACATCTTCAGCTAAAGTTCCCACAGAAGGCTGAACTGATGGGATGAAAAACAGAAAAACAAAAACTCCTAAACAGCTAGATTCTCCACCCAGCTCCAAGGACAGGGCATCACCTCCCAGCCACAATGGGAGTAAGACAACCATATTCAAAAAGGGCACACTCAAGCACAGGCCAAAGTACATTTCACAAGGATCAGGCATCTCAACCAAAAAGCCCCCCAACATTTATTTATTTATCTATCTATCTATCTATCTATCTATCTATCTATCTATCTATCTATCTATCTATATCATCTATCTATCTATCATCTATCTATATCTCTATCTATCTATCTATCTATCTATCTATCATCTATCTATCTATCTCTATCATCTATATCTATCATCTATCTATCATCTATCTATCTCTATCTATCTATCTATCTATCATCTATCTATCTATCATCTATCTATCTCTATCTCTATCTATCTATCTATCATCTATCTTTATCTATCTATCTATCTATCTATCATCTATCTATATCTATATCTATCTATCTATCTATCTATCTATCTATCATCTATCTGTCTGTCTATCTATCTATCTATCTATCTATCTATCTATCTATGCCGCGCCTGTCTGAGGACTCGGGGCGGCTTACAACATATAAAAACAACATAATACAATAGCTAAATTCAATAATTAAAATGAAGCAAACAATCTAAAATCCCTAGTTATGTTAAAAAATCAGTCATACCCATTCAAATAATTTATTTTTAATAAATTTACAAACATTTCTAAAATTCCATTTTCACTTTGTCATTTTGGAGTATTGAATATAGATTAAAGAGGAAAAAAATTCTACAGCTATAGAATCAGGCTGCAGCTTAACAAAATTGTCAAATTGTCATTTGTTTATTTCTTTATTTATTTGTCAATATAGTAATTTATATAAACGCAACATAGAAAGTAATGATAAAAGAAGACAATAGGACAGTAGGATGAGGACGGTAGGCACAATGGTGCATTTATGCACACTCCTTACAGACCTCTTAGAAAAGGAGAAAGGTCAAAAGCTATAAAAGCCCACCTACCCTCAAAACGTCGCTACAGAGCACTGCACAGCAAGACAACTAGACACAAGAACAATTTTTCCCTGAACACCATCACTCTACTAAACAAATATTTCCCTCAACACTGTCAGACTTTCTACTAAATCTGCACTTCTATTCTACTTTTTTTTCTCATCATTCCTATCACCCATTTCCTCCCATGTTGACTGTATGACTGTAACTTGTTGCTTATATCCTAAGATTTTTATTAATATTGCTTCTTCATTGCTTATTTGACCCCTATGACAATCATTAAGTGTCGTACCACATGATTCTTGACAAATGTATATTTTATTTTATGTACGCTGAGAGCATATGCACCAAGACAAATTCCTTGTGTGTCCAATCACACTTGGCCAATAAAAATCTATCTATCTATCTATCTATCTATCTATCTATCTATCTATCTATCTATCTATCTATCTATCATCTATCTATCTATCTATCTATCTATCTATCTATCTATCTATCTATCTATCTACTCTCAACCCCCATTTTCTCAGCCATCCCAGAAACATGCTGCTGTCATTAGTTTCTGGCTACCGAATAAACAGACTTCATTTCCTGCAACCTGCCTCCATATTTCCAGCATCTTTCTCCTGGATTGGAACCAGACCGGATTTTTCTTCCAACAATAGTTTGTAAAAAATATGAATGGCCACTAGATGGCAACATAAGGATACTACATACAGTATTCTAATTATACCGATTAGCAGTATACATTGTATACTGTACTGTATTATATATGAATGTTGACTATTAACCTCCCCCTCATGTCCTGCTCGGCTGCCTCATGGCATTTATTTTCCTGGAGGAATGAAGGAAGAACACCAGGAATGTATGTCAAGAGTTTATACTTCCAGCAGGATCACTTGAAGCCTTAAGGTCATCCCAGCTGCTTAGCTAAAACAAGCAGACATCTATATTGGACAGCAGTGATACAGGAAGATGTTGAGGACAGATGAACATTTCAAGGAAAACGGCAAAGATATACAGTACCGTATTTTTTGGATTATAAGATGCACCGGTGTATAAGACGCACCAAGATTTCAAATAGGTAAGTAAGTAAAAAAAAAAATTGGCCTCCTTGGCCCCAGAAGCCTCCTTCTGCAGCCTTCCAAACCCTCTGCGTTTCCTGTTTTTCGCAAAGACTTATGAGTTTCTAACCTATTTTTCACTCACTTATGTGAAAAACAGAGCAGAATGCTACTGGGGGCTGAGGGAAAGCAAAACGGCCCCTGTTTTTTTTTAAAAAAAACAGCCTATTTTTCACAAACCTTGGGGTGTTTTTCCCTTGCATCAGCCCTCAGGAACACTCTGCAGGCTTCCCAAACCTTCTGCACACCTACTTTTTGCGAAAAAGTGGCCCATATTTTGCAAAAATTGGCATGGGGGTAGGGCTTCGGGACACCAAAAATGGCTCGGTGTATAAGACACACCGGCATTTTTACCCTCTTTTGGGGGGTAAAAGTGAGTTTTATACTCCGAAAAAAATACAGTAATTTCATGCTGTGTGGTAGTAAGCACTACTAAACCATTTCTGTATTATAGCAAGAAAATCGCATGGATAGATAAGACAAAGATTTATAAAATAAGATGATGTGCTTTCTAGAGGAATAGTATCCAACATGCTATTGTGGAAGAGTGGAGGATCTTTTAGAGTAGTGTACTCATGTTGTTTATGATGCAGCTAAATTTGAAAAAAATCTCTAATACCTAGCTGCTGATGTCATGCAGGAAAAGAAAATCCGAAGCTACAAAGGCAGAATTACAATGGGAAAGTTGAATACATTAAAGATTAAGTCAATCAACTGCACATTAACATCTTGGGCACTTCAGAAAATTGAAATAGATTGGTATTCTGACCAGAGCATCCAATGCATAAGCCACGCCCAGCCACAGTGTGGGAGTAAACATTTTGGTAGCCCATCACTGGTTTGGGGCAAATACTTTTACTAGGTCCCTCCTCCCTGCATAAGTTGGCCTTCTCCACCTGATTAGTGTTTTGAAGGGACCTGAAAACCTGGTTCTTTGCCCAGGCCTTTGGCAAACATAATTAAAGCCTTCTTTTTTTCTTTCTCATTGTTCCAACCTAAACTTGTTATCTTTACCATTTTTGCTCTAGTTTTCTAGTCTTGATGTTTTTTTAACAATTTGTAAACTGCCCACATTTGCTGGGAGTCAGGGGTGAAATCTAGCAGGTTCTGACATGTTCTGGAGAACCAGTAGCAGAAATTTTGAGTAGTTTGGAGGACTAGTAGTGGAAATTTTGAGTAGTTTGCAGGACTAGTAGTGGAAATTTTGAGTAGTTCGGAGAACTGTCAAATATCACCTCTGGCTGGCCCCAGAGATGGGTGGGAATGTAGATTTTGCAATATCCTTCCCCCTGGAGTGGGGTGGGAATGTAGATTTTGCAGTATCCTTCCCATGCTACACCCACCAAGCCACACCCACAGAACCTGTAGTAAAAAATATTGGATTTCACTACTGAGTCAGGTGCCGTACAAATTTAGTAAATAATAAGGAAGTGAGCTGTCCGTGAGAATAGATTGATGGAAAAGTTTCCCAAAACTGTATAATTGACAAATTACTACACAGTGAATGTTTGGTTATGAATTCCCAAGCTGTCTCAGATCCCATGGAAAGGAGGTTGAAATCACCTACTAGTAAGAGGCTGAGGAAAGCCACAATTATTCCTTCAGTATGGAATGTAACAACAACAGACCACCTGCAGAATGGCACTCCACAACAGTTAAGATCTCCTCGCAAACGATTGCCACAGTATGCCAATCCTGCCCAGGGGCTGCAAATGATGCAGAATAAAATACCTCCCTGGATAGATCTCCATGAAGGAGACTCTTCCCCTTCAGTCAGACAGATCTCAGTAATTAGAATACTGTATAGCTAAAATCTCCCAGCCCTTTAAAAAATCATGTCACATCAGTTCACAGACAATCTTATTAAAGTGAAAATAGGCAAATGTATGCATATTTTTATTAAATGCAAAAACTATAACTATGAACAATAGAAAATACATATCAATCTAAATCTAACCTTTAACAGAAAGTGCATTCAATAAATTAGGGATATTCTGCGGGGTGTTATAAAGATGCCTATTAATTGTACTGTTTGTTTCTATTTTTTTAAAATCCAGCTTGTGCCCATATTTAAATGAAACCCAAAAGGAAAGACGTTCAGTGATGTACTAACTTCAAAACTGATTGAAATATTGCATGACTTGAGTCCACTAGTTAAGTTCTTGAACATCAAGATTTATTGCAAATAGATCATAAATAAAATACAGTAATTGTAAATTGTTTTTCAGGGTAGAAAATACTGCTTGTGATCAGTTGTTGGCAGTCCAAAATTGAGATAGCTTATATCGCCATCAGTACATTTCAGGCTATTTCAGAAGATCTTAAACCAACACAATAGGTTTTTTTTTAAGACATTCAAACTGTTCATCGATAAACAATTTGTAATTTGTTCCCATGCAACTTTCATCTGTGCGTCCATAGTCTTACTCTCCCTCCTTCATCTCTACTTACGGTACCTATTTAAATCTTACAGTAGTTAAGCTACTCCGCGCATCTGATAAAGCCAGCTGCATTTGACGAAAGTCTCTGCCTTGCAATAAAATGTGAAAAAGCTGCTCCGGGCTCTATTTTTGCTACCATAAACAATTGCCGATCTCCCCACCACCACCACAAGGTCTACAGTTTTTTGGTACTGTCACTTTAATGCTCGATCAGCTTGCAATTGGCTGGAAGATTGGAACATTCCTACATGTCGGAGGACTGTCTCGTGCTGTGATTGGATGGCCTGGACGCTGCAGGATACTTCCTGGAATGTCTGCAAGTGGACGTTCATCTGGCTTGTTTCACTGAAAAAGTGGTGATGGGGACTTTCTTTTATGCAAGATGCAATTAATCGCCCTGAGATTACAGGTAAGAAGACTATGCGATTTCGGCCGGCTGTTTCTTGCTTTGGGCATAAAGCACAAAAGCATATGGACATGTTGCAGGGCCAGCAGAATCCATGTTCAGTAGGAACCTCCCTGCTCACTAGCATATTGACTAAGTTGTTCCATTGAACTTTTAAACTATGTTTCATTTAATTGTACTATTGCAATACAAGCATTTTATTTAAAAGCAATAGCACCTGCTTCATGCGGAGACGAATCCCATAGCAAAAAACCCCACAAAGTGCTAGAAGATGTAATTTGATCAGGAGAAGGATACACGATTCCCTAAGAAACAATGGAAAGTACTTGATTTGTTTTTCTTTTTCACAGTGGAAGGAAAGCTCTGACCAGATCAAGGATGCTGCATAACCTCCCTTGAAACTGGCTTTCTACATGTGCTGAAAAATTATTACATTTTGTTCAAAGTAGGTATTGTAACAGTGATTAACAGGAGCTAAAATCTGATAAAACTGCATTATTAGCTTTTGTAAAGTACCAAAATGAGCTCATCATTTGAAAAGAAAAAAAATCAGCAACAGCAGGTTAAACATGGATGAAATTTGGGAGTGGATATGGAGAGAGGAGGTATATATCAGTGATTTTCAACCTTTTTTGAGCCACGGCACATTTTTTACATTTACGAAACCCTGGGGCACATTGAGCGGGGGTGGGTGGGTGGGTGGGTGTAAAAAGTTTGGACAAAAAAATTCTCTCTCTCTCCCTCTTCCTCCCCTTCACTCTATTTCTTTCTCCCTCCCTCTTTCTCTCCCTTCCTCTTTCTTTCTCTCTCTCTCCATCCCTCTTTCTTTCTCTTCCTTCCTTTCTTTTTTTCTCTCTTTCTCTCTCCCTCACTACCTCCCTCTATGTCTTTCTCTCTCCTTCTCTCCCTCTCTTTCTCTCTCTTTCTCTCTCTCTTTCTCTCTCTCTTTCTCTTGTTCTCTCTCTCTCTTGCTTTCTTTCTCTCTCTCTTGTTTTCTTTCTCTCTCTCTCTTTCTCTCTCTCTCTTGCTTTCTTTCTCTCTTGCTTTCTCTCTCTCTTGCTTTCTTTCTCTCTGAGCTTCATGGCACACCTGACCATGTCTCGCGGCACACTATTGTGCCACGGCACACTGGTTGAAAAACACTGGTATATATTATAGCCATCCTTTTAGATACTTGGATTAATTACACTCAAGAGTGTACTGGAGAGACTAATTTTCTTTATAATTTTCCAAGGAGTGTCCCAAAGCTTCTGCCCTGTTAGCAATAGGGAAACAAGAAATCTATTTTTAAAAATGTGATTTTATGTACGTATTTTAAGGTGGTAATCAGTGAAAGCCCTTATACTGTCTTTTGTGGTGAGTTGATTAAAACTATAGTGGTTTTCTGTGTAGCTTATGTTGTAGGTAAAATATTCGCATTTGAAATCCCTGTCAAGGAAGTTGGTCATAAATGTATAGATGTGTGTTTTATGATCTTGCAAATCAAGATGTGCTTGGGATAGAAGATGTGTGTGCCTGGTGATATACAGAATGAAGCCCATATTCCTGCAGACATTTTCAGTAATACAGTATTCTGCTTGTTTCTTGATAGACAAATACTGTATTGTAGAAATTGATTTCTTGCATATGTACTTTAACTCCTTGTTGCTCTTGTTTTTATTTTGGATTTTTCAAAGATTATTTTCCAAAATAGGTAGCTGGTTTGGATAATATTGGTTGGGTTTATATATTGAGCCATTAATTTGCTTACCAAACCACAGTTGATTGGATTCACACAACATACTAAGAAAAGAAAATCAAATTATGTCTTACCATGCTACTTAAATCCAACCCTTGTATGTTAAAATATAGGGTTGATTTTAAACCCTACCTTCTTCCTTCTTCTACAATTTCTTGCAAGAAGTTGATACTATTTTGCCAATACCAGAGTTTAGACTCTTGTGATTCTGACAAACTGGAAAAGCTTCTGTGACCAAAATTTATTTGGAATCACAAGGCACTTGCAGAACAATATTTTACATTATTTGTTTTTAAACATCATAGGCTAATATGTCAATTATTCAAGAGAGAAAGTGAACAACTTTTAAACAGAAAGATGCTTCTAAATGTACAGGTGTATCTGCACATTACTGTGCTTTAGAAGCATATTTTTGTTTAAAACTGAGTCTTGTTCACTTTCCCCCTTGGCATTGGGCACAAATTGCATTAACTTCTTGCAAGTAATTTTAGCAGCAGAAAGAATGGTAATGGGAGGAATAAATTTAATTTACACATCATGTATATCTATGTCTTTATAATCTTGCATTTTTAGGCATGGGCTGTGTTTTTATATCAGTAGAAGAGTGCATAAGTAATATCTTAGAGATTAAAATAGAACAATTATCTAGTATAATCAGCATTTTCTTATTTGTTCTATCTATGAATATAAGACAACTTAAAATTATTTGCCAGGTATTGGAAATCAGAAGCCACTTAACATGACAACAGAAACTTTGGTGAAAGATATTAAACCAGGCATGAAAAATCTAAATCTTATATTCATTGTGCTGGAAACAGGTAAGTCACATGGAAGAGAACATAGGTTTGCTTTTTAAAATCACTATACAGTATAAGCAATTGGGAGACCAAGCTACATGCTTATTATTTGCTTAAATTCTGGATAAAATATTTTACTGCCTTTTTTTGTAATTGCTTTGTAATAATTTCCTTTTCCTCATTGTTTAACTAACTGCTGTCTTATTCCAAAAAAATGTTGATTATTGGCCAGACTTTTTAAAAAGTTCATTTAAAACAAAATTGTATTTAAAAAAAATATTTTATATAAATGGACAGATAATGCTCAAAATAATTTTAGTGAAAAATAAAACATACCAAAAAAAGCACATTGAACTATTTTCATGATACAAAGCAGTATATATTTTTGAGCTTAATGCCAAAATCTCCATTAAAGTATTATTTATAATGCTAAAGAAGAAGAAAAAACAACATCCTTAAGAATAATATACATCATATTTAATTTCTGACTTTCCCCTTTGTACTCCAAACAATTTGTAGTACCTATTGGCTTGTAAGTTTAAAAAATACTTTACAAAGATTAATATAAATTACATCATAATATATACTTACAGTACACCTAAGTGGGTTTAAAACTGCAGTCTTATATGAGGGGGAAAGTAATACAGGTCTTGTTTAATGATCATTCATTCAGTGACTGTTCAAACTTACAACAGGATTTGCTTAAGAACAGCTACAAGGAATGCCAAAATTGCTGTTGCTAGCAATAGAGTAGTGAGGTTCCATTGATGACCACATCAGTTAGTGATGGAAATCCTGGCTCCAATTATTCTTGTTAAAGAAGGACTACTTGTATGGTATAATTATTACTGCTGATCATAAAGACATTTCTATGATGAGAAGCAGGTTGAATTCTCAGCAAGGAGAGCAATTTTTTAGATAATCTAAACAATTTGCTTCCAGTGTTACACACATACACAAACAGAGAGAGAGAGAGAAGCTCAGTGTTTAAACTTCTGGGCTTAAAGGAATATGCAGGTGAAGGTGAGATGTATTTGGAGTGAAGCAGTGACAGATAAAAACCTCTCCTTCACTCATGATAACAAATCCTTGCAATTGTCTTGAATTGTGGTTCTTGTTCTATCACTAGGCCGGGTGACCAAGACAAAGGATGGTCATGAAGTACGGACCTGTAAAGTAGCTGACAAAACAGGCAGCATAAACATCTCTGTTTGGGATGATGTTGGAAATCTAATCCAGCCTGGCGATATCATCCGACTCACCAAAGGGTATGGGGGATTCCTCCAAGAGGAACAGCTTGGGAGAAGCTGAGGGAAGAGTTGTTTTTGAAACTGTGGCTGAACCCTCCATCAAGGGAGCAGCAAATATGACTTGGCTGCTTTGCGGAATGTGCTCAATTACTTCATACAAATAAGTTATCTTACCACCTTTCTATACTGTATTTTGTTAGGAAAGTTTAATGGAGTGGGGGGCAGAATCTGAGACTTCTAGATGTTGCTGAACTGTTATCTTCCAACAATCTTCATCATTGGCCATGCAGTCTTGGGCTACCAGATGTTTTAGCTCCAGCAGGATGAGCTTTCATCAACCCTAATTTAACAACTGTGTATAATTCTTGGGATCAGTCTAATCTGCAAAGTTTAACCTAATCCTTAGACTTGTATATATTTTCTTCTGCAAATATACATGTTGTTTTTAAGGTTTGTTTTCCTCTTATTTACACAAAGGCAGATTTTAGCTTAGTTTATGCATTGTCCTTGGTCATAATTTAGTTAGCTTAATTTTGACTTAGTATGTGGAGTTGAACCCAGCTATTGTGGTTTATAAATCATGATTTATGGCTCAGTATGTAATTTGAACCCATCCAATTTTGCTTATTCAGTAAATATTAGTTAACCAAACACAGAACACATGGATCTTCTTATTAAAAATGGTGTATGCAGGTAGTCCATTTTTAATTACTGCAGTTGGGACTGGCAACTTGGTTGTTAAGAGAAGCAGTTGCTAAATGAAACCATTGCTGTGATCTTATGATTTTACTTCCGATTACCTCTGGTTTAGAGACTTACAAGTGTTGAGAATGTGGGCATTGGTTGTAAAAATTTTCATCACTGTTATAACACTGAACAATTGCTAAATGAGACAGTCACTAAACAAGAACTACCTGTATACAAGCAGAGCACTCTATAAGATTGCTCTGACCTTTCTTGATGTTCTCTACAAGTATGAATTAACATGCTAGCAGACACCCAACACACTAATAAGTTTGTCATACTCTGCAGTCATCCCAACTAACTAAACATTTTTGTTCATTTCCAATAATTGGACCAAATCTAGAAAACTTAAAAGCACGATCCCATACATGGCTCCTCGGAAGTACGTTTTATGTATTCAAGGGTACTCTGTTGAAATTAATCTGTTGAATTCAAAGTGTCACTGGTTTCAATGAGATTTAAGAACATGTAATTTCCTTTCTTGTACCATTGCCATTTTTTGTGTGGAAGGTTGGTTTATTTCAGTGAGGGACAAACAAGCACTGTACAGATAGTATACAGGTAGAGTTTCATGCGATGCACCAAAAAGACAGATTTATTTTTGAGCAAACCAAGGAACCTTGTATTGCTTTTTAATCATGAGTGTTTCTTTATCAGGTACTCGTCAATTTTCAAAGGCTGCTTGACACTGTACACTGGACGTGGAGGAGATCTGCAGAAAGTAGGAGAGTAAGGCTCACAGTTTATTTCTATGGCTCTTCGTACGATTAGGGGATGGTTAGGTGGATTTTTTCCCCAATGTTGTGCAAATACAGATTTTTGCTAAAGAATAGTTCTGCCCTAGGGGACGTAAAGTATCTGAAACTATGGAAGTCTGCGGAGAGGGGCAGCATACAAATCCAATAAATAATAATAATAAAGGTATTGGTAACACATTGCCATATTTCTCGTTACATTTAACAATCCATCTGTCATTAGGAAATCACAGCTTGATTCACAGCTCTGAATATCATGCCACCACTTTTTAATTCCTTAGGATAAATGTCTCCACCCTGTGCTATATTTAATTTACATTTCACTTTGTACTGAGATACATTTTATGTTTTGCCTTACAGTGAACCTCTAGTTTTCCCAGTAATATTTCATTGAGAAATCTCACACTGAATTATTACAGTTATTTGTGCTGATAAAGATTTGTTATGATGATTTTTATTAAACTGCTTACGTATTGCCATGTATTAACTATTCTTAGATCAGTTTATCGAGCTATAGGGGTTCACTATCCTTAGGCTAAAAAGACTTGCCCTGTAAGAAAAATGGAGTGAAAAGGACAAGGAATAATATTAAGTACAGAACAGAATAACAGAATTGGGAGGGATCTTGGAGGTCTTTTATTTATTTATTTATTTATTTATTTATTTATTTATTTATTTATTTATTTATTTATTTACTTACTTACTTACTTACTTACTTACTTACTTACTTACTTACTTACTTACTTACTTACTTACTTACTTACTTACTTACTAGATTTGTATGACGCCCCTCTCCATAGACTCGGGGCAGCTAACAACAATAATAAAACAGCATATGACAAATCTAATATTTAAAATAATTTTTAAAAAACCCTTATTAAAAACCAAGCATACACACAAACATACCATGCATAAATTGTATAGGCCAAGGGGGGAAGGAATATCTCAATTCCCCCATGCCTGACAACAGAGGTGGGTTTTAAGGAGCTTATGAAAGGCGAGGAGAGTGGGGGCAATTCTGATCTCTGGGGGGAGCTGGTTCCAGAGGGTCAGGGCCACCACAGAGAAGGCTCTTCCCCTATGTCCCGCCAGACGACATTGTTTAGTCGACGGGACCCGGAGAAGGCCAACTCTGTGGGACCTAACTGGTCGCTGGGATTTGTGTGGCAGAAGGCGGTCCCGGAGATATTCTGGTCCGATGCCATGAAGGGCTTTATAGTCCATCCCCCTGCTTAGGCAGGAAATCCTACATCACTTCCAGTATTGGAGCATTCACAACTTCTGGAGACAAGTTGTTCCATTGATTAATTGTTCTGTCAGGAAATATCTCCTTAGTTCCAAGTATGTGCTGGTCAAAGAGGAAAAGGTAATTCCGAATGCATAGGGGTGATAATTTAACTCCTCTTGAAAATTTATTTTATTTTAATCCTGCCTTTATTATCTTTATAAATAATTAAGGTGGCAAACATATCTAACATGCCTTCCTCATATTTCCCCACAACAATCCTACAAGATGGTTTGGGCTGACAGAGAGTGACCGGCCCAAAGTCCCTCAGCCAGCTTTAATGCCCAAAGCAGAACTAGAATACATAAGTCTTCCAGTTTCTACCTTGCTGCCTTAACCAATAGACCAAACTGGCTCTTTCATTTAATAAAATTTCAATTTCATGGAGAAGCTGCATCTTTTTCTGGGATTGTACAGATGCTGCCTCACATCTCTTGAAAAGATGTGTTTGATTTAAGGAACTGCCAGCAGATGCCGTGCGCACCCTCTTAATTCACTTGATCTCTCCCCCTTTAAAATTGGATCTCTGAACATCTCAAAGGCTACTTTGTCCTCAGAGAGAGGCAGCATATAAATCAAATAAATAAATAAATAAATAAATACATACATACATACATACATACATACATACATACATACATACATACATACATACAGTACTTCACAGTGCTCAGTTTTAGTGATAGAATGATCTTATATTTATTCCACTAACCATGAATTTAATTTTATATGCCCAAATAAAGTAAGTTTGTCCAAGTACTACCCTGTTTCTTCCAAAATAAGACATCCCCTGATAATAAGCCCAATCAGGCTTTTGAATGCGTGGCAATAAGGCCAAGTGCTTATTAAATATATTAAATGTAAGACAGGGTCTTATTTTCAGGAAAACACGGTAGAAGGTCAAAGAAAGCACTTCCTAGCTGATGTCTGAGACAGACCTACCCACCCACTCCCGGCTTCCTTTGATCTTCAACAGGAGCTCACTATGAATAATCTTGCCTTGCTGTTAGTATCTTCCTTTAGATCTCTTTCATGTATTAACAATATGAACATTAGCACCAGATTCATAGTTGGCTTGCCATTGTTGGCTGGTCAAATTTTAATTTCAACAGTTTGAGTTAATATTTTCCTACCTTTATTCTTTCCATCCACCTCCCTTGAAAAGTGCATTGTTTGGAAGAGCAGAGCTTTTAAAAGTTTGTACTTGCCAGAGAAAAATTAAAGGTAGTTCAGGATTTTTTTGCTTCTTGCTGCACCAGAGGAGAGAAGAAGGATGTTCTAGCAACAGCGTACAGGGTAGGGGCAGCAGTCTTCAGCTTATCTTCAAAGGAAGCTTAGCAATAACCCTTAAGGTACCAGATGGATTTCCATCCCAGTTATAATTTCAGTGGTGTCTCATTTTGTTTCTCTTCTTCTGTCTAACTATTTTTTTTCTTTTTTTCTCAAGTCACTTTGATAGTAAGACTCGGGGGTTTTTTTTAATACAAGCTATAAGCCGCTGTAGGACATATATATTGTGGTTTCATCACGACATGGCAGTATGCACTATTGAAGAGAGGGAATTAAAAGGAACAAAGGGGGGCGGGGGATCATCAGTTGAATAACAGTTGCATCTTCTGCTCTCTAGGTTTTGTATGATTTATTCAGAAGTGCCAAATTTCAGTGAGCCAAATCCTGACTATGTTGCCCAGCAGTCACAAAACAAAAATGTAAGTACTGTATAAGAATTGCCTTAGTTTGGTTATTCTCAGTTAGTGACTTATATGACTCAAAGATAGTGTAGGTTGGACATAAACTTTTAAACTTAACGGTTTGTTTGTTTATTGAGAAAATATTATTTTACTGAAAGAGTAGTAGATGCTTGGAATAAACTTCCAGCAGACATGGTTGGTAAATCCACAGTAACTGAATTTAAACATGCCTGGGATAAGCACAAATCCATCGTAAAATAGAATACAAGAAATAGTATAAGGGCAGAAGATGGACCATGAGGTCTTTTTCTGCTGTCAATCTTCTATGTTACTATGTTTATTTAAATTTCTAGGCTACCCTACTCCAGTGGACTCAGGGTGGCTTACAGGATAAAATCAATGCAAAAATTACAAATCCCAACCATAAAACCCATATCCTAAAATCCCCACATTCAATCCATACATCCTAACTCATCCCAGGCACAATCATCCTATCGGCCAGAGCAGAATGTCAACGTTCAATGGCCCCAGGCTTGCCAGCAAAGGTGTGTTTTTAAAACCTTTCGAAAGGCCAGAAGGGTGGAGGCAGTGTGAATCTCCAGCGGGGAGTTGGTTCCAAAGGATTGGAGCTGCCACAGAGAAGGCCCTTCCCCTAGGCCCCACCAGGCGACATTGCTTGGGTAATGGGACCTTGAGAAGGCCGACTCTGTGGGATTTAACCGGTCCCTGGGATGAATGATACGTAGAATAATCGATTGCTTCTAAACACAAAAATGTGTACACACATACACACACACACACACAGAAAAACATGGAAATTAAGAAAAACGCAAGGATCTTTGTCTGAGCTGGTGTTGAGGTGGGAAATAAATCTTCAATAATGGATTTTATGTGCCTAAGAATCCATTTCTTGCCTAATCACATGATAAGTGGTACTTTTCTTGCCACTTATTTTTGCTGAAGCAGAATCCTGTGATAACCAACTCCTGTTGCATTTTTTTGCTTTAAAATCCAGTGCTTGTTTTTAGATTTTGTAGAAGCCGAGTTTTGCATGTGTCTATCAAGAGAAAGTTTCAGCAGGTGGCAGCATTGGCCCAACTTGGACTCAGAAGCTAAAATAAAGGAGACTTGCTTATTACATGGATAGGATTCCAACAACCACTATTGGAAATATTGATTGAGTCAGGAAATTGAAAAAATATGGGGGGGGGACCCATTCTTGAAACAGGAATGAGAAAGACCTCTTTAGTTTTGTTGATAGTGACAGATAAAGAATATGGTTGCCTCCATAAAGTTCTCAGAAGTCAATCTCAACTGAGGGAGTGTATACAACCTAATTACACAATCTAATGCAGGACAAGTGAGCCCGATGTTTTGGGCTTCACCCTCTGCTACTCTCAACCAAGATCTGTAGATTCAGATCACCCAGAGCAGGGATAGGCAAAGTTGGCTCTTCTATGACATGTGAACTTCAATTCCCAGAATTCCTGAGCTAGCATGATTGGCTCAGGAATTCTGGGAGTTGAAGTCCACAAGTCATAGAAGAGCCAACTTTGCCTACCCCTGGTCTAGAGCAATGGTGGTGAACCTTTTTGGGTTTGCGTGCCAGAAGGATATGTGTGTGTGTGTGTGTTTGTGTGCTAGTAAGCCCACACCCATTTCCTCCCCCACAAGCATGCACACAATGCCCCCTGTCACCATAGTGCGCACAAGCCTCAATGAAGCCTGGTACAGTGAAAAAACTGCCCAACAGGCAAACCGGAAGTTCAGAAAAACGGACTTCCGATTTGCCTGTTGTGCTATAGCAATAGTGTTTAGAATTTACAGCACCTCCCTGAGAGGTTTATAAGGTCAGCATATTGCTTCCAACAATCTGGGTCTGTTGTGCTGTTTTTCACATTCCGAGGCTTCAGGATCAGGAAGCTTCCCTAAAGCCTCTGAAGTGCAAACAACAGCACAACGGGCAAACCGGAAGTCCGTTTTTCTGAACCTCCGGTTTGCCTGTTGGGCAGTTTTTTGCATTCTGGGGCTTCCCTGAAACCAAAGGACATAACCCCCCAAGGCCTGAAATCAGCTGGCTAGCCGCCCTGAGTCTACGGAGAGGGGCGGCATACAAATCTAATAAATAAAATATACACGCTGGAGTTAACCTAGGGCAACAGGCAGATTATCTCTGCTGCACGAATCCCAGCGACCAGTTAGGTCCCACACAGTGGGTCTTCTCCAGGTCCCATCAACTAAACAATGTCGCTTGGCGGGACCCAGGGGAAGAGCCTTCTCTGTGGCGGCCCCGGCCTTCTGGAACCAACTCCCCCCAGAGATTAGAATTGCTCCCACCCTCCTTGCCTTTCGTAAGCTCCTTAAAACCCACCTCTGCCACCAGGCATGGGGGAATTGAGATACTCTATCCCCTAGGCCTGTACAATTTTATGCATGGTATATGTGTATGTATGTTTGGTTTTTAGAATAATGGGTTTTTAACTGTTTTTAGTATTGGATTATTATTATATGCTGTTTTATTACTGTTGTTAGCCGCCGGAGTCTGACGAGAGGGGCGGCATACAAATCCAATGAATGAATGAATGAATGAATGAATGAATGAATGAATGAATGAATGAATGAATGAATGAATGAATGAAACAAACAAACAAACATCTTGCGTCCCTCCAATCTTGCGTGCCATAGGTTTGCCATCACGGACCTAGAGAAATGACTGCGGAAGGTGTCATGGATCTCATATGTCAAGCAAGGGTTGCAAGTCCCACTCCTTTTATGTGCAAGCAATACATGCGGTAACCCTTAAAAAGAGTCACGGCTTCAGTTATCTAATTACACCAGTCACATTGAAGAAATTGACCCTACTCTTGGGCACCCGAAGCTGGGTAGCCTACCCTGGCTTTCCTTTTAAACAAAGAGGGATAATAAACTTTTTGGATTTGTAAGCTGAGAGAGTCCTTGCATGTTTAAGAGCCACTTTGATGAAATGTGAAAGGATAAGCAGAAGGGAGTTCTCCTGTATGATTTTTAAAAGAGTGGTGTAATGGTTAATGCATTGGATTGCACTGAGAGAACCTGGATTGAAGTCCATCCTCAGTCATTTAGACTCAGCAGATGGACTTATATACGTCTCAGCCAAACATGCCTCATTGTGTTGTAGGAACAAAATCCCCATATTTACAGCCTTGGGTTTCTTGAGAAAATATGAGAATTGTATCTAGTAAATAATAATACAAAATCTCAGGATATGGATTTGGTAAATATATTGGATGCCCAAATGGATCTAACTCAACAGAGTAGGAATTTAAAAGGGAGCAAATTTACTGGCTAGTTGGCTAGACTCATATCTCAGTAATATTTTCCAGGAATGTTTCTGTTCTGTCGGGCTCTCTGGTAGAATCCTCCCAAAAATTCACAAGTACAAATTTCAGACACACACACATTTGAAAATTCAAAACAATGTTCTTTATAATGAAAATTCACTTAAACCAAGCCCTATTTTGGTATAGCAAAGAGCACTCGTCTCCAAACAAACTGGTAATTTGTACAAGTCCCTTATCAGTTCTGTG
This sequence comes from Erythrolamprus reginae, assembly GCF_031021105.1. Lineage (NCBI taxonomy): Eukaryota > Metazoa > Chordata > Lepidosauria > Squamata > Dipsadidae > Erythrolamprus > Erythrolamprus reginae. The sequence continues at coordinate 180,423,735 of NC_091951.1, read as the reverse complement.
ATACTTAGCTTGCAGCTGTGAGGCAATTCACAGTCCTTCTTCTTTCACAAAGTGAAACACACTTTGCTGTGGTTTAGTTTCAAAGCGGGGAAAAATCAGCAAACAAAAAGTCAAAGTCAGTAAAGCAGGCCCGAAACACAAAGATCAGATAATCCTCCACAATGGCCAAACCCACAGACTGCTATTTATAGCAGCCTCACTAATTACCACAGCCCCACCCAACCACAGGTGGCCTCATTTTCTTTGATAATAATCTCTCAGTTGTTGTTGCCTATGCATCGCTCTCCGCATGCGTGGCTGTATCATTAACTCTTGTTCTGAATCCAAGGAGGATCTAGATAATTGATCTCCTTCTGAGCTGTCTGCCACACTCTCCTCCTCCCTGTCACTCATGTCTTCTTCGTCAGAGGAGCCTTCATCAGCAGATTCCACGGGGGGGTGGGGGCAAAACAGGCCTGCAGCATGTGGATGTCTCCCCCACATCCACAGTCCTTGGGGCAGGAGCTGGGCCAGAGCTAACCACAACAGTTTCCAGGAGGAATGTTGTCCATGGAGCCGTGATGGGTTGAACACGACTTCTACAGCTAGCAACAACAACATACTTTATGCTGCCTGTTCTTCTTCACCCATTCTGAACCCATATTTAGAAATTCTGGGTCAACAGTTGGATTGGTTTCCTCCCTGTCCTCTAAGCCCAGGATCTTTTAAATCTAGAATTCCTGCATGGATTAAAATAGTTGTCTTGATTTCTGTCTTATAGACACCGAATGACAATGCAGCGCCTACAGCCTCTCAAAATACATCAGGACCTTCTACATCAACAGGTAATACACCTGGATCTAAGCTACTGAGCAAGTAGTCTGATCTTGCCTTCTTGAAATTCTGACAATCTGATTTATAGATTTATAAATAGGATGGGCTAATTTATTGGCTAGCTAGCGCATAAACATGTAGCTAGGTTTAATATAATATTATATCATAAACTGGGACCTTTTGTTCCTTCCGCTCATTCATTTTGAATGGTTTGCACACATGTTAATTATGATTTATTTGGTTTTAGCTTAATGTTACAGACAGGTTGTCCTTGACTTACAATCATAACTGAGTCCAAGATTTTGGTTGCTAAGCAATGCAGTTAAGTGAGCTATGTCCCATTTTACGACCCTTTTTGTGACTGTTGTTAAGTGAATCATGCAGGCGTTAAGCAAATCTGGCTTCCCCCATTGACTTTGCTTGTCAGAAACCAGCTGGGAAAATTATAGTGATCACATTATCCTGGAGCAATGCAACTGTCATAAATCCATGCCAGTGGTCATGCACACAAATTTTGATTGTGTGACCTTGAGGATGCTGTAACAATCGTAAATGTGAAAATGTTCATAAATTACTTTTTTTTTTAGTTCCGTTGTAACTTTGAACTGTCACTAAATGAATGGTTTTAAGTCAAGGACTACCTTTATTAATTTAGATACTGTGGTTCATAAACCATGATTTATGACAATGTTACACAGGAATAACATTAAGTGCTTTGTATGGTCAACAAGCCGTACATCAGGAGGCCCCATGAATTCTCCCAGCATCTAGGACAGTGATGGCGAACCTATGGCACGGGTGCCACAGGTGGCCCGTGGAGCCATATCTGCTGGCATGTAAGCCGTTGCTCCAGCTCAGCTCCAACGTTCATGTGTGTGCCGGCCAACTGATTTTTGGCTTGCACAGAGGCTCTGGGAGGGCATTTTTGGCTTCCAGAGAGCCTCTGGGTGGGATGGAGGGAGGGTGTTTTTACCCTCCTTTGAAGCCTGGGGAGGGTGAAACACAAGCTTAGAGCTGGGGTGGCGCAGCAGGTAGAGTGCTGTACTGCAGGCCACTGAAGCTGACTGTAGATCTGTAGGTCACCGGTTCAAATCTCATCACCGGCTCAAGGTTGGCTCAGCCTTCCATCCTTCCAAGGTGGGTAAAATGAGGACCCGGATTGTGGGGGCAATAGGCTGGCTCTGTTAGAAAGTGCTATTGCTAACATGTTGTATGCCACCCTGAGTCTAAGGAGAAGGGTGGCATAAAAATCGAAGAAAGAAAGAAAGAAAGAAAGAAAGAAAGAAAGAAAGAAAGAAAGAAAGAAAGAAAGCTAGCTTGCTTACTGGGTCCACCAGAAGTTGGGAAATGGACTGTTTCCGTCCACCAGAGGGCCTCCCGGGGGGAGGGCAGGGGAAGCTGTTTCCGCCCTCCCCAGTCATTGAATTATGGGTGTGGGCACTCGTGCATGCACGACAGCACGCGCACATGCTCTTTTGGCACCCAAGGAAAAAAAGCTTTGCCATCACTGATCTAGGATTTAGTATCAGAGAAGTCAGTCTTTCACTAGCACAGTCTACACTGGGACCTCACCGGTTGCTGGGATTCGTGCGGTAGAAGCGGTCCGACAAGTAATCTGGCCCAATGCCATGTAGGGCCTCATAAGGGCTTTTTGTAGCTTCGTTGATCTTGTTTCACTCATACACCGTTCTATGTTCCTTTATGTTATTTATTTATTTTTATTTATTATTTGGCTTCAGCTGCAGAGAACCAGAATGGCAATGGGTTGATCCCCTCTAGTGGTGCTCTGCACCAACCCAGCATCTCAACCCATCCTACCACCAGTCGCATCACTAGGAGTCAACCCAACCATCAAGGTGGAAGCTCATCAAACCTAGGGTCCTCCTCAAACCCGGTCAGCAATGGCAAAGAGACACGGAGAAGTAGCAAAAGATAGCAGGGGCTGTAGGTTCAGGAAGGTTTTGGCAATACTACTTTGTGCCTCCTTCTGAGGCAAAACAGCTGCTGCTGAGGAGAAGTCATGGATACACTAGGCTGAAGTAGAGACTATGGGAACAACGGTAACGTTTAACCACTGAAATATATTTTTAACACGGAGTGTTGTGATTGGGTGAGAGATAACAGTCTTCAGTGTTTCTACTGAAAGGCTCAACTTGCCTTCTAGGAATCCTCAAATATTGTAAGTTGCACTTGTTTTTTGCTGGAAATCAATAACAATTGACCTGCCATCTGTTTACCTGATAGTACAGTGATACCTTGTCTTACAAACTTAATTGGTTCCAGGACGAGGTTCTTAAGGTGAAAAGTTTGTAAGACGAAACAATGTTTCCCATAGGAATCAATGGAAAAGCGATTAATGCGTGCAAGCCCAAAATTCACCCCATGCACCCGTTTTTGCACTGCTGGGATTCTCCTGAGGCTCCCCTCCATGGGAAACCCCACCTCCGGACTTCTGTGTTTTTGCGATGCTGCAGAGGAATCCCAGCATCGCAAAAACGAGCGCTTCGCTGGCAACGGAAGTCCGGAGGTAGGGTTTCCCAGCGGAGGGAACATCAGTGAAAGCGCAGCATCGCAAAAACACCGAAGTCCTCGAAACCCCACCTCTGGACTTCTGTGTTTTTGCGATGCTGCGATTTCACTGAGGCTCCCCCCGCTGGGAAACCCCACCACCGGACTTCTGTTGCCAGCGAAGTGCCCGTTTTTGTGCTGCTGGGATTCCCCTGCTGGGATTCCCCTGCAGCATCACAAAAACACGGAAGTCCAGAGGTGGGGTTTCCCATGGAGGGGAGCCTCAGGGGAATCCCAGCAGTGCAAAAACGGGTGCTTTGCTGGCAACGGAAGTCCGGAGGCGGGGCATCCCAGTGGCGGCGGTGGGTTTGTAAGATGAAAATAGTTTGTAAGAAGAGGCAAACAAATCTTAAACCCCGGCTTTGTATCTTGAAAAGTTTGTATAATGAGGCGTTTGTAAGATGAGGTATCACTATATTTTGTTCCTGTCCATTATCTTTCCAGAGAGTAAGCTCCTGTGAGTTGGGCATGAATTTTTGCATATAGGTCTGTACTTAAAGCTCTTTACTTACTCTTTTTAACCTATGAATTGGAATGAATATGATTCATAACTTCTCAAGGAAGTGCAGTTGGTCAACGAGAACTGATGCCATGCTTTCCCAAACAACCTTAGGACTAGCCAATAGCAGCCTTGTCATGTTCAAAAGCCCTGATAACACAGTGGTCAGAATTCAGTATTGCAAGCTAGCTCTGCTCACAGTCTGGAGTTCGATCCTGATGGTCTTAAGGTTGACTCAGCCTTCCATCCTTCCAAGGTGGGTAAAATGAGGACCCAGATTGTTGGAAGCAATATGCTGACGTTATAAACCTCTCAGGGAGGTGCTGTAAATTCTAAGCACTACAGCTATTTCCCCAAAAGTGACACTATAATTTACAGCAAACTTCAGGGAGGTTTTTGAGAACAACATGGTAAGAGTACAGCAAAACTAACAAGAAATTAATCTTTGTTTAAACATTCTAGCTTTTGTTATGAAAGTTAATGGTTCCTAAACATTAATTATTCAGATACAGATATTCGCCACTATTAACAAACATTGATTGTTGTGCGGAGATACTGAATTTTTTTACATTCCAGTAGAATGTAGAAAAGGTTTGGAAGGGATCTTGGAGGTCGTCTAGTCCAACCTCCTGCTCAAGCAGGAAACTATATCAGAGGCTGTACAGAGTGAGCTTCCTGACTACAGTCAATGCTCCTACTTTGGGTCTTCATGTAGACAGTCAGGTGAAAGATCGTGTCTGTTTATTTTTGAACTGGATGACCAGAGGCCTTCAAACTTGGCAATTTTTAAGACTAGTGAACTTCAACTCCATTCTGGGAGTTAAAGTCCACAAGTATTAAAGTTGCTAAATTTGGGGACCCCTGAAGAATACCTATACAAACTAGAAAAAAGAAACCAGTAAGAATGTTCTGACATGTAAAAGTGTTATGGAGCATTTGTCATGTATGTTTTAATTTAATATCCCCATATGCGTAATTAAAAAACGTAAGGGGTTATCCTAAGCCAAAATTCTGCACAGCTTTCAGGAAGCTATATATTGTCTTACTCTCACTTATTTGAAGAATGAACATCAGCCTTCATCACAAACAGATCTAAATATTTTAAAAGGAGGAGGGGGGTCTTTGCCCTAAAACTGTTGCCAAAGTTACAACCATTTAAATGCCAATAAAACATCAAAAGAAATGTCTTACTTTTTGCTTGCAATTATGAATGAATGCAGCTACTGAAACATTTGTTTTGAAATGCTTTGTTATATTGTTGTTTGGATCCTGCCCCACCTTTTTGCTCTTTTCCATTGTTGCCCATTCCAAAATAATGGCTTGAATTAATTCTTAAGGGAACTTCATTGTTTACGGTAGTGTGGTATGGTTATTGAATGTACTAAATGAATGATAACATCTATGCATATTTGGGGAATAAATTTTAACCTTATCCTTTGAACATCTCCTTGAAGTACAAATGCTTAATGAGATGAAACTATGGATTAGAGGAGGGCTTAATACTTATAAGCCAAAGACACACACACACACACACACACACACAATTTATTATTATTTATTAGACTTGTATGCCGCCCCTCTCTGAGGATATACATACACACACACACACACACACATATATATATACACATATACATACATACATACATACATACATACATACATACATACATACATATATATACTGTATATACACACACACACACACACACACATGCATACACACACACACATACACTGCTCAAAAAAATAAAGGGAACACTTAAATAACACAATATAACTCCAAGTAAATCAAACTTCTGTGAAATCAAACTGACCACTTAGGAAGCAACACTGATTGACAATCAATTTCACATGCTGTTGTGCACATTGAACTTTGTACAGAACAAAGTATTCAGTGAGAATATTTCATTCATTCAGATCTAGGATGTGTTATTTGAGTGTTCCCTTTATTTTTTTTGTGGGTAACTCCCTTGGTATCATGGAAAGAATGGAAACATTGGGAAATAGATAATATCTCAGTTCTCGTCTCATCTGAAGGGACTCTACTGATGCCATTTTGCCAAAATTATCTTCCTCTTAAGGTTTGAAATACCAGATTGGTGGTTCCTTTTCAGATGAACATATACTGTGCAAGTGGTCTGCAGAAAAGCCATGATTTGGTTATTGGAAAAGTAATTAAATATAAATGTAAGATTATTACTACTGCAGTAAATGAAAATTACTGAACTTTGAAATTGGGAGAGTGGCAGTGTAATTTTTGGTAAGTTAATACTGGAGTACCTCCCCATTTTTCTTCTGAGTTAGAAGAAAAAGCAAGTTGTAAAAATATGGAAAATTTTAGGGTTTCAACAGTTACTGTGGAATTTAATACTGTACTGGGATATTGTCCTGTGTGCCCATTCCTGTAAAAAGAAAATGAAGAGTATATTCCCTTATCTGCAGAAAAGTGCTATGAATTTAATCATTGTGATTTATATGTAAAATATTCACCCCTTCATAACTGGAATAACCAGCTGAATAAACTTTATTAAAACTAAGTTTCTAAAATAATTTTAAAATATACAAATCAAGGCAATATTTTTTTTAGCCTCTACTCAAATTGGCTATTGGCAAATATACAGTTCTCATATAACAACTTACTCAAATACAGAAGTTGAGCCATCTACATATTGCTGCACTGCTTAATGTCCCCATCAATGTGTCTGGCACTCATAAATAAACCCAATGATCAGAAATGTTGATTTTTCTCTTCTGATCAAGACATTGCAATCTTCCTAAAATTTTACTTGAAAATTTCAGTAAAGCTTGCCAAATTTATAGCAATAACTTTGGTCTGCTGCAGAAGCTTCTGAGATCCTTTTCTAATGATTGTTTCAGATTTGGGGGTGTTTGCATTCCACTTTTGCAAACTATTTATTATGATTTGAATTGCTAACAGTCACGCTATGGCTTCGAGTGCAGGTAAGGGTCAAGATATAAACGCACCAGCTTTCCCCACCTGCTGGCAAATAGGTTGTAATCTGACTCTTGCAATTAACAGACCGGTGGATATGTAGTGCCTAAATCATATCTCCTATTTTTACGAGCGAGAGATTAAGCTTCCCATGCTTTGGCGCCGGGGTAGGCAATATTCGCCCTTCTATGACGTGGACTTCAACTCCCAGAATTCCTGAGACAATTAGCTCTGGAATTTTGGGAGTTGAAGTCCATATGTCATAGAAGAGCCAACTTTGCCTACCTTTGCTTTGGGGAGATCTGGCCACGCCTTCAACCCACAGCCTTCTTCCAACCTAACCCCGCCTACCACCGCCACCTTGCCGCTTTGCTCGCCACGTGGGCTTGAGGGACCTTGAAGGGTCTTTTTGGGTGGGAGGGAAGTAAGTTGTCTTAGAAGCGCCTGCGCTTAAAGGAGCCCGCTCTGCGAGGGAGGGTGTCTGACAGATATTGAAAGAAGAAGAAGAACGGAGCAGAGTTTAGGAGTCGTCGTTTTCAAGCGCGACCGAGGAAACGAAATTTAGTTCATGGGGGGAGGGGAGACAGGCGGATGTTAGCCACCCCCGGGGAAAGAAGGCAACCGGGAAAGCGCCGCTAACCGGCACTGAGTAGGGGAATCCGAGGGAGCGCGAGGGTCCGCTGTGGGGGATGCCGGTGAGAGCTGAGCAGCGGGAGCGATAAGCTTGGAAGCGGGGCAGCTAATTTAGGGAGAAGTACTAGGGGGTAATAGTAGCACTTACAAGTCGGTGTAATGAAGCGAGTAAGAGCTAGGAAGTTTCTCTGGTTCCGAACTCGGCTCTGCCACGCAGGGCACCGAATGCCTTTGGTTGGAGTTTGGCTCCCGATTTGCACAGTGAGGATGAATGATAGTGGCCTGTCTTTAAGAGATGTTGTGCTAAAGATAGTTGAGATATATATTCCCGACTCTTGGATGTGTTGGTTGAAACGAGTAACAGGTTGTTTGTTATTCAAAGTCTGGAGAAAAATCTTGGGCAAACCCACGGATTTTGGAATAAAGAGTAGAAGTAATATTTTCAGCGTTGGGGGGGGGGGATTAAAGATAGAATTACAGTACTGTGAAAAACAACAAAATTGGCAAATTAGCAATGTTTTGATAGTATAATCTGTCCCTGGATGTCATAATTATCTAATTGCCTGCAATCCCTGTTCAATATCTTTCTTTATCTTATTAATAAAATATACATTAGATACTGGAGTTATTAAGATTGGTGGTGAAAATTTAATATTTCCTTGAGTGCTAGTAAAGCTACATTCAACTCTGCCTTTAACACAGACTTTTTAAAATCAAAATAAATAGTAGAAGCCAAAACTCCAAGTAACTGCTTTGAGATTTAAGACTCACCAGTTGTACTTCAGACTGCACTTTCCAGCATTCTTAATTAAAAAATAATTTCTATGTGTAGAAATAAAATGTACCTAAGAAAGCTTACTGTCTCTGTGATGTGCTTCTTTCCTCCACATTGTAAAAATATGTACATTTGAACTGGTGTAGTTCTATGATGAAACTAATTTTTGGGATGTAGTAGATTATTATGAGCTTCAGGAATTTTGGTGGCATGGCAGATCATGGCAACTGAAAAATGGGAAGATCACAGAAATCTGAACAAATCAGGAAAAGCTAAAGTAATTGAATTGAGTAGAATTTTATTGGCCAAGTGTGATTGGACACACAAGGAATTTGTCTTGGTGCATATGTTCTCAGTGTACATAAAAGATAAGTTCATCAATAATTATAAGGTACAACACTTAATGATAGTCAGGGTACAAATAAGCAATCAAATCATATTAGGAACCAGTCAATATAAATTGTAAGGATACAAGCAACAAAGTTACAGTCATACAGTTCATTTGTGGGAGGAGATGGGTGATGGGAACTATAAGAAGATTAATAGTAGTGCAGACTTAGTAAACAGTTTGATAGTGTTGAGAGAGTTATTTGTTAGCAGAGTGATGGCGTTCAGGAAAAATCTTTTATTGTGTCTAGTTCTGGCATGCAGTGCTTTATAGCATCATTTTGATGGTAGGAGTTGAAGCAGTTTACTGTATGTCCAGGATTTGAGGTGTCTGTAAATATTTTCACCGCCCTCTTTTTGACTCGTGCAGTATACAGGTCCTTAATGGAAGGCAGGTTGGTAGCAATTGTTTTTTCTGCAGTTCCAATTATCCACTGAAGTCTGTGTCTGTCTTGTTGGGTTGCAGAACCAAAACAGACAGTTATAGAGATGCAGATGGCAAACTCAATAATTCCTCTGTAGAACTGTATTAGCAACTCTTTGGGCAGTTTGAGCTTTCTGAGCTGGAACAGAAATAACATTCTTTGTTGTGCTTTTTTGATGACGTTTTTAATGTGAAGTGTCTTTATTTATTTATTATTTATTATTTAGATTTGTATGCCGCCCCTCTCCGCAGACTCGGAGTCTTGCGATATGGTCAAACCTAGAAATTTGAAGGTCTCGACTGTTGATATTGTGATGTCTAGTATTATAAGAGGTGGAAGTATGGGTGGGTTTCTCCTAAAATCTACCACCATTTCTATGGTTTTGAGTGTATTCAGTTCCAGATTGTTCTGGTCCCACCACAAGGTTAGTTATTCAACCTCCTGTCTGTATTTGGAATCATCATTGTCTTGAATGAGTCTGATCACCATTGTGTCATCTGCGAGCTTCAGTAGTTTTAACAGATGGATTGTTAGAGATGCAGTATAGAGAGAGAAGTGGAGAGAGCACACAGCCTTGGGGGGCCCGCTGTGCTAATTGTACAGGTATTTGATGTGATTCTGCTTAGCTTCACCTGCTTCTTCATGTTAGGCACTTATGATCCAGTTACAAGTGTGTTCAAGTACCGCTAGCTGATTCAGCTTAGTTACGTCTGGAATGATGGCATTGAATGCTGAACTAAAATCTACAAGGACGATCCTTGCGTAGGTCTTTGGAGATTCAAGATGTTATAGGATGTAGTACACAGTCATATCAACAGCATCATCTGTTAATCTGTTTGCTTGGTATGCAATTGCAGGGGGTCTAACAGTGGAAGATTTCATTTGAAGATCTGGTAATGTTTAGTAGCTGAGATGTATTCTGGATCATTATTTGCCAGGTTTTAATCAATTTGATAAGTGTTATCACCCTCAAAGAGCTCTATTCCATTTAGAAACAGCTTAACCTGTTAAAATATGAAAACGTTTACTATATTTATCAAATACATTTTGTCCTTCATTTTTATATGTTAGGCATATACAAAAAAGAGAGATTACTTTTAATTTGATTCTCTATAGAAAGCATAGCATGCTAGCGAATATTTTACAGTTCTGACTACTGTAGTTAAAAATAAGCAAATAACTGGGAACCTGCAGTTCTAATTGCTGCCTTTTGGCCTGTTGCACAAAAAGTACTTTGTATTCTACACCTGAACACAATGATTAACTGCTACCTTTCACAATGTAGCTTTGTATAATAAATGATACTACGATCTGGCTGAGTATGGGCATTGATATGCTGGTACAGTATTTTAACTCATGCATATACCAATACTTGTATTTTGTAAGATAAAGATGAGATTCTGAAGCCTTGCAGAAGCTTGCTTTTGAGCTTAAGGGTCCACCCATGCACCCCACAAAAAAGCATTCATGGATCTTGAACATCTGACTTTGCAGGTTGCTTGTCCACACCTAGGAAGATGAATGGCTGGATTTCAAGAATCGTCTGCTTCTTATTATTGAGTAGTGTTTGTACCCAGAAGAGCCAAGATCTCCGTTGTGGAGGTAAACTAAGCTATTATTTTAAAATTAATTAAACACTTTCATTTAGTCCCTGGAGTTCTCTTTTCTACTAAAAAATGTTATTTGATATGCATGTTACTTTCTTTGCAGTAAAATCTACCCCTCTGCTTATACAAGCATGCATATGGACTAGCAATTGAGATAGATGAACAGATGCATTATTAAAAATATTTTGCCTAGGCTTATGACAATATTTAGCATACTACATTATTTATTTATTTATTCATTCATTCATTCAATTTTTATGCCACCCTTCTCCTTATACTCAGGGCGGCTTACAACATGTTAGCAATAGCACTTTTTAACAGAGCCAGCATATTGCCCCCACAATCCGGGTCCTCATTTTACCTACCTCGGAAGGATGGAAGTCTGAGTCAACCTTGAGCCGGTGATGAGATTTGAACCGCTGACCTTCAGATCTACAGTCAGCTTCAGTGGCCTGCAGTACAGCACTCTACCTGCTGCGCCACCCCGGCTCTAAATTAAACTACATTAAACCACAGTCTTGTTACAACTTACTGACAAAAAAGATTAAAGCCTTGTGCCTTATTTCTTCACTACAGTAATACTAGAATGAATCTACTTGACAGGCCTATTAGAATTTACTCTTCAATCTTTGCCTTCCTTCTCTTACATAAATTCTCCTTCACCAAAGCCAAATGCTGCCCTCAGACCATGGTCTCTCCCATCTAATTGCAGAAGTATTTCACCATTTTTCTTTGTGGGTTAAGCAATTGGCTTTCATTCAAATTCTGCATGACATATGTAAAAAGACTGTTGAAAACTGGCTTCCAATTGTTTGAGGTCAAAGCTGCATAGCTAGAGGTATAACAAGCAGGAAGAGGGAGATTGTGATCCCGCTATATAGAGCGCTGGTGAGACCACATTGAACAGGTCCAAAGACAGGCTACAAGAATGGTGAAAGGTCTTAAGCATAAAACGTATCAGGAAAGACTTAATGAACTCAATCTGTATAGTCTGGAGGACAGAAGGAAAAGGGGGGACGTGATCGAAACATTTAAATATGTTAAATGGTAAAGGGTTAAATAAGGTTCAGGAAAGAAGTGTTTTTAAATAGGAAAGTGAACACAAAAACAAGGGGACACAATCTGAAGTTAATTGGGGGAAAGATCAAAAGCAACATGAGAAAATATTATTTTACTGAAAGAGTAGTAGATGCTTGGAACAAACTTCCAGAAGACGTGGGTAAATCCACAGTAACTGAATTTAAACATGCCTGGGATAAACATATATCCAATCTAAGATAAAATACAGGAAATAGTATAAGGGCAGACTAGATGGACCATGAGGTCTTTTTCTGCCGTCAGTCTTCTATGTTTCTATGTTTTAAAACTAAAATAGTGCCAGTAATGGGACTTAACAACAGAACTGCATGTCATTTCTTGTAGTTGGTTGCACACTGGACATGTTATGCCATTTGAAACATATTTCCTCTTGACTAGGCAAGCTGTGACTGGGAACTGAGTTCTACTTACGTGCAGAAGTCTTTTTTAAACTTGAGAAGGGAGATGATCACAGAAAGTATCTTCAGGAAGAGATCATATTAAGGCCATCTTTTTCCTGATATTCCTTTTTTTCTTGCAATTTAGGTCCTGATTTAAAGCATTACCTGTTGTGATTCTTTTTGCTTATTACTAGAGTTTTTTTTTTTTAAAGTAGGAAAAGGAACTTACTTCCTCTAGTTGTTAAGCTGCTGGCCCAGAAACCAGGATTTCCTAGAAACTAGACTTCCCCTTAGTCATGAAAGTCAGCTGGGTGACTTTGGGCCAGGCACTGTGTCTTAGTCCAACCCACCTCACAAAATTATTGGCTATTAGATATTTTTACTGCCTTGAGTTACCAGAATATATGTATGTTGATAAAAGTATAACAATAATAACAACATTGCAATTGGTACTGAAGGCAAAGAAGAATTTGGCTATCTAACCCCTTTCTTGCTGTTTGTATCTCCTTTTCTGACATAGACCGTAAATTCTCTGCTGAGTTTACTACTTACTTAATACATTTGTTATTGGCATAGGCACAGTTCATTGGTATGGTTCCATCTGCAGCATGCTGTGTTATAAATAATGCATTTGTTCAGCTGCTAAATGCTGAAGAGTGTTCTTAGCATGAGAGGGAAATCATGGAGTTAATTCTTGGGTGATGGATAGCTGGAAACAAGAAAAAGAAAGAAAGGTTAAAATGGGACAGATGGCCACTAGACTGACAATTAGTGAGAAAGAAAAGCAGCTTTGAAATTTGGTTTAATCTGAGTTTGCTAACACTAATTTACTCTCCTTTGTTCATTTGCTGAGATCTTCAGCAGTGATTATAGGTTTCTAAAAGAACTGGTGACTCAATCCAGCACCACAAAAAATAGAAATAAGTTGTAAAAGTGTTGAAAATCCTTATTAAAATTGCACTTGACTTTTCTATATATGACTGTATTTTTCTTGACAAATAATCATCTCATTAGCATTGATTCCTAAGTGATGTTTGCTTTTAGTATGCCGTGCTCTGGTGGATGAGTTGGAATGGGAAATATCTCGAATAGATCCGAAAAAAACTATCCAAGTAGGCTCCTTCCGCATTAATCCTGATGGAAGCCAATCCATAGTAGAGGTAATACATTCCATACTTCACATAGATTAGCTGAATCTTTGAAAACTTCCATTACAATTGCTGAAATGGACAAACTGTGAAACGGTTAAAAAGCTCATGGGAGGGAAGGTTTTAAATTTCTGATGAAAGAGATTTAGAGATTTCTTTTTATCCTGTTTCCCCCTACCAATGTCATACTCAATATATTGTGAGCAATATTATTAAGAACATTTCTTTTTATTTCAATATTGCTGAAAAAGCTGGAGCACCATCCAATAATTGTAGTCAGAAGATTATATCATACTCTAAACATATAGTAACAATCAAAACATAATAGATTAAAATTTGTGGTCCCTTGTCTACGGAAGACAATTACAGTTGCAAAAATAGTAATACTGTAATTAAGTTTAAAAAATGATTTTACTTACTAAGTACATAATTACATAAGTACATAATCTCCAGGACCGCCTTCTGCCGCACGAATCCCAGCGACCGGTTAGGTCCCACAGAGTTGGCCTTCTCCGGGTCCCGTCGACTAAGCAATGTTGTTTGGAGGGACCCAGGAGAAGAGCCTTCTCTGTGGCGGCCCCAGCCCTCTGGAACCAGCTCCCCCCAGATATCAGAGTTGCCCCCACCCTCCTTGCCTTTCGCAAGCTCCTTAAAACCCACCTCTGTCATCAGGCATGGGGGAATTGAAATTTCCCTTCCCCCTAGGCTTATAGAATTTATACATGGTATGCTTGTATGTATGAGTGGTTCTTTAAATTGGGGTTTTTTAGATTATTTTTAATATTAGATTTGTTTACATTGTCTTTTTATACTGTTGTTAGCCACCCCGAGTCTTCGGAGAGGGGCGGCATACAAATCTAATAAATAAATAAAATAAATAAATAAATTATTAATTTTTCTTGTGACAATTTGTGACAAACTGTTTGTGACAGTTTCTAATATTTAGAGATCATACTTTGAATCTCGTGCACCAGACTGAAGAAGGATTTGCAGTTGTCTATGATAGACAGGGAGAGCTTCTGTCATCTGTTTAACAGAAAGTATTCATTTGCTCTTAGGTGCCCTATGCCAGATCTGAGGCTCACCTGACGGAGCTGCTAGAGAACATCTGTGAAAATATGAATAACTATGGTGAGAAGGTGGATCCTTCAACCCACAGGAAGAATTATGTCAGAGTGGTATCCTTTGATGGGACCAAGATGGACCTTTCTGAAACCAAATTTGATGGCGATGTGACATCAAGTTTGAAGTTTGCAGTAAGTAATCCAGAAGGCCGTCCTTTCTTTTAAATGCTCCTAATTATTATGTATTGCTTTTCTGTAGACTATAAGAGCCACACACTAGATTGGAAGAGGCATTTTTAGCTCACTATTCTGTTCTAAGAATAGACAACCAAATACCTATAGAAGCTTATATATAAGACAAAAATGCAAACAATCTCTTGTAGTAGTTATGGTTTTGCACCCTCCCTACAGATAAAAAAATAAACAAAATCCAAAGACGGGCTACAAGAATGGTGGAAGGTCTTAAGCATAAAACGTATCAGGAAAGACTTCATGAACTCAATCTGTATAGTCTGGAGGACAGAAGGAAAAGGGGGGACATGATCGAAACATTTAAATATGTTAAAGGGTTAAATAAGGTCCAGGAGGGAAGTGTTTTTAATAGGAAAGTGAACACAAGAACAAGGGGACACAATCTGAAGTTAGTTGGGGGAAAGATCAAAAGCAACATGAGAAAATATTATTTTACTGAAAGAGTAGTAGATCCTTGGAACAAACTTCCAGCGGACGTGGTAGATAAATCCACAGTAACTGAATTTAAACATGCCTGGGATAAACATATATCCATCCTAAGATAAAATACAGAAAATAGTATAAGGGCAGACTAGATGGACCATGAGGTCTTTTTCTGCCGTCAGACTTCTATGTTTCTATGTTATTCAGTACAATCCAGTAGATGTTCCCCTTAGCTTTACCAGCTATTGAAAGACAAGCTTCAAGCTTAGTGAGAAATTGTTGATCTTGCATACAAATATTTCAGAAGTTTTCAAGAGACACAATGGATTTTTAACCCTCAGCCTTTCTTTATTTGATTATTTTACTTGTAATCTGTCTCCAGTATAATCTGCATCTGCATAACCATTCCCCACTTCATCCCAATTTATATTCTATAACAGTCGAGCTTTTTATGCATCTGGTGAAATGAGTGCAATTTATGAAATCTTATGCCTTTTAATAAAATTGGTTAGTTGGAAAATCAGTCTCTTTCTGATTTTCGGTCACCATGGACTAACAGTTTTCCTCTTACGAGACCTTAATAATGAAGGGTTATGGTGACAAACAGCTGACATGCTACTAATGACTTTATGGTTACAACCAAATCTGGTTGCATGCTGTGAAAGATAAAGGAAGCAACTTCACACCAATGATTATGGCTTACAAGCATAGTTAAAAGACAGCACTGTTCTCCGTACTGAAGGAGCGGGTCCAGCAGTCACATGGGTTGCTCATGTCCAATCCGGTGGAACTGAGCCTAGTATTAAAAAAGCTTGCCGGATCCGCCCCTTCCCCAGAATTCGCTCAGTTCGCATATCCTGCGGTTGTATTGTGATAGCTCGTTCAACATTCTAACACCTTCCCTTCGTTTCCTTTCTTCAAAAGTAGTAAGATTTGTTTTATCATTATTATTTACTTGCACTAATAGCGCCAGCCGTTTGCGGCTCGGCTTTTTTCTTTGGAGAAGTTGCGGTTTCGTTTTCCCCCGGCGGTTTTGCCGGTTACGATCCCTGCGGCCGCTTGTGGATTCTTCTAATCCGTTGGCCTGGAGGTCCTGGTGCAAGTATTAATCTATTGAATTATTGATTATTTATTGTATACAATATATTTAAGGGCTTAAAAATACCTCCTGCGGAGTGAGACGCCTTCTAGTCTCCTGGACTTAGTCGATCGCTTTCCCTTTAAGAAATTTTACGGAGCGATTTTTTCGGCGCGAAGGCCTTCGCGCCCTTTTTAAATCTAGGCCTCTCGTGTTGGCCTCCTGCCAGCCGCGTAGGCCTCAGTCCACCGCTTGGATCCCGGAGCGGGCCTTGGGGGTCCCAGGCTAAATTCTCCACCGGCTAAGCCTCCAACCAGAGTGCCTTGGTTTACTTAATTATAAAGTTTAGGGAGGCTGGCCCCGCTGGGTTTGGGGGCACGAACTCTGGGTTTGCCCAGATTGTCCTCAAGTTTCAGCAGCTTCGAGGCCTCGAAGCAGGATCCATTCCTCTTGGGAAGTCCTTGAAATTCTTCTCCTTATTATTCAGTTATTGGCTCAGCCTTGTCTTCTGTTAATTGTCAGACTATGGCTACTTTTCCCAAGAGAGGCACAACAAAAGGTCCCAGAGAGGCCAGGCCTACAGGCGATGAGATTACTAGTATCCCCCAGGCCTCTTCCTCCTCTTCTCCAGGGGCCCGCCCCTCGACCAAGGTCACCAGGGCCGAGAAGAGAAGGGACCTAGCCCTACAAAAAATCCATGACAAATCAGCAAAACGTTTGAAAGTGCAGGCCCAAGTGATCAGTAGTCAAGACCCCCCAGAGGCTTCTAGTCTACCTCCTTCTGGGGTCCCTGTGTTATCTCTGGATGAGCCAAACCTAGACAGACCCCAACCTAACCTATGGGGCATAGGTCCAGAGGAACCAGATATTATTGAAGATTCCCCCCAGCCAGGATCCTCCCAGGCCTTTAGGGATTCTTCTGCCTTTTCTGCTGATATTTCCAGCCTACCTCCTGAGTTCCAGTCTATTTTTGCTGTGTTGTCCAAAGCCATTGATGCCAAACTCTCCACCATCAATGAGCTTCCCTTACCTCTTCCTCCTTCTCGCTCCTCCCGCCCCTTGGGTTCTCCCCCAGCGGTCAGAGCTCCTATGCAGGATGATTCAGATTCCTCCCAGGATGAATATGAGGATATAGAGGATGATGAGGATCCTTTCCAAGGCTTATCAGATGATGAGGAATCCCAAATAAAGGTTCCTCCTCCAATTACCATTTTTCCTTCTCAATTATTCAAATCTCTCCTCCTCAAAGCTAGAATTTCTACGGGATTAGCGGCCCAGGAGAAACAAGCCTCCACTTCCACTGATCCCCCGGAGGAGAATTTACCTTACTTCACAGAGGAACAGGAGGATAACGAGGTAATTCCTATGCCTAAGTTGTTTAAAGATGCTTTACTCAAACAGTGGGAATTTCCAGCCTCTGGCCTTAACCCTTCCACCAAGGACAGAAAGTTGTACAAACTTTCCTCTTCCTATGAAGAGCTTCTATCATTTCCCAAACCGGATGAACCTGTCAAGATTCTTCACTCGGCAGCGGCTGTGCCAGGCGAGGCGGAGGAAGTCCTCCGCCCAGAGGACAAGCGCATTGAGCAAATGCTCAAAAGAGGATTCACCGCTGATTCCTGGGCCACTAAAAGCTCTGCAGCGGCTTCCTTTTTCTCCAGAGCCATGCTGCTGTGGCTTCGCCAACTTCAACAGCATATTCCTCCCGATGACTTGAGAGGTCAACAAGACTTCAACAAGGTCTTTGCAGCTGCCCAGTACGTGGCTGATGCCACCTTGCAATCTACTAGATTTTCTGCTAAGTCTATTGCAGCTTCTACTACGGCAAGAAGACTCCTATGGATTCGCCCTTGGCAAGCGGGAGTTCGCCAAAAGTGGCAGTTATCCCAGGGTCCCTTAAAGCGCGACCTTCTCTTCGGTGATCTTCTGGATCCACTCCTCACGGAAACCACGGACAAGAAGAAAGTTTTGGGTCCAACCACAAAAAAGGCTACCAAAACGCAGTCCTTTCGTCGCCCAGGGCGCCAGCAAGATCAAGCGGCTTCCTACCAGAGATCTCCAGGTCAGTATTCCCCCCGCTTTCGTTCCCAAGGTAGGAACTCCAGGGGTAGAGGTTTTCGCTTCCAAAGGGGAGCTTCCTCTAACAGGGCTTCAAAAAAACCTAGATGGTAATCTTGCCTCTATTCCCATAGGGGGTCGCCTAGCTCATTTCGCCTCTAATTGGCGTCTCACCTCCAAGGACCCTTGGGTCATTGACACTGTTCAAACAGGCCTTCTTTTAGAATTTATTTCTCCTCCCCCTAAACGTTTTATTTCCTGCCCTTCTCCCAGGTCATCCTCAGATTGTAACCGTATGGAGGAGGCCATTTCTCATCTATTGTCCATCAGAGCCATTCAACCGGTCCCTTCCGGTCAGAAGGGCCTAGGTTTTTACTCCATCCTATTTATGGTTCCAAAGTCCTCCGGAGGTTGGAGAGCTATTTTGGATTTAAAGAAACTAAATCTATTCATCAAATATAGGAAGTTTAAGATGCACTCCTTGTCGTCTATTTTGACCGCCATTCACTCGGGAGATTTCATGGTCTCCTTAGACCTCACTGAGGCCTACCTTCACATTCCTATAGCCAAATGCCACAGAAAATTTTTACGTTTTGCCTTTCAAGGCAGGCATTTCCAGTATAGGGCGATGCCATTTGGCCTTTCCTCGGCCCCTCGGGTCTTTACAAAGCTCTTGGGGTCCCTGGCGGCCTATATCCGGGCGTTTCCCATCCACATTTTATGTTATCTTGATGATATTTTGATTCATGGGAACTCCCTAGAGAAAGTGAAAACAGACCTTTCTGTCACCATGTCAGTCCTTCAGGACCATGGATTTTCCATCAACTTTGATAAAAGCCACCTCCAACCTTCCACATCCATTTCTCACCTGGGATCCATTATTGATTCAGAATCCTCCCAGGTTTTTCTCTCTCCCGAGAGAAAACTCAGTATAGTGGAGTTAATTTCTAACATTTTATCTAATTCTTCAGTTTCCATAGTTACCCTATCTTCCCTTTTGGGGAAGATGGTGTCATGCATAGGCATCATTCCCTGGGCTCGCCTTCATGCTAGGGAACTCCAGTGGCTCCTGTTACCTTTTCAGAGATCAGGGCACAGCAACTCAAATCGACGCATTGTCATCCCACTGAGTGTTCGCAGATCCTTCAAGTGGTGGAAGTCTCCGGCCATGGACAGAGGATCCCCGTTCAGGTGCCCGGATCAATTTGTCATCACCACAGATGCCAGTCTATCGGGATGGGGCGCCCACGCCCAGGGGATGATAGCCCAGGGCACGTGGTCCCCGGAGGAAGCTTCCAGGCCAATCAATTGGCTAGAGTTAAGAGCCGTTTCCCTGGCTCTGAAGCATTTCTCTCCTCGCATTCCCAACCGGCACGTTCTCATTCTCACCGACAACATTGCCACGAAAAGCCATATTTGCAGACAGGGGGGCACGAGATCCAAGGCTCTCATGAGGGAGGCCCTCAAGTTGGGCCTTTGGGCGGAAAAACATCTCCAGTCGCTCCTAGCCGATCACATCTCGGGGAGTCTCAACGTCCAGGCGGATTGGCTATCCCGGGCAACGATAGACCCAGGAGAGTGGAACCTCCATCAAGACCTGTTCCATCAAATCACCCTCAGATTCGGCCTACCAATCCTGGATCTCTTCGCGACCAATGCGAATGCCCAACTCCCTCGCTTCTATTCCAGATTTCCACCCCCGGGAGCGGAAGCAATCAATGCCCTCCGGAGTCCATGGCCTCCAGGCCTACTCTACGCATTTCCTCCAATTCCAATCCTCCCGGACGTGATTCACAAGGTCCTCACCGAGAGGGCCCGAGTAATCCTAATCGCCCCTCACTGGCCCCGCCGGCCCTGGTTCGCGGATCTCCAACAGCTGTCCGTCCAGGACCCTTGGCGACTCCCCGTTTCGGGGGATATGCTGCGGCAGGGGGCCTCTTTCCATCCAGACCCGGAGTGGTTCCACCTCACCGCCTGGCTGTTATCAGGAGAGATTTAGAACTGCGTGGTCATGACCCTGATTCAGTGGAGGTCATTTTAAAGGCCAGAAGGGGTTCGACCAATCGAATCTACGACCACACGTGGTCCAAGTTTCACCAGTGGTGTCTACAGGAAGGTCTCTCCCCTCTGTGCATCCCCATACACAGAATAATTTCCTTCCTTATGCAAGGCTTCCATAAAGGACTTTCCACCAGCACCCTCCGGCGTCATCTGGCAGCCATTTCATCTGTCCTAGGGGGTCCCCGCAGACAGCCTCTCCGATCCTTCCCTGAAGTTCAGGAATTCCTCAAGGGCATAGCCAACCTCAGACCTTCCAAGGTCCACAGGTACCCATCCTGGGATTTGCCACGGGTTCTCCATTCCCTCACGCAGGCACCATACGAACCCCTAAAATCGGCGTCCCTCAGGTACCTATCCTTTAAGGTAGCATTCCTGGTGGCTATTACCTCTGCCCGACGCATTTCGGAGCTAGCTGCCCTCTCAATCAGGCAGGACCTTTGTCAATTCCATCAGGACAAGGTAGTCTTGCGACTGGACCCCACCTTCTTACCCAAGGTCAGTTCCATGTTCCACAGATCTCAGGATATTGTCCTACCTTCCTTCTGCCTCCAACGAGACCATCCCTTGGCAATTAGATGGCACACCCTGGATCTCACCAGAGCGCTGAGAATATATATCCAACGCACAGGACCCTTTCGGAGGTCAGAAGCACTTTTTGTAGCCTATCATCCCAGAGTCATGGGGGCCAAAGTGTCTTCAACAGTAATAGGCCGTTGGATCAGAGGGACTATATCTAAGGCCTATGAGTCGGCCTCCCTCTCAGTTCCAAGGAACATCACAGCGCATTCCACCAGGAGCGCAGCCACCTCGGCCGCTTGGGCGACTCAAGCCCCGTTGGAGGAGGTCTGCAAAGCAGCCACTTGGGCCTCGCCAAATTCCTTCATCAGGCACTACAAGATTGATTCTTACGCTTCAGCGGACGCTGCCTTCGGCAGAAGGGTACTCCAATCCGTTATCTCACACGATAGCAAGCTAATCCCACCCTAGGGACCATCTATTGGGTATGTCCCATGTGACTGCTGGACCCGCTCCTTCAGTACGGAGAATAGGCGTTGATTGCTTACCTGAACGCCTCTTCTCGTACGGTGAGCGGGTACAGCAGTCACTTCCCGCCCTTGTATGTGTCTTCTTTACCTTTCTATATCTTTTTTCCTCTAACAATGAGAGTTGAACACTACAGAGCTTCACAACTGAGCCTAGTCTATGGATTCGCGAATTCTGGGGAAGGGGCGGATCCGGCAAGCTTTTTTAATACTAGGCTCAGTTCCACCGGATTGGACATGAGCAACCCATGTGACTGCTGTACCCGCTCACCGTACGAGAAGAGGCGTTCAGGTAAGCAATCAACGCCTAATTTCTGAGACATCGCTGAATTCCATGTTAGTGGTTCACATGCAGAATAGCCCTACGAAAATACAAATACAGTGATACCTCGTCTTACGAACTTAATTGGTTCTGGGATGAGGTTTGTAATGTGAAAAGTTTGTAAGACAAAACAATGTTTCCCATAGGAATCAATGGAAAAGCGATTAAAGCGTGCAAGCCCCAAATTCATCCCTTTTGCCAGCCAAAGCCCCTGTTTTTGCGCTGCTGGGATTCCCCTGAGGCTCCCCTCCATAGGAAACCCCACCTTCGGATTTCTGTGTTTTTGTGATGCTGCTGGGGAATCCCAGCAGGGCAATCCCAGCAGCACAAAAACAGGGGCTTCGCTGGCCATGGAAGTCCGGAGGTGGGGTTTCCAGCGAGGGGAGCCTCAGCGAAATTGCAGCATTGCAAAAACACGGAAGTCCTCGAAACCCCACCTCCGGACTTCAGTGTTTTTGTGATGCTGTGATTTCGCTGAGGATCCCCTCACTGGGAAACCCCACCTCCGGACTTCCGCTGCCAGTGAAGTGCCCTTTTTTGCACTGCTGGGATTCCCCTGCAGCATCGCAAAAACACAGAAGTCTGGAGGTGGGGTTTCCCATGGAGGGGAGCCTCAGGGGAATCCCAGCAGCGCAAAAATGGGTGCTTTGCTGGCAACAGAAATCCAGAAGCATCCCAGTGGCGGCGGCGTGGGTTTGTAAGGTGAAAATAGTTTGGAAGAAGAGGCAAAAAAATCTTAAGCCACGGGTTTGTATCTTGAAAAGTTTGTATGATGAGGGGTTTGTAAGATGAGGTATCACTGTATATCTTAGGGCAGGGCTGTCAAACGCCTGGCCCACGGGCCAGATGCATCATGCCCTGGCTACACCCATGCCTCGTTTAGCGAAAGGGAAAAAAGTCCCGATACATCACTGTGCCACCCTGATAACATGAGTTTCACACCTGTCTTAGGGGGAACAATAGAAAAACGATAGGGCCATCTTACATTCCCTTCTGCCTCTAAAACCTTCAGAATTTTTTCTTTGTGTAAATCAAGAGCTACGTGATCGTCTTTTTCTCAGCATTGCTGTTTCTCAAATGTAGCGCAGGCAAAAGAAGAACTGTACCTGCTTCAAGAAAGTTGGTTCAGAAAATGTAAGAGCATAATACTGCTTTAACCTGGTCATATTTTTTAAGGGCTCCAAAGCAAGGTTGAAAATTATGTAGCTGCTTTAATGAGCCAGTTCATTAAGGTGGTTGTTTCCTTGATGCAACTTCTGTGTGCAAGCTTAAAGAAAGATACAGCTGTTCTAAGGAAGGGCTATACTCATGTTCTTGCGTGCTGGAACACTTTTTCTGAATCATTTTATAACCACAAACACAATGTTATTACCTATGTGTTGTATAATTGTTCTGTTTGTTGAGGGAAATTGGGAGAGATGTGATATTTCACTTCCACATATAATTAATGGGATTGCATCAGTAGTGGTTTCTAAACCCATTGCTACTGGTTTACTTACACTCCTGTCCCGCCACTATTGGTTCACAGAACCGGGCTGAACCGGGAGCAACCCATGGTTGAATAATCTCTCATGGCTTCTGAAAAGAACAGGTTGTATTATGCCAATTAACCAGCTCCCCTTCTTCCCAATGTACTGTGTTTTCTCCGTACTGAAGGAGCGGGTCCAGCAGTCACATGGGTTGCTCATGTCCAATCCGGTGGAACTGAGCCTAGTGTTAAAAAAGCTTGCCGGATCCGCCCCTTCCCCAGAATTCGCTCAGTTCGCATATCCTGCGGTTGTATTGTGATAGCTCGTTCAACATTCTAACACCTTCCCTTCGATCTTTTCCTTCAAAAAGTAGTAAGAATTGTTTTACCATTATTATTTACTTGCACGGATAGCGCCAGCCGTTTGAGGCTCGGCTTTTTTCCTTTGGAGAAGTTGCGGTTTCGTTTCCCCCCGGCGGTTTTGCCGTGTACGATTCCCGCTGCCGCTTGTGGATTCCTTTAATCCTTTGGCCTGGAGGTCTCGGTGCAAGTATTGATTTATTGATTCATTATTGTAATATGATTAAAGGGCTTTAATATACCTCCTGCGGAGTGAGACGCCTTTCTAGTCTCCTGGACTTAGTCGATCGCTTCCCCTTTAAAAATCCTATCTCGGAGCGATTTTTCGGCGCGAAGGCCTTCGCGCCCATTTTAAAATTTAGGCCTCTCGTGTTGGCCTTCTGCCAGCCGCGTAGGCCTCAGTCCACCGCGTGGATCCCGGAGCGGGCCTTGGGACGCCCAGGCTTAATTCTCCACCGGCTAAGCCTCCAACCAGAGTGCCTTGGTTTACTTAATTTAAAAAGTTTAGGGAGGCTGGGCCCCGCTGGATCTGGGGACACGAACTCTGGGTTTGCCCAGATTGCCCTCAAGTCTCAGCAGCTTCGAGGCCTCGAAGCAGGATCCATTCCTCTTGGGAAGTACTTGAAATTCTTCTCCTTAATTATTCAGTTATTGGCTCAGCCTTGTCTTCTGTTAATTGTCAGACTATGGCTACTTTTCCCAAGAGAGGCACAACTAAAGGTCCCAGAGAGGCCAGGCCTACAGGCGATGAAATTACTAGTATCCCCCAGGCCTCTTCCTCCTCTTCTCCAGGGGCCCGCCCCTCGACCAAGGTCACCAGGGCCGAGAAGAGAAGGGACCTAGCCCTACAAAGAATCCATGATAAATCAGCAAAACGTTTGAAAGTACAGGCCCAAGTACTCAGTAGTCAAGACCCCCCAGAGGCTTCTAGTCTACCTCCTTCTGGGGTCCCTGTGTTATCTCTGGATGAGCCTAACCTAGACAGACCCCAACCTAATCTATGGGGCATAGGTCCAGAGGAACCAGATATCATTGAAGATTCCCCCCAGCCAGGATCCTCCCAGGCCTTTAGGGATTCTTCTGCCATTCCTGCTGATATTTCTAGTTTACCTCCTGAGTTCCAATCTATTTTTTCTGTGTTGTCCAAGGCCATTGATGCCAAACTCTCC
Organism: Erythrolamprus reginae; assembly: GCF_031021105.1. Classification (NCBI taxonomy): domain Eukaryota; kingdom Metazoa; phylum Chordata; class Lepidosauria; order Squamata; family Dipsadidae; genus Erythrolamprus; species Erythrolamprus reginae. The sequence goes on along the minus strand of NC_091951.1, from coordinate 180,399,148 downwards.
ACCATCAATGAGCTTTCCGTTCCTCCTCCTCCTCCTCGTCCCTCCCGCCCCTTGGGTTCCTCCCCAGCGGTTAGAGCTCCTATTCAGGAGGATTCAGATTCCTCTCAGGACGAATATGAGGATTTGGAGGATGATGAGGATCCCTTTCAAGGCCTCTCAGATGATGAGGAATCCCAAATAAAGGTTCCTTCTCCTATTACTATTTTTCCTTCTCAATTGTTCAAATCTCTCCTCCTCAAAGCTAGAATTTCTACGGGATTAGCGGCCCAGGAGAAACAAGCCTCCACTTCCACTGATCCCCCGGAGGAGAACTTACCTTACTTCACAGAGGAACAGGAGGATAACGAGGTAATTCCTATGCCAAAATTGTTTAAAGATGCCTTACTTAAACAGTGGGATTTCCCAGCCTCTGGCCTTAATCCCTCCACCAAGGACAGAAAATTGTACAAACTTTCCTCTTCTTATGAAGAGCTCCTCTCCTTTCCTAAACCGGATGAACCTGTCAAGATCCTTCATTCGGCAGCGGCTGTGCCAGGCGAAGCAGAGGAAGTCCTCCGCCCAGAGGACAAGCGGATTGAACAAATGCTCAAAAGAGGATTCACCGCAGATTCCTGGGCCATTAAAAGTTCTGCAGCAGCTTCCTTTTTCTCCAGAGCCATGCTTCTGTGGCTTCGCCAACTACAACAGCATATTCCTCCCGATGACTTGAGAGGTCAACAAGACTTCAACAAGGTCTTTGCAGCTGCCCAGTACGTGGCTGATGCCACCTTTGCAATCTACTAGATTTTCTGCTAAGTCTATTGCAGCTTCTACAACGGCAAGAAGACTCCTATGGATTCGCCCTTGGCAAGCGGGAGTACGCCAGAAGTGGCAGTTATCCCAGGGTCCCTTAAAACGCGACCTTCTTTTCGGTGATCTTCTGGATCCACTCCTCACGGAAACCACGGACAAGAAGAAAGTCTTGGGCCCAACCACCAAAAAGGCTACCAAAACGCAGTCCTTTCGTCGCCCAGGGCGCCAGCCAGATCAAGCGGCTTCCTATCAGAGATCTCCAGGTCAGTATTCCCCCCGCTTTCGTTCCCAAGGTAGGAACTCCAGGGGCAGAGGTTTTCGCTTCCAAAGGGGAGCGTCCTCTAACAGGGCTTCAAAAAAACCTAGATGGTAATTTTTCCTCAATTCCCATAGGGGGTCGCCTAGCCCATTTCGCCTCTAATTGGCGTCTCACCTCCAAGGACCCCTGGGTCTTTGACACCGTTCAAACAGGCCTTCTGTTAGAATTTGTTTCTCCTCCCCCGAAACGTTTTATTTCCTGCCCTTCTCCCAGGTCTTCCTCAGATTGTAACCGTATGGAGGAGGCCATTTCTCATTTATTGTCAATCAGAGCCATTCAACCGGTTCCTTCCGGTCAGAAGGGCCTAGGATTTTACTCCATCCTATTTATGGTGCCAAAGTCCTCCGGAGGTTGGAGAGCTATTTTGGATTTAAAGAAGCTGAACCTATTCATCAAATATAGGAAGTTTAGGATGCACTCCTTATCTTCTATTTTGGCCGCCATCCACACGGGAGATTTCATGGTCTCTTTAGACCTCACTGAGGCCTACCTTCACATCCCTATAGCCAAGTGCCACAGAAAATTTTTACGTTTTTCCTTTCAAGGTAGGCATTTCCAGTATAGGGCAATGCCATTTGGCCTTTCCTCGGCCCCTCGGGTCTTTACAAAGCTCTTGGGGTCCCTGGCGGCCTATATCCGGGCGTCTCCCATCCACATTTTATGTTATCTTGATGATATTTTGATTCATGGGAACTCCCTAGAGAAAGTGAATTCAGACCTGTCTGTCACCATGTCAGTCCTTCAGGACCATGGATTTTCCATGAACTTTGATAAAAGTCATCTCCAACCTTCCACATCCATTTTACACCTGGGTTCCATTATTAATTCAGAATCCTCCCAGGTTTTTCTCTCTCCCGAGAGAAAATTCAGTATAGGGGAGTTAATTTCCAACATTTTATCCAAACCTTCAGTATCCATTGTAACTCTGTCTTCCCTTTTGGGGAAGATGGTGTCATGCATAGGCATCATTCCCTGGGCTCGCCTTCATGCTAGGGAACTTCAGTGGCTCCTATTACCCTTTCAGAGATCGGGGCACAGCAACTCAAATCGTCGCATTGTCATTCCACCAAGTGTTCGCAGATCCTTCAAGTGGTGGAAGTCTCCGGCCATGGACAAAGGATCCCCGTTCAGGTGCCCGGATCAATTTGTCATCACCACAGATGCCAGTCTATCGGGATGGGGCGCCCACGCCCAGGGGATGATAGCCCAGGGCACGTGGTCCCCGGAGGAAGCTTCCAGGCCAATCAATTGGCTAGAATTAAGAGCCGTTTCTCTGGCTCTGAAACATTTCTCTCCTCGCATTCCCAACCGGCACGTTCTCATTCTCACCGACAACATTGCCACAAAAAGCCATATCTGCAGACAGGGAGGCACGAGATCCAAGGCTCTCATGAGGGAGGCCCTCAAGTTAGGCCTTTGGGCGGAGAAACATCTTTGGTCGCTCCTAGCCGACCACATCTCGGGGAGCCTCAACGTCCAGGCGGATTGGCTATCTCGAGCAACGATAGACCCAGGAGAGTGGAACCTCCATCAGGACCTGTTCCATCAGATCTGCCTCAGATTCGGCCTACCTATTCTGGATCTCTTCGCGACCAATGCGAACGCCCAACTCCCTCGCTTCTTTTCCAGATTTCCATCCCCGGGAGCGGAAGCAATCAATGCCCTCCGGAGCCCATGGCCGCCAGGCCTACTCTACGCCTTTCCTCCAATTCCAATTCTCCCGGACGTGATTCACAAGGTCCTCACCGAGAGGGCCCGAGTAATCTTAATCGCCCCTCATTGGCCCCGCCGACCCTGGTTCGCGGATCTCCAACAGCTGTCCGTCCAGGACCCCTGGCGACTCCCCGTTTCGGGGGATATGCTGCGGCAGGGGGCCTCATTCCATCCAGACCCGGAGTGGTTCCACCTCACCGCCTGGCTGTTATCAGGAGAGACTTAGAACTGCGTGGTCATGACCCCGATACAGCGGAGGTCATTTTAAAGGCCAGAAGGAGTTCGACCAATCGTATCTACGACCACACGTGGTCCAAGTTTCACCAGTGGTGCCTACAGGAAGGCCTCTCCCCTCTGTGCATTCCCATACACAGAATCATTTCCTTCCTTATGCAAGGCTTCCATAAAGGACTTTCTACCAGCACCCTCCGGCGTCATCTGGCAGCCATTTCATCTGTCCTAGGGGGCCCCCGCAGACAGCCTCTCCGATCCTTTCCAGAGGTTCAGGAATTTCTCAAGGGCATAGCCAACCTCAGACCTTCCAAGGTCCACAGGTATCCATCTTGGGATTTGCCTCGGGTTCTCCATTCCCTCACGCAGGCACCATACGAACCCCTAAAATCAGCGTCCCTAAGGTACTTATCCTTTAAGGTAGCATTCCTGGTGGCTATTACCTCTGCTCGACGCATTTCGGAGCTGGCTGCCCTCTCAATCAGGCAGGACCTTTGTCAGTTCCATCAGGACAAGGTAGTCTTGCGACTGGACCCTACCTTCTTACCCAAGGTCAGTTCCATGTTCCACAGGACTCAGGATATTGTCCTACCTTCCTTCTGCCTCCAACGAGACCATCCCTTGGCAATTAGATGGCACACTCTGGATCTTATTAGAGCGCTGAGAATCTATATCCAACGCACAGGACCCTTTTGGAGGTCAGAAGCACTGTTTATAGCCTATCACCCCAGAGTCATGGGGACCAAAGTGTCTTCAACAGTAATAGGCCGTTGGATCAGAGGGACTATATCTAAGGCCTATGAATCGGCCTCCCTCTCAGTTCCAAGGAACATCACAGCGCATTCCACCAGAAGCGCAGCCACCTCGGCCGCTTGGGCGACTCAAGCCCCGTTGGAGGAGGTCTGCAAAGCAGCCACTTGGGCCTCGCCAAATTCCTTCATCAGGCACTACAAGATTGATGCTTACGCTTCAGCGGACGCTGCCTTCGGCAGAAGGGTACTCCAATCCGTTATCTCACACGATAGCAATCTAATCCCACCCTAGGGACCATCTATTGGGTATGTCCCATGTGACTGCTGGACCCGCTCCTTCAGTACGGAGAATAGGCGTTGATTGCTTACCTGAACGCCTCTTCTCGTACGGTGAGCGGGTACAGCAGTCACTTCCCGCCCTTGTATGTGTCTTCCTTACCTTCTATAATCCTTTTTTCCTCTAACAATAAGAGTTGAACACTACAGAGCTTCACAGCTGAGCCTAGTCTATGGATTCGCGAATTCTGGGGAAGGGGCGGATCCGGCAAGCTTTTTTAACACTAGGCTCAGTTCCACCGGATTGGACATGAGCAACCCATGTGACTGCTGTACCCGCTCACCGTACGAGAAGAGGCGTTCAGGTAAGCAATCAACGCCTATTCTCTCTAGTGCAGTTTGTCTGAAGGAAAGAGTCATGGCAATTGCCTTGGGTTAAGTTGGTATATGGTTGCTGGGTTTTAAAATTGGCTTAGCCAATAGACGTTGGAGAATAAGTAGTAGAGTTGTGAAAAAATTGCTCAGCTGAATTCTCTGATTCTCCTAACAGTGTGAGAAAATAGCTGAAGAATATGAAGACGAGCTCATAGAATTCTTTTCCCATGAGGCAGAAAATGTCAAGGACAGGCTGTGCAGCAAACGAACAGGTAAGCCCGGAATTGAATTTTAAAAGATATGGCTTTACTTGACCATCGGGCCGCCCTGAGTCTACAGATAGGGGCGGCATACAAATCTAATAAATAAATAAATAAACAAACAAACAAACAAACAAAAAATAAAAAAACAAAATAAAAAAACAATAAAATAAAATAATAATATAATAAAATAAAATAATAAAATAAAATAAAATAAAATAATATAAGGCGGAAACTGATCTGTAGTCGTTCGCTGATTGGCAAAATAAGAGCATGTTAATTGGTATAAAAACGTTGCAGGCCACACACAAACCTGAAAGCTGTTTGGGTGACTTTGGCCATCCTTTTCTCAGCCCATTCTACCTCATAGGGTGGTCATTGTATGGGGAAATAGAAAGAGGGGCTCCTCTGAATCCATACCTTGAGTTTGTTAAGGAGTATGCAGCGTTATCTCTGAATGGTCAAAGATACATGTACACAGAGGAAACATGGAGGTCTTGCAGATAGCCAGTTGATAGCCCAGAGATACAAGTAATAATTCAATAATACAAGCCAGATACATTAAGTGTATAAAATATTATTTACTTTGGCAAATATCTTAGTCAAAAACAGTCCTAGTCAAACACAGTTAAATCAGTAAATACATCTCAATATACAATGCTACAAGCTGACTTTTGCAGCTTACAAACACATAAACCATCATTTGAATACAAAGTTCTTACTACAGCATAGTCACAACGAATAAAATAGAATAGAATAGAATAGAATAGAATTTTATTGGCCAAATGTGATTGGACACACAAGGAATTTGTCTTGGTGCATATGCTCTCAGCGTACATAAAATAAAATATACATTTGTCAAGAATCATGTGGTACAACACTTAATGATTGTCATAGGGGTCAAATAAGCAATGAAGAAGCAATATTAATAAAAATCTTAAGGATACAAGCAACAAGTTACAGTCATACAGTCAACATGGGAGGAAATGGGTGATAGGAATTATGAGAAAAACTAATAGAATAGAAGTGCAGATTTAGTAGAAAGTCTGACAGTGTTGAGGAAATTATTGTTTAGTAGAGTGATGGCGTTCGGAAAAAAACTGTTCTTGTGTCTAGTTGTCTTGGTGTGCAGTGCTCTGTAGCGACAAAACAGAAATAGCAGAGAGTAGCTACTCCCTCTTATGGCAATCTGTAACACTAACTCTTAAAGCAATAATGTTCTAATACATGTAAGCACACATTGTTGGTTTATTTTATATATTGCCAAACCCAACTAGTTATATTCTTAGTACTAACAGAGTTCTTGGAGGAAAAATGCAAGGAATGTTCGGGGGTCGGCTGCTGCCAGTTCGGATCGACTTGGGTGAACTGGTAGTTCCAACCATCAGCTGGCCCAGCCCACCCGCCGCTGTTTGCTATCCTGTCCTATATTTCCTTCTTTCTGGCTCTTTCTGATTCATGCAGCACAGCTGATTTCCACGCCTCCGCTGTTCTACTTACCGGGGCTGCCTTTGAAGGTAAACAGCTGAGCTTCAAATTGCTATATTTTTGAACGCTGCGTGCAAGCTCTTTAGGTGCTTGTGCGCAAAGCATGCGGTCACGGAACTGGTTATTAAACCAGTTGCAGCCCACCATTGGGAATGTCCATCACTGGACAGCTGATACAAATTACTATCTGTTTGTGCTGTTCTTAGGTATTTTAAATGTATATAAAATGAAAACACCTCTTGTTATTACCACCACATACATAACCTGCTGCATGTGTTGTGTTTGTTATTTAAACTTCTCTCTTTTTCATGATACCTTCACCTCTATGAGTTTCCTGTCTTTCCCTTCCACTCAACTAATCCAATCTTTCATTTTTTTTCTAATTGAATCCCCACTCATTTTCTCTGTGTGTGACCGAATTATCTCAATGCACCTCTTTGTAGCGAACACCTATGCTGTGTTTTGTTGGTTGTTAAATGCAAAAATAATTCAAGCTTGTTCGCAGTGTATGTTCTCTCTAAACCAACAAATATGTAATAGATAAATAAAAGAGGTGAAATAAGGAAGACAGAAGGAAAAATGTTGGCTTTGCTTAATTTTGAATCTGGCTTTTAACCCAGATGGGGCACTCGTGATAGAAGACATCCCTTAGTTGTTTTTTATTTTTTTTAACGGTCCCTCTTCCTGATATTGTGGTTGTATCCCGGCATTTGATTTCGGATATCAGTAATAATTTCAAATGCAGGTCATAATTCTAGCTTTCAACAGACTGAGGACCAGGGGTGAAGTAATAAATTAAAACCCTTTTCGGCTTGGGAACAGCGCTTGTAGTTTTGAGCTAGTGATTTTCTTTTTAGCCAGAAAGAGTTGAGGATAAAGAATTCATCTATATCTGTGAAAACGAACCTATGTGTCGTGTGCCATAGGTAGCACATGGAGCCATATCCGAGGGCATGCAAGGGGTTGCCCTATGTCAACTTCAGTATGCATGTGCGATTTTCAGCCTTCTGGGAGGGCAGGGGGAGGTTGTTTTCTCCCTCCAGGCTTCAGGAAAGCCTGCAGAGCCTGTGGAGGGTGAAAAACAGGTCCAACAGGTCTACTGGAAATTTGTTTCTGAACTTCCAGTAAGTCCATTGGGCCTCTTTTTCATCCTCCACAGGCTCTGGAGGCTTTCCTGAAGCCTGGGCAGGGCAACAAAATGGCCCAATGGGCCTATCGAAAATTTGGAGCAGTGGTCCCCAAACTATGGCGCGCGGGCCGTATGCGGCCCACTGAGGCCATTTATCTGGCCCGCGGGTGACTGACAGGAGCACAGGATGCATCCCCGGTGTTGGAGTTGGGGCGGGGAGCAGCAAGGAAAGTGCGGGGAAGTCTTGCACCAGCAAAGGTTCACATGTGCCTGCACACGAGAGCTCCCCGTTCCACTGCCAGCCCGCCATGCGCCAAGAAAACCTTGTATAGCCAATCAGATGTTAACAAAAGAAAATTAAAAACAAAACATAAACATATGTGAATTTTAGATTTCTTCTCCCCTCTAAATAGTACATTCCCATTTTGTTTTTTACTTTAAAATAAGGTATGTGCAGTGTGCATAGGGATTTGTTCATATGTTTTTTTTATAGTCCGGCCTTCCAACAATCATAGGGACAGTGAACTGGCCCCCTGTGTAAAAGATTTGGGGACCCCTGGTCTGGAGGCTTCATTGAGCCCTGTGCGCATCAGTGGGGGGCAGTGGGGGGCTGTGCATGCATGCACTGGGGGTTGGGGTGAGCATGCACGTACAGTACAGTGATCCCCCGTTTATTGCGTCCCCAACCATTGCGAACAGGGTACTTCGCTATTTTTCAACCCGGAAGTCAAAATACCATCTACGCATGCGTGTATGGGCACGCATGCGTAGATGGCAACCGGGAGATCAGCTGCTGGGCGGCTTCCCTGAGTCTTCCCCCTCTTGCTGGCGTCAGCGAGGAGTTTCCCCACCGCCCACGCAAACTCCTCGCTGCCGCCCGCCCTTCGCCCGCCCACGCCGTTCATTCTCGCCGCTTTTGAGCTGAGTCCGGTCAGCTCGAAAGCGCCAAGACAAGCCGTTCCTTGCCGCTTGCTATCGGCGCTTTTGAGCTGAGTCCGGAAGCGAATTCGCTCCCGGACTCAGCTCAAAAGCGCCGATAGCAAGCGGCAAGGAACGGCTTGTCTCGGCGCTTTCGAGCTGAGTCCGGTCAGCTCGAAAGCGCCGAGACAAGCCGTTCCTTGCCGCTTGCTATCGGCGCTTTTGAGCTGAGTCCGGAAGCGAATTCGCTCCCGGACTCAGCTCGAAAGCGCCGAGAGCCAGCGTCCCCCGGACCCCCAACCCGGGTTTGGGGGGCTGCTAGGAAGCCCTCCATGCCGGCGGCAAACAGCCGCCCCGCCCCCAATCTTCGGCTCCTCGCTAGCGCTGTGGGAGTAAAAACACCATCTGCACATGCGCAGATGGTGTTTTTACTTCCGCAGCGCTACTTCGCGAAAACCCGCTCGTTGCGGGGGGTCCTGGAACGGAACCCTCGCAACGAGCGGGGGATCACTGTATACCCTTTTGGCACCTGAGCAAAAAAACGTTCACAATCACTGATCTATACCATACTGAGTTCCTTGGAGAAGTAACAGCACACAAACAAATATGACAAGGCAAGAAAGGACACTCTTAACATTAACTTCTGGATCTATTGTTCAAAAATATTTATTTGTTTATTAGATTTGTATGCCGCCCCTCTCCGTAGACTCGGGGCGGCATACAATATGTTTTAATTTCTCTTGCACTTGTACATCAAGATTGAGTGCTCTCTTTTAATTGTAATATTTGGCATTACAATTACCATTAGCATTCCCTCCAGTGTTTAAAATCTTGTATTTTTTTTTTTTAAAAGCATTTCCCCACGAGAAGGATGCTTTTTACAATTAATTCCCAAATCTTATTCCAAATTTATCTGGACCCTTAGCCTGTTTGTGTAACTTTCTAAAATCAAAGGTTTAATCAGTCCCCTGCTGCTTATTCCATTTTTTTGGGTGTTCATAAACCTGCAATTAATGCTTCTTTCATTAAGGATTGAAGGAAAATCAGTGCTGTAAAATATAATAATTAAATGGTTCCTAATATCTGAAAAGCAGTTAATAAGCCATTTCTGACAGTGATTAGAAAATGAAGTACCAGTATGTGAACTTAATGTCCTTTCACAGGTACCAATAATGGGTATCAGACAGAGATTTATTGCCTCTTCAGCCATAGTTCTAAATCTTCTGGAGACTTGCTGTCTGGACCCCTTGTGGAAAATCTCCTCTCCTTGTCTCCGAGTCCACGGAGAGGGGCGGCATACAAATCTAAATAATAATTAAATAAATAAATAAATAAATAAATAGAGAGGAATTATTGAAAGCTGTCTACTCATTCAGACAACATCAAGAATGACTTGAAACAAGATTTTTTAAATGACGGGCTATAAGAATGACATGGTAAAAGATGTTACTCTGGACTTATAAAAGAAATCAGCTGATGTCTTGATAATTAAAAGAGATACAAAAATAACAAACCAAGAGAATAACTTGGATAATTTTGCTATATTGGATTTATTAAAAAAGCATGTTAAAGTTTTCAAGAATTTTATGAAAATGAACAAAGAAAAAATGAAAAGAAATCAAATTCCATGAAATTTGTAGGAAATAAATATCAAGATTGTTATGGAAAGAAGAGATCATTTGCTCTATTTTAAGAGAAGGTGATAAATTACTAGATTTGTTTATACTTGTAATGAATTGAAGTGGCAGTTCTTTATATATTTTATTTTTCTTTGTTATATTCTTGTCTTTTCTTTCCCTTTCTCCCCTTTTTTTCTTTTCTGTACTTTCTACTTTTTTATCCCTTTACTTTTTCCAGTTTGTAATTAGTTTTTACTGTCATAATTATAATCCTTAATAAAATTATAATTAGGAAAAAAACAAAGCAAGAAAAGCGGGTGTATTTTTATACTGTTCTCTTGATGTTCCGAGATTCTTCTTCTTTTCCCCCCTGCCATTTCTACTTTTAATTGGCTGATTCCAAATTCTGGCCTGACCAACCAAGTTATAATATTTTATGAGATGTCTGGAGTCTGTGTTTTTGCATGTTGTGATTAAAATCTTTATTGCTGAAAACATGCAACTACTGTATATTAAAGAGAAAGGAAAATATTTTCCCCATAGGATCGCTGCTTCTGGAATAGGGCTAAGGGAAAAAAAGATCAATTATGCACAAGAAGGGTTGGGGAGGTTTACCAGCAGTCTGTATGACTATGACGAACAATCTCAGAACATCAAGAGAACAGCATAAAAATAAATCAGATTTTCCACCCTCCATTTAGTCCTCCGTTATATATTTTACAAAATGGAGGCTTACCCTTTGGCCTAGAAACTCAAAACATGTTTCTCTGGTTTGGGAGAATATTGGAAACTGCTTGCTATCTTTTATAACTGTATGCTATATAACCTAATCAGGTGGAATAAATTATTTTATCTTTTTTCCTTCTGTATTTTCCCTGGCTGGAAGAGAGATGACAAACATCCAGTTGCCAAGATGCCATTTAGAAAACTGACTTTTTCTGTAACGTTGACTTATTTTGGATTGCGTATCTGGCTGTGCCTACTTCCACCTGACTTTTGCCCTCTCGTGTTTGAGAAGTGGAAACTTGCATTGGTGCCAAAACGCAGCAACTTTTCTCTGACCCTTAAAGCATGGTGTAGTAACCCCTGTTGGCTGTGATTTAAATTTCATCAGTCTTTTGTAGCAGCTGGCTAAGAAAATATAAATCCTTATTTCTATGTTAAAACCTGCTGAAGAAAAAGTCTATGGAAAATTACATTCTTTTAAGAGTCAGATAATGCTTTTAATTGCAGCTAGATTGGTTTGAAGGTGTGTCCTGAAATCAATTGCATAGTCACCTCATGATCTGTTCATACAGTTTGTCAGAACCCTTGGAACTGCGTGACATGACTAAATTCATGGCTATTCATATTGATAAAAAGTAAACTCTGATCCTCTGACAGTCTTTGAGTCATCAGTGATCTCTAGCTTTCAATATGAAAAAAAGAAATGAAGATTGCACTCCAGATCAAAATTGTCACTAGGTTTCAAACTAGACCAGATTTTCAGGAAAAAATAATAGGGCTGGCAAGTATGCAGACAAGATTTCTGGGTCATAACTTTTGCAGGCATAGAATAGAATAGAATAGAATTTTATTGGCCAAGTGTGATTGGACACACAAGGAATTTGTCTTGGTGCATATGCTCTCAGCATACATAAAAGAAAAAGATACTTAGGGAACCAATTGATTTGAAAGAGAATATTACATATTTTGATGAGTTTTCCTTTTGTCCAAAAATAATAATTTGAGTTGCTATTAGAATTTGGAATTAAGCTTTAAGACAGGTTGATTTACAATTAGCAGAATCTAAGGCAGGCGGGCAGGCATAAATATGATTAGATCTAAGAAAAGGCACAAATAGAATAATTTCATCTTAAGTGCTTTCTTTTTGGAGTGTCCTTGTATGTTTAATCAAAGTAAAATCTAAATACAGTGATACCTTGTCTTACGAACTTAATTAGTTCCGGGACGAGGTTCGTAAGGTGAAAGGTTCGTAAAACAAAACATTGTTTCCCTTAGGAATCAATGGAAAAGCGATTAATGCGTGCAAGCCCAAAACTCAGAAACCCGGAAGCCGGAACCTCGCCACTGAAGGAGGCTTCAGCCTCTCAGTCCTTCCCGACCCTCCCGCACATCGCTCTCGGCTGCAAGGATCTCCCATAGTAGGCCGACAGAACTGCATGCCAAGTGCTCTTGCCCGGCAGGAGGCGATGTGCTGGGGTGGGGGGTGTCAGTCCGGCCTTCCTGCCTCCCCCCCACCAGCCAAAAACTTAAAGCCTCGCACTGCCGCCGCTGCTGCAGGACACTTAAGCCTTCCCGATCCTCCTTGCCCCTCGCCCGTAGCCGGCAGAACTGCCTGCCGAGCTCTCTTGCCCGGCGGGAGGCGAAGCGCTGGGGTGAGGGGTGTCAGTCCGGCCCTCCTGCCTCCCCCCCCAGCCAAAATTTTAAAGCCCCGCCACCACCGCTGTCGCTGCAGGAGAATCCCTCTGTCAGTAAGAGCGCACGCGCAGTAAGAGAGCCCACAAACCCGGGCTCAGGTTCATAAGACGGAAAGGGTTTTTAAGACAAGGCAAAGAAATCTTAAACCCCGGGTTCCTACCTCGAAAAGTTTGTATGATGAGGGGTTCGTGAGACAAGGTATCACTGTATGTATACATAATTTTTCAAAATAATTAGTAGGATTCTAAAAATAATTGATTGCAAGATGTGGTTTTTAAATCTAGGCGTGATTGAATAAAGCCCATATGGCTTTGTTTGAAAAGGTAAAACAATGCATATTTTATCAATTATGATTTTGTTTGTAAACAGGCTTAGCAAAGTGAAACAAGCTACATTAGATTTAGAACAGTGTTTCTCAGACTTGATAACTTAAAGATGGATAGCCTTCAACTCCCAGAATTCCCTGGCATTAGCCCAGCTAGGGAAGTAATTCAAATTCAAAAACTGTTATTTATAGAGGTATGTTTTTGTCATGAAGCTTTTGGGAACTGTTACTGATACTGTATTATATTGGATAAGTGTAAACTAGTTATGCTGGTTAACTGGAAGTTCTAGTTCTTGTAATAATGAGAACTGGTTTTTTTTCTCATAGATCTGTGTGATCACGCCTTACATCTCCCACATGATGAACTGTGAAGTGTAAAGGCTGACTGACCTGGCAGAAGACTTTGCCTAATTCTTTGTAGATCACATCCCTTTTTACAAGCGCCTATAATTATTGTCCCAAGAGTTATATTTCAATTTGGGGGAAAGTGCAGAACATCCTAGCAACTGAAGACTGTGTATCACAGAGGAAAAAAATAATACTCCCAAGACAGGCTTCTTTATAGAATTTTATGAAGCAAACACAAGATGACAGATACAATATTTGACTTTTTAAAGCATACGTGTTTTGTAAAAGGAAAGAGATTTATATCGTTATCAAAGTCCACTTTGCAGTAGAATTGACATTCTTAGTGTGTTCTATTTTTTAAAGAAAAAAATGTTTTATAGGTGTATGCAAACTGAATTGCAGATTGTCTCAACCAACCAGCAATTTAACTTCCACATTCACTTTCAAAATAGAATTTCAGCAGAAGAGTCTTACCAATGTTACTCTCACTTTTGAACTCACCTTATTTAAAGATCTGGGTGGGGCAAGGCAGTCATTTGTAAAATTATAAAGATGCCCTCATTATAAAGCCAAAAAGGGGACCTATTGTAGTACCTCCCCAGTCTTCAACACAACTGTGAACTATGGTTATGATGGCCATATGGAGACCACATAACATTGTTATTATGCATTGTTCCATATTGTAGATGGAGTATTTGTACAACATACCCAGTTGATTATTACACAGTACAATATTTTTGTGTGAAGAACCAACTGACCTCAGAAAGTGATTGGCCATATTACAGAGATTCTGCACAAAACATTCAGATCAGATAGTAAGATAGTCTATAATTTGCCTGTATGTGGAGTGATAACCGCACAAGTCTTTTTATTGTCTTTCAAATTATTACATAAAATGGCTGCTCCCTTGCTATGAGATGTGAGTGAGCTTCAGGAATCTGTTGATTCGGGGCATCAAACAGAATGGGGAAGATATACTGTTCAAAGGGCTTTTTACATGTTTTATAACATTCTTTTAACCTGTGTTTTCATGAGGATAAAATACATTCCATGATGGTGAGATAATAAATTGAAATTGTGTCTTACTCAAATTGGCTAGTGGATTTCTTGCCTCCTCCATTTTAATTGAAAAGAATAATAGAGCATTGTAGAGCATATTGACTTTACTACTATAGCAACAATCATAGATTTTTTTCACCTTCCAACTGGGAGTTCAGTCACTTGCATCATCAAACATACAGTCTCCCAGATGTCCAGAACTATGCTGTATTCACATGTCATATTAAGCCAAAATCACACAAATATTACAAGCTTTTGATTTGCTTCCATTATGTCCTTCAACATTAACTCTCTACTGTATCTAATATGAAATACTATTGGCGTGTCTTCTGGGATGGTGAAAAAGATTACTAAGACAAAGAATGCATACTTTACCTTCTTACATGGGAAGCTAATTAGCCATTGTTAGATTTTTAAAAAATTAACAGAGTTATTATAAAATGATTTTGTAGAGCTCACATACAATGCTTAATCATTTTTTGTGCAAACATGGCAAGCTGAGGTTTATTTAGTAAATAATTGTTAAGCTATGGTTTAGTACAATATGAGCAGATTGATGTCTTCCATATATTTTTAATTTCCATTGGAAAGCAGCGAAACTTCTCAAAATAGTTTTAGAAAACTATTTCTAAACTTATAGTTGTAGATAGTATATTCGACTTCTTTTTTATTGTTTTTGTATTTATATTGTCATTGTAAGCCGCCCTGAGTTCTTCGGGTTTGGGCAGCATAGAAATATAAACAAACAAACAAATAAATAAACAAATGCAGCAATTGGTTGCACTTTCTGCCTTTACTGAAACATATTTTTCACTAGGCAGAAAATGATCAGGTAATTTGCATTTAAAATTATTTACCAAAGTTAAGAAAAGCAGTGAGAAGTCAGAGGATGCTGTAAGTTAAAACTAGCACAATGAATTATGCTCAGAAACTGACTAGCAGCTAAATGTAAATGAAACAGCGCTGGGATTCTAAAAGCAGGATACGTATTGCTGGACTCTACTATTGGTTACTGCACTCTAAAAAAAAATTTTTCAAGTATTTTTCAAAGTCTATTTAGTCTCCTGAAAGAGAAATTACTACCAAGTTATCCCTGCTTCTATAGTTGTCATGACCTCTGTGGACTTTTCTAAAACAGGTATGCAGTTCTGTTAATTTGTGACCTGAGGGGAGAGGGGGGTAAAAAGCACCACCTGAACTTGAAAATACTGAGATTGAACAACAATAAAGAACAACCTTCACTCTCATGGTCAAATTTGTGTGCATTGCATCAGCATGGGAAAAAAATCTTATTAAACATTTACATCCAAAAATGGTTGTCTTGCTAAGATGGTAGTGTCCCTCTTTCATTTGCACTGCAGAGAAATTTACATAAATTAGAATTCTCTATATAGAAAGGGGATGTTTATATCTTGAATTACCCATAGACAAAAAAGAATCCCTTGCATTTTCAAAAAGGAATGCTAAATGACATTTGGTTCAGTCTGAGGTTCAGTCATCTCTCTGCTGTGTGAGAACATAGGCTAAAGGCAGAATGTGTATTTGGAACTTTGCAGATTTCAGGAGGGTATGCAATGAGTAAGGCACTCAGCCAAATGGAGCAAGAGGCATAGCCATGCGTAGACTAACCCACCAGCTAAGGAAAGGCCTTTGTCCTGCAATATCTCTTGCCTTATCGCTCTTCCCACACGCTTCCGATTTGCAATATGTCAATACTAGCTGAGTGATGTTGCACTACAGTACTGCATTAAAAGGCACACTGCTGACCAGGCCTTTGTCAAAAGCTGTATGCATAGCCTTTATAAATTGCTTCAAGACTTGGGCTTATCCTATTATTTTGCTTGAGACAAAGGACAAAATGGTGTCACCCGATATTTTAAACACAAACATTTAATTATATTTGCTGAGGGAGGCAAAACATGGCCCTGTGTGGCACATCACAGTGAAGGGATACCATTTTTTTTACTACCATACTGTTGGCATGGCTTATGTAGGACGCCCTGCATTTTCTTTCAAAATCTTTCAGTGCAAATTGGGTGCTCTGGGGTGGAGCTCCATTTTCGCTACCCTACTGCGTTCCCATCCATCTAGGCAGTAGCCCACCTCTGGGCACATGGTTCTTCCACTTTGCAATTGCTTTTCCATTTGGTTTATAAAGTAAGTATATCCTTAAAAACTATCCGAATTTATACTTATAACTTATGCCTCAGGTCAGCTGGATTCCCAGTAATGTACAAATTATTAAAAAGTGATGTTAACTTCTTAGGAGCACAAGGTGCGTGCATGTCATCTGGTAGATGTACTCTAGCAATGAGAGTCACACAATGTTTTAATTCCTGTTTTAATTATGGGGGAAATGGCCATTTTGCTTAAGAATTTTAGCATTATGATTTGGCAATCAGCGGAAAACGTTTCTATTCTTGGCTAATCAAAACTGCTATATAAATACAAGATGCAAACCTCACACTATTCACTACTGATGGTGTTACTAGTCGGGAAAACGAAACGGCTGCAAGCAAACCAGCAACCTCAAGAAACCACAAGAGGATTCCACGTGTACAAGGAGATAGTGTACTTGAACAGGGGTCTCTAACCTTGGGCGCTTTAAGACTTGTGGACTTCAACTCCCAGAATTCCCTATGCCAGCCAGCCATTCCCCATGCTGGCTGGCGAATTCTGGGAGTTGAAGTCCACAAGTCTTAAAGCGCCCAAGGTTGGAGACCCCTGTACTTGAGCGTAGAACCGTTCCCCGCCTCCTCCCCTTTCTCAAACAGGAAGCCGAAGACTGGCTAAAAAATAAACGCCGCCGAATTTCCACACAAGCGGGAACGCGCCGGGCGCTCTCTCTCTCAAAGGCGCTTCCCTCAGACGCCTCGCTCCAACGTTCCAACCCCGCCCTTCCTGGCCTCCCCCTCCGCACGCATCGCGGCGGCCTTGTCCATCCAGCGCCTCACAGCCAATCGCAGCGCTCTCCCCGCTGCCGCCGGAAAAGAGGCGCGGCTCTTCGGGCCCACTCTGGTTTAATGCCGCTTTGGGCCTTCTTCCCAACCTCGCTCCGCCCCGTTCTTTGCCAGAACCCTCAAGCCGCCGGCGCAGGCCGCTCCGTTTTCTCCCTCGCGCCGACCCTCCCTCCCCTCCACCCGGGTTTCCGCCGCCTGCTTTTCTGCCCGCCTCCGAAGACCTGTCTACCCCCCCTTCCTTTTTTTTTTTCCTCTCGAAGGCGGCTTCTTACTTTTCCCTTTCGCCGCCAACGCCACTTGGGTCGGTGCTCGCCATGACCTTGCTGACTGCCGGTAGCAGGGCGGCCGCGCGCCTCTTGGGAGCCAAGGTGAAGGTTTTGTGGCTTTTTTCCCCCTTTACCCCCCTCCGTTCTGCTCCTTCGGGATGGTGGCGGTGGATGATGGGTGGGGTGGCTGTTCCTGCCAGCGCCATGACCGGGCGCGGAGAAAGAAGGAGATAAGGAGGAAAAAAGGGCTGCAAGCTGTCACCTCGCAGGGCGTGGAAGTCCTCGGCGCTTCCCTTTTCAGGTCAAGCTTGCAGAGCAGCCCGAGTGTGACTTGGGCAAGGGTGTCCTGTGTGTGTGTGTGTGTGTGTGTGTGTGTGTGTGTGTGAGTGTGTGTGTCCCGCGTTTCCTTAGGGTTGCCAGCTCTACGGACGCTTGGCGTGCAGTGTCCTTGAGTTGAGACGGGTTACATTTCGGCCCCCGTATTCCCCGCGCGCTCTCCAGCAGCTGCCAGGAGAATAACGTCCAAATGTTCCTTGTTGCTCCGCTCTTTTAATGCTCCTCACACGTCCCTGCTGTCGCAAAGAGATTATGATTTTAAAAGGTTTTTTTTTTTTGTCGTGGGTGGGTGGGGTGCTTCCAGAAACGGGAGGGAGGGAGGTTGGTAGTTGAAAGAGCTAAAAGAAAACAAACATACAAACAAACGTCGTGAGGTGGCCCTTTTCTGACCCACCCACTTACCACCACCCCTTAAATATTGCGAAGTTTGACCATCTTGGCCTTCACGGTCTTTTTTTCCCCCGGCCTTGGCGGGACGCCTTAGAGTGACTTCCCCTCCGTTCACGTGACCTCTGAAGGGGAAGCTCTTCTGGCCCTCATGTTCAATTTATACGCTATATCAGTGTTTCCCAACCTTGGCAACTTGAAGATATCTGGACTTCAACTCCCAGAATTCCCCAGCCAGCATTTGCTGGCTGGGGAATTCAGGGAGTTGAAGTCCAGATATCTTCAAGTTGCCAAGGTTGGGAAACACTGCTATATAACACGAATGCAATTTTAAGTTGGTATGTAGAGGAAAGGTGCATGCTGGGTATGTATGTGCATCTTCCTTTGTGAGACGTGAAACTGAGACTGGCTTGAACTGTTGGGAAGGCAGTTTGGAAAATGTGTCTCTATCCACCCCTCCTCCCTGAACTTCCTTCTATATTAAATCTGATAATTTGCAGAATCAGTCGGTAGAAGGCAGTGAAGTCCACTGTTCAAGAGAGCTTTTTCTTTGTTAGTTTCTAGGGAGGGCCATTAAAAAAAATAAAATACATGAGTTTTTTTTCAAACATGAAACAAAAGGATTTTGTGCCCTCCAATGATTTTGGCTTCTTTTTAGATTGAGTGCAGTTTGGTAGAAACAAAAGCTGAAATGTTTTTACTGTTCTTTGTTTCAATAGAATAAAACACCTGAAGCACTTCATGTTCTGTCTAAGGAAAGCAGTAGGATTCGGATTGAGCAATTGGGGCTGTCAAAATCTGGATGACTATTAAATAGCAGCAAAGAAACCCACCCACTTATAGGCGTTAAAAGTGTACCATCTGAACAACTTTCAACACATGCCCACAGTAAAACAGCTGCTTAGGGCTGTATGTGGGGAAAAAGAACGAAACATACATATTTTGTCTTTATACATAAAACACTTGAAGCTAATTGTTCCTTGTACAAACTATTAGTGTTGCATCTGGAGAGAGAATTAGGCCTGTGCTTTTTCTTTTGTATAATTTGGTGTAGTGGTCTCTTAAAGTTAACCTCTAAACATCAGATTATTTATTGTTGCTGATTTCTTAAAACTTATTTATTGATTTACTTATTTGATTTTTATGCCGCCCTTAGATTCAGGGCGGCTTACAACACGGTAAACCATATGACACTGGTAATCAAATATATTGAAGGAGCTGAGTAATTCTCAAATTTTTGGTGCAAAATTTTTAAAATATATTTTAAATTTAAATATAAAATATATCTTAATAGTATAGTATAATAGGTAATATTAATTTATGGGAACATAAATTCTTGAAGATGGTAATTTCCCTCTTTAAACATTTTTTTGGTAATGTTCTCTTTTGGCATACAAGCCCATTTGACTTTTACAGAAAGTTCAATAGGCTGTTTGCTCTTGTCTTGCCAGGGAGTCTGCCCATGATCTGTTTGTAAGGTAAACAGATTTTCTTTTTTTAATCTGGCCTCCAGACCTACTAAGTTCCCTAGCAAATGGATTTGAATGCATTCCAGAGCACTTATTTTTAGATTTATTTATCATTCCTGGTTTTCCCCCACCCTGTTGCTGTACTCAGCATTTTCCCCAAAAAACTTTAATCTGAGCCAATACTGAGTGGAACTGTGATGTGGCACTTTCATGTTCAAAAAACATGGATAGTGAAGATTAGGATGAAAGCTAGATAAACTGCTATTGTAATGACCTGCATAAACTGCTGATCTTTATGTTCTTAATACCTTTTTACTTTTGACTGCTGTTTTTTTTCTGCTTGGTTTATTTGTCTTTATATTTGTATATTTTATTATCTTCTGAGTAATTGTATTTCTATCACTTTTCAGTTTATTAGATGGAAGTTGGAAGCAGTATGTTCTAGGAATAGGATATGTAACATGTTCTTGGGCTCTATTGTAGAATTATAAATTTCTATGAACCATATGGTTCTCTCTTCTATATTAGTTTTTATAAGTGGTAGGTATTCTAAGTCCAGGAGCAAGAAATATTGTCAATAGTCAGAAGTTTAGATATCAAGCAGGATTTATCATGTTCTTCCAGAACCTTTGATTCTTTGATAAGTACTTTCTTTGGAAATGTTCTTCCAACCTACAACCTGTATCCCATGGTATCAATACTCTTGAAGGAATGTATTCCCTCTCTCTTATAGGTTCCCTCATTTTCTGTGCATATGTTGGAATATGGACTATGCTCAGGAGCAAATGTATGAGAGGTTGACAAGAAAGGAAGGCTAGAGTTGCATTTCTAGAAAAATATTATTTTCAGTGTGGCCTAATGACTCCTATATTTATATGACGACAGTTTCTTCATAATTATTTAGAAATGCCTATAAAGGATAGTTAAATATCTTTGTGGGTGGAATGTATTATAATTGGATTTTTTTAATGCATTAGTTTCATTGTTAGGGAAACACATGTATTGGGAATAGTTACATGTTAGGGAAAATGATGAACCCAGATTGGCTTCATGATTTTAAGTCTGGAATATTCTATGTAAAGTGTAAAACTTTAGAGGTAGAAGTAAGTAAAGGTGCTTAAGAATTTGGGGAAGGTTGTAATTATGATTGGACTATTGTGCAATTAGATGCAAATATAATTTACTTGCCTCTCCTATAATCAGTGGAACAGGTGTCTGCCCACTTTCTGTGCATAGAGAGGATGTGTTGATTGGAAACTTAGTTTTGTCCTAAATTTCTGTTAAAAGCATGTTGGATATTTTCTTAACAGCCAAGTCTTTATTTCTGACATATTCTGAAAAAAATATGTGAGATTATATTTTGTTTGTGCAGTTATAGATATAATTGTGTATTAAATGAATAAAGTAAGGAAGAAAAGAAAGTTTTACTAAAAGTTAAAAAAAAGGAAGGAAGTCCTAAATGTCAGTGAAGTAAATACTTTATTAATCAGGCTTAGGCAATTTTGAATGGACACCTTTGTCAAGAGCATTGTATCAAATAAGGATAGATGATGGGTAGGCAGGTAGGTTAGATAGATAGCTAGACAGACAGACAGACAAACAGATAAGTTTATTAGACAAGATGCAGACCAAATTCAAAAACATTTATTTGTTGTTTGGAATGACTTAACATTAAAAAGCATTGTAAAAGCATTAAAATGTATATCTTAAGAATGAATTAATACATATTGAAAAATAAAAGTAAAAATTAAAAAAATTTCGCTTAAAAGTCATTTAAAGGTTTGCTATATATTTAGCCAATTAAATATACATATTCTCAAAATGTAAAAAGGGATTTTTTGATGCACATGTATACTTATGCTGACAAAAGATCTTGTTGGAATGGATTAATAAAATAAATTCAGCTTTACTTCCTTTATAACCTCTATTTGAAATTAGGAACATCCAGTGTTGGTCCTAAGAAGTAAATATTAATACAGTACTTGCTGATTCTTGAATTAGCCAACCTCTGACCTCTGGAGTTTCCCAAGTTTAGTTTTTGTTGTATTTAAAATGGAATAAGCCCCTCCCCCTCCCATCAAACTGAAAGTAAATAACACTACACAGTATGTTTTTTTTTAAATTTAAATAAATGCAATAAACATTTGATAACCCTATTGTGTTAAATTCAAATAAGGAAATATGTTTGATTATATCTTGTAAGAGACTCTCCAAGCTATTTAGGTAACAGCTACAGTATTTTCTTTTGGCAGGTTGCTTCAACACTTCACATTGTGTTGTCATATTAGTCTTGATCCATAGTGTTATTAGAGTTTACTCTTCCTCTTGGATACTGTTGAAAGCTGTGAAGAGAAAAGGAAGACTAATTGGCACTGCTGAATCTTAATTTGAATTGGCATCCTCTTAATGAAAAGAACAAGAGGAACCAGAGGTTCTTGCTTAACCAGTTGGGGAGGCTTTTTTCTCTTATTAACAGCCATGCTCAGATACATTGGTAAGATTACATCATTCAAGGGCTGATAACCAGGTTAAAGTGACACAGAGGCACTTGGCTGGCCTTGTCTCACCTTAATTCTACTCAGTGATGCATAGGGTGCCAGCTCATGGTGCTAAATGTTGAGGGTTGTATGGTTGCTGGCATTTATTATGACAGTGTCCTCTAAATAATAAGAGGATCTGATAATGGGAATCGTATTCTATTTTTCTGTAAATGTACATATGGTAGTTTCGGTGTCAACATTAGGAAGCCAAGCAGATCAAGTCTGATAATCTTTAATTACTCCTGCTAGATTTGGGAAAAATAAAACTGCAGTTGCTCTCAGCCTATCCTCTCTTCTGCTACCTGAATAAATTTATGTACGGTAAGTATTCCATAAACACTTGACAAATAAAAAGTTGTCTTCTGTAGAAAGAAAATACTGGCCTGGATGGAGTTTTTTTTCTATTATTACTGACCCTATTTTAGAAGGACAGGATATATGAGGACTTGATTTTCATTTTTTTTTTGTTATATGTGTAATGTAATATATACTATATGTTAATGTATAGTATATGTAGTATGCTTTTCCCTTCCAGACCTAAAAAAATGGACCTCTGAAGGCCATTTTAATCAATTACAGTGTTCCCTCGATTTTCGCGGGTTCGAACTTCGCGAAAAGTCTATACCACAGTTTTAAAAAAATATTAATTAAAAAATACTTTGTGGGTTTTTTCCCTATACCACGGTTTTTCCCGCCCGATGATGTCATATGTCATTGCCAAACTTTCATCCGCCTTTAATAAATATTTTTTTAATAAACTTTAATAAATAAACTTGGTGAGTAATAATCTAAATGGTTGCTAAGGGAATGGGAAATTGTAATTTAGTATTAAGGGAAGGCTTGAGATACTGTTCATAGCCAAAAATAGTGTATTTGCTTCCGCATCTCTACTTCGTGGAAATTCGACTTTCGCGGGACGTCTCGGAACGCATCCCCTGCAAAAGTCGAGGGAACACTGTACTTCCTTTGCATAGATAACAGAGCTACAGCAAAGCTGCATATTAAAAAGCCAAATCCATGGGAAGGATTTATTTGGAAATTGAAAATGCTTCTTTCACACATACCTGTTGGCGCTTGCTTATGTATAATGACTGAAGCATAGAGTAAGTTTTAGGCTTATATCTGTGTATATGGGTAGGTATCACACTGATTCCATGAAATGCAGGATCTGGACATAGGTTAGTTTCTTGGTCTCTCTGAAGCTCTGAGGTATATGAGCATGTGGCAAGTGTTGGCTGAAAGGCACAGACCAAACCAGGCTTCTGGTTGGTTGGTTGGTTGGTTGGTTGGTTTATATCTCAGCCTAATTTGTTGCCTTGGGTCTCACATCAGCACTAAACAGGGCCAGTCCTGCTTGACTGATGCCAAAGAAAATGAGGTCAACCAAATGCTGCTACCAGTGTTCCCTCTAATTTTTTTTGGGGGGGGTGGGTGGGCGGAAAAGTATAGTGACTGGGCGGCACAGAAATAATAAATGAATGAATGAATGAACGAACGAACGAACGAACAAATAAATAAACAAATAAAAAACCCACCCTGTTTTGCCTCAGAGAATTTCAAAATAAAATACTGTACTGTGTGTCTATAACAGTGAGCTCATAATAGGGCAACTCTATCAATATCAAAATGCCACTTAAATAGTTGAGCTAGTTTCAAACTATATTTTGATTTTCTTTCTCTCTTCCTTACTCCCATTCTTTTTCTTTCTCTTTTCCTTCCTCTCTTTTTTCTATCTGTTTCTCTCTCTTCCTCTCTCTCTCCTTCCCTCTCACTCTTTCCCTCTCGGCTTCTGGGCAGGTTTGGAAAACTGAGTTGATGATGATTTTTAAGTGAGCGATTGCTCACTGCTCAGCTTAGAGGGAACTATGGCTGCTACCCATCTAGTATTTTGTGGAACAATATTGGAGGAAATCAGATGTGGTATTTAGCCGGTTTGGATCAGTTCGGGAGAACTGATAGTCCTATTTAGCCATGTTTTCAAGCCATGCGCATGTGTGCAAGCTCTGCTTGCGAACAAAGTGCATGCACTGAAGATCATGCATATGCACTGAAGGTCATACACAAAAGATGTGCATGTGACCCAAAGCGAGCATACATGCACTGGGGGAACCAGTAGGGAAATTATGAGAATTCCACCTCTGGAGGGAGTGAAACCCGGATTTATTCTGATAAGTGTAGCAAGCTCTATGAGACTAGTTTAGCTAATCTGTGCTTTCTAGAAATTAGGGAACATTTTGTGCAGGATATAATAATTACCTATATAAATGAAAGAATTTATTAGTCCTTGGTTAAAGATTGCTTTGCATAGTGACCATATACTGTTACAATAGTGATGAAAAGGTAACTTTGTGATCAGACTTTGCATTTATGACCTTCGCGGGTCTGAAAAGCAAAGGAAGGTTGTAGTACAGTAAACTTTGTCATTGTTTATCAGGGGATCTCTGAACCTGTTAATAGTTGTCTAATAAAGAACATTTATGTGCTAGGTACAAAGAAAGTTTTGACAATCTAATTAATTTTCAGCATGGACTGGACTCTTTTTATTTTCTGTTAAACTTTTTCCTTGATTCTGTTTCACTTAAAAATCTATAAAATAAATATATTGATTCAAGGTTGATTGCATGGGCATAAACTTGCAGGTGGTTGGGGTTTTTTTTTGCAAACAAGATAAAAATTTCTCAATGCTATCTTTCAGGATGCTTGTTTTTAACTTTCCACTGTAGTTTGCAGTCTTGAAATTCCCCGGTGGTCTCTCACCCTAATAATAAACATGTTTAATTATACTGAGCTAAATGCACATAAGTCTACTAGATGCAGCCATTGACTGCAGTACTTAAATACTAGGCTGCTGTCTTGAAATGTAGGGCAAATAAGTGCTGTTAATGAAATAGGCCAGTTCTGCCCTATTTGGTCTGACAACAGATTCATCCATTAAACTTGCCTTCTCAAAGAAGTGAAAGAATACCCTAAAGCTGTATTGATACACCATATTTTTGGAGTATAAAACTCACCTCCCTTTTTGGGGGAGGAAAACAAGAAAAAAAATCTGCCTTCCAGAAATTTGCCTCCTTGTAGCAAACAGAAAACAGCCTGTTTCAGCTTCAGCATAGCCTGATTAGTACAAGCAACTAATTGTTGGTTGGATCCACATCCCGATGATTAGCTGTTTCAGATTGCAAGGAATGCCATAAACAATTGCCACCTCTGTGCACCCCATTTTCGGTACATTCAGTGTATAAGATGTATCCAAATGTTTACCCCCTTTTGGGGTGGAAGTGCGTCTTAAAGTTCAAAAAAATAAGTTAGGTGGCAAACAAATTACATACATACATACATACATACATACAGTACATTCATTCATTCATTCATACATACATACATACATACATACATACATAGTGACCTGGGCTCACCATTGAAGTTCAGACATTTTTTGGTTTTCCTCTTGTGTATTCTGCATATGTGAAGGCCCGAACCTACAGAGCATGAGAAAAGGTTTTGGATTTTAAAAGGAAATTCTACTGTAATATAGGATACATTACAAGGATGCTTACTGAAGCCATATTATTCTTTACTTCTTGCCCATTAAGTAAACATTGGTTTGACAGTAAATATCTAATCTGGTGAATAAGGAAATGGAGATCATGTAAACTAGTCTACTTATCTTCAAATACTCAGCTGGCATGCAAGTTGCTAATTTGCAAGAAGGCTAAGAAAATATATTGAAATTCCTGACTTCCTTCTTAGATAACCCTATTGCTAAGGATTACACAGAATCCTATAATAATTATTGTGAATGTTTACATCACATGGAAGCTTGATTTCATAGATGTTCCTCAGTAAAAGGAAAGTTTAATTGAAGAAATGAGAAGTCATTCTAGAAATCTCATCAATGGCTTTGGGGCAGAGTGGTTCTTGAACTGTATGAGAAGCGCTAATGTGAGGAAGTTAAACAGCAGTGCCCCTTTAGGTGGGTAGATCTACTGTCAGAAGCAGGTATTTTTTTTATCACTGACTGGGTCCTAGGAATTTCTTCTTACTTCAAGTGCTGTAGTGGTTTTCAGTATGCAACAGTGTGTGCTGTTTTGAGAGGCATATGAAATTGAGAGAGTAAAGCAGGTGGAAGGAAAGTTGAATCCTGGAAAGGAGGTTTAGAATCTCTGAATTCTATATTAAAAAAAAACATTTTGGGTTGCTAACTTGATTGGGGGGAAAATTGTGGGAGTGCCTCTAGGCTTTCTAGAGTTTTGTGGGTTTCTGGCAAGAAAAGCTTGCCAGAAACTACCAACTCCACATGGGTTCCTTTGCTTTTGTTTCTATTAGCAAATTATATCATTTAAATTATTTATTTTATTTATTTTATTACTTAGATTTGTATGCCGCCCCTCTCCGAAGACTCGGGGCGGCTCACAACATGTAAAAACAAATCATAAGCAATGAGACAAATTTAAAATATTTAAATATTTAAAAAACCCCATATGCTAACAGTCACACACACAGACATACCATGCATAAATTAAACGTGCCCAGGGGGAGATGTTTCAGTTCCCCCATGCCTGACGGCAAAGGTGGGTTTTAAGGAGTTTACGGAAGGCAGGAAGAGTAGGGGCAGTTCTAATCTCCGGGGGGAGTTGGTTCCAGAGGGCCGGGGCCGCCACAGAGAAGGCTCTTCCCCTGGGGCCCGCCAACCGACATTGTTTAGTTGACGGGACCCGGAGAAGGCCCACTCTGTGGGACCTAATCGGTCGCTGGGATTCGTGCGGCAGGAGGCGGTCTCGGAGATATTCTGGTCCGATGCCATGAAGGGCTTTAAAGGTCATAACCAACACTTTGAATTGTGACCGGAAATTGATCGGCAACCAATGCAGACTGCGGAGTGATGGTGAAACATGGGCATACCTAGGTAGGCCCATGACTGCTCTCACAGCTGCATTTTGCACGATCTGAAGTTTCCGAACACTTTTCAAAGGTAGCCCCATGTAGAGAGCATTACAGTAGTCGAACCTCGAGGTGATGAGGGCATGAGTGACTGTGAGCAATGAGTCCCGGTCCAGATAAGTCTACTAAGTCAAATTTCAATGTAATATATTTAGCTCAGTGTTGAACTGTGGCATCCTTGGTGCTCTCTGAGCATGTTTATTTGCTTGCAGATGTTTCATTACCCAACTAGATAATATCAGTGCTAGTGAGTGTGGGATTTTTTATACAATAGCTTGTCCTGCCAGTGTTGGTGGGGATGTGGTTTTCTCCATATCTTTTAATATACTTTATGTTTGATCGTGTTAATTTGCTTTTTGGCTGCTAAAGTAGATATATTTTGATCTTTTTGTTTCCTCCCTAGTTTAATTTTTTTATTGTCTCTTTTGAGACTTTTGAGTCTCCCTTTTTAAAACTCAGTTGTCTCTTATGCTCTCTGAGTTTATCAAAGTTTGCTCACAGATGTTTTATTACTCAATTAGGTAACGTCATCAGTGCCTAGTAGGGTAATGAAATGGTTTCAAGGAAACAGTTAAACTCAGAGCACCAAGAACTGCACAGTTTAAGCATAAGCTGTATTGGGATTATTCCCATGCTTCCCTGAATCTTGGAAGCTTATTTATATTGCAAACCTAAATGCTTTTCTGACTCTCTTCTCTTCTGCCGTGGATCAAATAAAGTATGAGAGGTATTGTCGATTTGAGAAACCTAGACATTCCACAGAGTATTCTAAGTTAAAACAAACAGAATCAAACAAAATACAAATAATTTTCAAGTTACAACTGTAATGGAGCCCAGAATTTCAGTCATAAATTGTTGCAATTGTAAGGCATCATATTTGTTTGTTTGTTTGTTTATTTGTTTGTTTATATGATTGGATTTTAAGATCACTTTTATGATTGTTATAAATGAGTGAGTATGGTCATGAAACAATTCATGTGATTGTTAAGCAAATCCCTTTTCCTGAACTGGTATTTCTTTGCTGGAAACTGGCCAAAATGTCACAAATTGCAATCATTTACCCATGGGATGCTGCAATTGGTTGCAAATGCAAGCTTGTTCCCAAACATCCAAAACACGCTCATATAAATGTGGAGGGGTGACAGTCATAACTTCAAGAATGAATTGTAAACAGATTTTTTAAAGTTCTTCATAACTTTATGGTCAAGAATATAGAATATGTGTGGGCCAAACCTTCGAGTTTTTTAAACCATCATTTTTAGTTAACCCTAATGAAATATATGAATGCAGCCATTGTGGCCCATCAACAAGTTAAAGTGAAGCAGACTTGATAGCTTGCTGGGTTTTCCGTTGAAGTTCATCTTTGCTGGTGATATACTGTAAATGTGTGTAAATACTGTAAATGTCATAGCAGAGTATATCAATGCAGTTAACATGGGTATATATGGTAAGTTTAGGCTTGTATTAAACTTCAAAATAATGGTTGATAATTGACTTACCCAAAGTTGTACTGTGTAGTAGTACTTCATTCACATATAGTTTGCTTTCCATGTTTGTGAGCTGAAAGCCAACAAACAACCTTAAAAGGAAACATAGGGGAATTTTTAGTACAATACAGCCAACATGGTTTGAACCATATGAACTTTATTTGATAAATTTTGTAACAAAGAATGACTCTTTTTTTCCATAACAGAAAGTGCAGACAGAAGATTTCTTTTGATTTTGATTTGTTTTTTTAACTTCCCCAGCCAGCTGCAGAAATTGCACTGTACTATTACAAAATATGAGTGGGACAATAAATGGACATGAAAAAATAGTGATGTTATGGGGGGAAAAAGCAGTGCAAATGTTGAAGTGATTGGTTATAAGCCACTTTTAACATTTGGGAGCACATGCAGCTGGTGCATGCTAATATATTATTTGCATGATAGGTCCTGCTAGGTTTTAGTTTTGTGCTTTGTGGCCAGTTGCATAAGAGATAAAGTCATCCAAATGGACATAGCAAATTATTTATACCAGTAACAGCAACACATAACTACCATTTTCATTCGAGAAATGTAAATAACTTGCAAGGCAAGGCTGTTTTTGAATTATATAGTTCATTCAATTCAGTAATACAAAATGACAATTTCATTATGTAAGTAATCCTAGACTTATGACCATAATTGAGCCTGGAAATACAGCCGTAATTCATTGCAGTTTTAAGCTGTTACCATGTGACCACATCTGATTTTACAGCCTTGTTGACAGTAATAGTGTGATCATTAGGTGACCTTTACAGCTGTTCAGTGAGTTCGGTTTCCCCAATGGACATTTTTTGCCAGAAGCCAAAACAAAATGTTGGGGGGGGGGGATGGCAGAAATCCCACTTATGTGATCATGGAGATAACTATAAAAGAGAGCTGGTGGCCAAGCACCCAAAATGCAATTACTGTATATGACCATGGGCGGGTTTGGGGGATTGGAATTTTGAAAATGGTCACAAGAATCTATGAGGTGGTGTGTCGTAACTTTGAACAGTCACTAAATGAGCAGTTGTTAAAAAAGGTCTACTAGTGCTTACATTATGGTTGGTCACACAACCAGATGTTTTAAACTGGATTTGGCAGTTTTGAATCCTTTCCAAGGACTTGGGCTAGACAGACATTGTCTAATGATGTTAAAGATATTGGTGCTGGATTTGAGCTGTTCCAAGCAGAGCTGTATTTTGCAATTGATTAACTGATTTTGTCAGTGTTGATTGTGTTCAAATGTTGCTCCTCCAAATATTTTGGAATTAACTGTATGCCCAATATTACTATTGGTAGTATCTTTGCTGTCTTTTGCTACACTTGTTGCATTTCTATTTGCAAATCTTTATATTTTGTGATCACTTCTTTTCTTTCTATTCTTTGGTCTTCAGGTATTGCAATTTATTATTATTATACTGTGCATTACATTTTTACCTATTTATATGTACAAGCTATACATTTGTACAAAATAAATTGCTTTATAATAATATCATTGCTTGTAATATATATAATGTGCCCGAAATATAGCTTCTTAACTGCTTCATAGCCTTCTTCTGTCTTGAACATCAGTAGGTTACATTCAAACAATATCAGATTTACAGGGTAAATGCATATCTAGATTTTTGGTAAACAAGCCTTTTGATTCTTCAAGGTTGCAGTGAGTTCCCCACGATGTGATTCCCATGTTGCCTCTTAATACATTTATTGAGTCTTGCATGTTGCCTCTTAATACATTTATTGAGTCTTGCATAAACAGAAAAAGCATCTAAATTACTAGCCCACCTGTCCAAATACCCGCAGTAATAAGTCACAGCTCAAAATAATAAAAACAAATAAGAATTTTTTCTAAATCTGACTAAATTCCAAAGCCTTTAGGATTTTTAAAATATTAATTTGAAACACTGAATATGTAAACTCAACACCTACAAAATGCTTGTGTAGAGTTTATAATAAGAAAGTATAGCCCTGGAGGTATATACAAATTATTTTTATACTCTATGCTAAAAACTTAACACATAGTTACAGTAAATACTATGATGGAATAATTGCAGTAGTCCTGCTCCTGATCTTCCAAATGGTGCCTTTAGAATAGCCAGTGTTAGTTGGCAACTCAGGTACCGGTAGTTCTTAAGTTACAACCATTTCCCCTCACCCACCCACCCCCACTTATGCCCTTTTGACACCTTACCATACAGGGCTCCCACTGCCTTAGCTGACTTGTCTTCTTGCTCTGCTATTGACCAAGCATGCCCAACCTGGTCCTTTCCAAGGAAGTGCTGGCTGCATGAGACTTCCCTTTTCTAGGTTGTGCATGATGGTTTCTTTGTGAGATCTGGGGAAGATGGCTTCACATAGCCAGCAGTGTGAGGAAGAAGATGATGAATGTCAACTGGGACGACAGAGCGCAGGGCAACGGGCCGTGAGCTGTGGGCTGGCAATGGTAACTGCAGTTGGGACTGGGCTGGGGTTTCCTAGGGCAGCTGGAGCTTTGCGCTGCACTGCTGGGCTGGACTAAGCTGGGGTTGGGCTTTGCACTGTCAAGTGCTTTGAACGGTAGCCTAGGGGCTTTCTTTCAGCCCCAGAGCTATGGCACACCAAGAAGCTCCTTTAAGCCTCACTGTTGAGCCAGCTCAAATGTTGGAGGCCTTCAGAGAAATCCAGGGCTTCCTGGCAAGTAACTGCCAGAGCCACAGCATGGCAAGCATGTTCTGGGGCTGCTTCCTGTCCAAGAAGGCAGGCTGCAGGGTGGCCAAAAGGGCAGAGATTGGGGGGGGGGACATGCAGCCTCTTTGGTTTGGGTCTAGGAAGGACCTGAGGTGACTAAACAGCCTACTGACGGGTCGATATCAGTTCCCCCCCCCCCTTTTCCAATCAATGCAGTAATAGTTACCATTCTTCCAAACCTACCTTTCCTTGGAAAAACTGAAGCAGTTGAATAAATAAATCTTTAATAAATTAGAAGTGCATCAACATTTTTAATGAGAGGTGCGAATGACTCTTCATATAATACACATTTTCCTATATTCATGTGTTTCTAGTAGGAAAAAGAACTAAGTTATCGGCATATCTGTTCCGGCCAGTAGCTACCTATGTATGAAGTATGACTGCTAATTATTGTTGTTTTAAATTGTATTTTTATAATTGTATTTATTATTGTGTCTTTTTATTCTTGTAAGCCATCCTGAGTCCATTTTGGGGAAGTGTGGCCTATAAATTTAAACAAACAAACAAACTGGGAATGGCTTGGATTGAGAAGGGTCCTTGGCTATTGGTCAGTGGAATTTGGTTAACAACAGCAAAAGGATTGGGATTTTTTAATTTAGTTATTAGATTTACTTGCTGCATATGCTAGAGATGGGGAGATATGGAAAAAAAATGGAAAAATTGGGGAGGAAATCTGAAGTTATTGTTGTTACAGCATCCCCAGGGACATGTGATCAAAATTTGGGCACTTTGTAACTTGCTTGTATTTAAGACTGCAGGGATATTTCCCGTTTTTTTCCAAATGGCTTTGGAAAAAACCTCTGTTTTCCCCCCTAATTTTTCAGGGGTTTCCCCCAAGGCCTTCTCATCTCTACTCCTATCTCATTTTGAAGAAATGCTCGACAGCTTACAGCATAAAAACATTTAAATTTAATAACACAATAAAATGACAATACTGTACTATCAAAATAAAATTGTGGCCATAAGATGGGGAAAGACGGAACCAACTGCCGGGGAGAGGGGGGTTTCTCTGAATCCATCAGCCATCTCCAGTATGATGTTTCCCATTTGGGGCCTGAAGCCATTTGGCAGAACCAGGTCTTAAAGCTGTTGTGAAAGGTCAGAAATGAGGGAGCTGATCTCATCTCAGGGGGTGAAGATGTTCCGAAAGGCAGAAAGCATGACTGAGGACCCCCCAACTGAATTTCCTTGAATGGTGGAATCTCCAGCATATCTCCTTTTTGTTGGCATGGATGAGGTGGACCAATCCCAATGGGATAAGACTGTTCCTCAAGTAACATGGACCATTGCCATGCAGAGCTTTAGAAGTGATACCGGCACCTTGAATTGTACTCAAAAGCAAACTGGCAATCAGTGCAGCTCACAGAATGTCAGGACTGCCAAGTGTTGTGATTAGTTAAAATTGCACTTGTCAAGGACTATCTGTATGAAGATTAGTCAAATATCGGTAGGAAATTCAGTCCCTTGCCCATAAAAATGATTTGAAATAACCATATTTTGTGTATCATCCAATTAATATTGTTTTTCTTTAACCTTCCTTTGGGAGATGTCCCAGGATATTTCCCTTAAGTCCAGAGTAAAGAAGGAATAAAAGTTGCTTAGATACAGCTCTGTGAACCACACTGCTTGTCCTTAAGCCTCCTCCATTTGTTTGAGCAGTGACTGAGATTTTTTTCTTCCTCTTTCTGATCTGCTCTAGGAGTATAACAGCTTTATTTTGAAAGCTAAAACTAAGCTACACTGCTGGTTTTTTAATGTTGAACTTCCAGTTTTGGCAGTATAATTGATTATTTAATAGTCTTAAAATTGAAAGTCACTATTTCCGGCTACAGCCGGCTTTCTCTGCTTTTTATTTAGTGGAATGATTTTGTGAAAACAGCAATAACATTTTCTGAAAGAGTTTGATGATGACCCCACATTTTTAATGGGCCTAGCTGCTAGCAGTGTTTGTAGTGGGACATATTTTGCCAATCAGAGAAATGTACACGTCAAGCCACATTGCTCACTGACTATGTTGGCTGTCCAAGAACAAAAGCCTCCATGTATGTGCTCATCAGAAGGCATTAGAAGGAAAGCTGTTGAAGAGGTAAGCAGATAAAAAGAGACACGAACAAACACGAGTTCAAGGATGCTGAGAAGTTTCTGCAAGGAAATTGAAAGTCAGCTGGAAGCAGGCAAGAAATTGCCAGCGATGTTTTTGAAATTACTTATTAAGAAACTAGCATTTTATAATTCGGCTGAGTTCTAGAAAGCAGTGATTATTTCTACTTAATGGGAGGAAAAGTAGCTGATCTTGTCAAAGACTCGATATAGTAAGATGTAACTCACATAGTCTATTGGTGCCTATGGTCTATTCTAGATAAATGTATTGAACTGAAGAATTATATGCAAAACACTCCTGTTGTTAAGGGAGGCAGCTCAATTCTATAGCACACATTTTTCTATGCAGAAGGCTCTGTCCCTGAGCCCTGCAGGAAAAGCTGACTAATATTGCAGTCTTGAAACCTTGAGAGTTGCTGGCAGGCAAGGCAGACGTGTTGGGTTGGGTTGGCTTATTTGTGGAGAGCAGCAGCTTTATATGTTCAATGTCTTTCATGAAATCATCAGCAGAGTCTTTCGTTGTCACTGTGGCTTATTTCTGTGCTATGATTAGATAAAATCAGATCTACTTAGGAAGCAATCAGTTTTAACGTCTCCAACTTGATGGCATAAGCTTAGTAGGTAGGACAGATGGTCCTACCAAATTATATTTTCCTGCAGGCAAAAAGGTGTTCTGTAACTTCATAGGCAGTTTGATTCTGTTCTTTTAAACTGGTTTTCATTGCATTAAAGCAGTATGTGGATTCTTTGGTTTGAGTCAGGGTGTGGTGTGAACCAGGCATTCAGATTTGTTGATTTCATCAAATTTATTACTACCTACCCACTAAGAGCTTCAGACAGTTTGCCAAAATACTAGAAAAACAATTGTCTAAATATTTCCATTCTCTAGATATTTGGATTACAATTCATATAATAAGCCTGACAATTGACCATACTAGATGAGATGGGGTCTCCTTTGGTCTTTCTGAGTTTGATTGTTTGCTCGCAGATATTTCACTACCTAACAAAGTAATACATTCAGTGCTAGAAGAGAGTCGGAATCAATCTGTACCGAACCACAGACAACATCAAGACTCCACAGTTCCATCCTGAGCTAATATAGTCTCTTCTATTTATACTTCATGTGATTTGTAGAATTCCAAATGATA
The DNA here is from genome assembly GCF_031021105.1 of Erythrolamprus reginae. Taxonomy (NCBI): domain Eukaryota; kingdom Metazoa; phylum Chordata; class Lepidosauria; order Squamata; family Dipsadidae; genus Erythrolamprus; species Erythrolamprus reginae. The sequence goes on along the minus strand of NC_091951.1, from coordinate 180,364,744 downwards.
TGGATATCCCACCAATGTGATAGAGAAATATATGTGTAAGTTGGTGCAAAGTATGGTAGAGAAAATGGGCTAATGATGAGAAGATAATACCTATTAATGAATATTAGCCAGTATTCAAAAGTTAAGCTTTTCCCAATATTATATCTCTTAGTTTAAACCTGTTTTGTAATTAAGATTGCAGGAAACATGTTCATGCCCCAGGCATTAAGCTGAATATAAAAATCGGGTTGGGTTACAACTGCAGAGATGCAGCATTGTGTTAATTCTAGCAAAACAAAAAATCAATCCAAATTTTACCCTCCTGAGATGATTGGACTTTGAAAATACTCTGTTTCCCCCAAAATAAGACACTCCATGATAATAAGCCGATCGGGCTTTTGAGCACATGGCAATAAGGCGAAGCACTTATTTCAGGGTTCCAAAAACATAAGTCAGGGTCTTATTTTCAAGGAAACATGTTAGCAATGATCAAAACTGACAGGAGACTGTTAATCAATGTGGCACATTCCTTAGATCAGCCCTAATCATATTGACTTTCTGGAAGTAAGTCAGGTATTTGCTGGGGCTAAAGCCAGGGTGAGAAAACCGTTGCAGTACAGTACAATTGTTAGCTTCCCTGATACTGAGATTGCGTTAATGGTGTTGCTACTGCTTAAAGGAGAGGCCAGCTGCTAATCTGTTCTTCCCTCAAATGCCCTTCTTTGGATTTCTAGATCCAGACTAAACCAAATGCACAACTAATGGGAATGTTAATGGGGTTCACAACTAATGGGAATGCTAACCGGGTATATTAAAAAAGGAAAACTTGAGTGGTAAGAATTTAAACCATGAAAGATGTTTCCAAACTGAATTTGAGTGCTTGATTGTGGTTGCCACTGGTCCATCTTAAATTATTGTGCTTTCTTCATTTTTTTTGTGACTGTATCATATCATAGGTACATGATAGTTATACATTTCAAGATTATTGTTGTATGCTGCTGAGAATTTCTTGATGGTGATAGTTCAGAAATCCAGTACTGTATTTTCAAATCTTTTTCAAGGGGGCAGGGGCTGTGATGGAGTTAGGTGGGACAAAATGTGCTACAGGTGCATTATAGAGCATGGAGGATTATTCGTGTAGAACTAATGTTTAACGTTCTATTTCTTTCTCTTTACAGAATTCATCATGCATCATTTTTGCTGCCAGACATGCAAGTGCTTCTAGTGTAAGTTTTTTTTCCATTTCTTGTAGGATATACAAAACCAAATCTGTTGGTTGACTATTTGAATCTTGACTATACCTAGGATCACTCTAGGTTGGTGATTGCATTATTGGCACCAGACACATACTTGGTGTCAGTATATATTCTTTTCAAATTCAATTGTTCCTTTGCATTGTCAATAAATTTCAGGAAATAGAGGGGAAAAATGCAAAACCATAACATGTTTCACCATTTATGTCTATCATGAGAATTCATAATAGAACCATAAATACAGCATTGTAGTTAAGGAAAAAGTGATAATTTTTCATGTTGATTTTTAAGTTAGGAAGACTGCAGAAGCATTTCCATAAACAAAATGTAATTTTGTTTATAAAATTTTGTATTTCCATTGAAATGTTATACCAATGGTTTTAACATTGATAGTCCATGCCTTTTTAACTTGCATGCAAGAAAACCAGTGGAAAAAGAAAAAAATATGAAATTATTTATAACTGGGTAAATAGGTCTCCAATCTCATCTCATTCTTTTGTGCTCAGGTGAAACAATATGATGATCAAAAATGGTATAAAATCACTAAGTCAAGATTTTTGAAGTCACTTTTAACAGCAAGATTGTAAAATTACTGAATTAAATAATTCGGCAATTTGGTAGAACAACAAAATTGTAAATGTGAAAAATTTGAAAATGTGATCTGAAGGGGGGGAAAGTATAGAAATAACAAAGAAGATTGTGGAATCTACCTGGTGAACTAGAGTTCATGGTATTAGGACAAAACCTCTCTTGTAGATTGCACCCAGGACTATATAAAATAGGTATAAATAAATATGAGCAAGATTTTATTTCATAACGTCGACTTCTTTTACTATCATGTACCACTTTTGTAGGTTGATTTTCTACCATTGACAATAGTTGATTTGTGATGTATAACATTAAATATTATTTTATTTTCAGAATCTGAAAGATGTTCTTGCGAATATGATACCCAAAGAACAAGCAAGACTTAAAAGCTTCAGACAACAATATGGAAATACTGTTATTGGACAAATCACTGTAGATATGGTAAGTTGCATTGCTATTTCAGTGAGTATTTCAGTGTGCAATTAGTCTGGCTTCTGTACTCTGAAGGAAATGAAATTGTTATGATGATTTGTTCTAGACACCTACTCTGTGTTCCAGACATTAGTACCAAGGCTGGATAAATAATAATAATCAGAAAATGTTTGAATGTGTGTGGGGGGTGGAGGGATTAACCTGCCTGGAATCTCAGAGAACTGCTTAGTATTTGTTTCTCATTGCTTTGCATTACGTAGAAACTATTTTCTTTATATTTGAATGGGAACAACTCTTGTCTCCTAGAATAGACTGAGGTTCTTCCCTTGGAATCTGCTGGCAGTGGTGACTTGATTTTAATTAAGGATGTGTCCACCTCTTTCTTCAGAGATTAAAAAAAACAAAACATTTGATTCTGAACAGAAATTTATATCAAGCAGTTCAGAATCTGCAACCTGGATATATTTGACAGATTAAAGCCATTGCTTAATATATCTTCCCTGAATTATTCTGAAATGTGCATTATTTTGATAATATGTGTCTGCTTCTCAGGGAGGTACTACCCAACCTTCAATCCCTAGGAATCTTAGTTACCTCTCTGTCTTTTAAAGCTTCTATTCAGATGTGTACCAATACTTTTCACCATATATCTATGTTTCTAAATGTCTGCATGCTCACAGTTAGGTCATACCGATAATAAATTAGAAACTGAGTACCACCTTAAATCCAGATGTTGGTTGTGGAGACTGTTTCAGCTTTGGTTTTAATTTCCTGTTTTAGCTCAAGATTCAACCAGTAATAGCTGATACTTCTTCACATGTCAATATCAAATCAAATGTTGCTTCCCTAGCTCATGAGTTCCAATTTCCTGTAATAACTTGCATTTTCTCCTTGTTAGATACATTCATGCACATTCATTTTGATTGCATATCCTAGGCTTGTTTATCTGCTAGGCCTGGGTCTTCAAATAACGGTGCAACCCTTTGGATATTTACAGACTGTTTTATGCACAATGTAGCTAGTTTTAATTATCTATGTTTGGACCAAAGCACATGCATTTGTTTAAGGAAGAGGCAGCTCAGAGGATCAGGAAAAAACTTAGGACATCAGCCTTAGTGGCTAAGTGAATAGGAAAAGAGAGGCCATGAGAAAATTAGCAGGCAGGGGCTAGCACCCAGGCCAGGTGCAGGAGGAATATGAGAATGAAGTCCAAAAGCCTTGCCCTAGTTATCTGGTAAGACACCTTCAGACTTTGTTTTGAGCGAAGTCTGAAGCAACCAGAATGTTTCCAGTTTGGGTACTGTCAAACTGAGTCCTTGAGAACTCTTTGCAGAACTTTGGAACTCAGAGCAGTCAAGGTGGAACATTTTTGCTGCATGATGCACTTTGCTAGCAGGCACCTAGTTTACTATTCTTCATCTCTATTCACATGTCTCATCACAAAAGTCACTTGTCTGCGTAAGTTTCTGTGTTTATGTGGACATAAGATAAAACCAGTGGTGGTATTCAGCCAGTTCTATCCAGATTGGCCGAACTGGCAGCGCTGACTGTGGGTGGCCCCACACACCCACCCTTACATAAGCATGTTGTGTTTCTGAGGCTGTGTGCATGCGTAGAAAGCTTTGTGCATGTGCAGATGAGCCAAATTTTAGGAAAACGAGCATGCGTGGGCTCACATTTACAAACTAGTAGGGATATCTACTAGTTCTAGTAGGGAATACCACCCCTAGATAAAAGTGATGAGATCCTTATATAAAAATGAAAAGATGAAATTGGCTTGGTAAGATTATACTGGTAGAGAAGAGGAATAAGTCCTCAGAGAGGGGTGGCATATAAATCCAATAAACAAACAAATAATCTGGGGAGAGGAAGCTATGATGAAAAACAGGGTAGTGTTTTATAGCTTTGCATTTTGTCTCTCTCCTGTTTCTGTTTCTTGAGAATTGTTTACATGTGATTGATTGATTGGCTTGTGTATGTCTTTTCTGAGCTTTTTCTTTTTCTGAAGTAGGTGCTTTGTTGTGCTTTATGGCGAGAAGGGTGAGATTTTCCAGTTCTGTCTTAGCCAGCTATCTTTTTCGGATTCAGTAAATGAATCCGTAAATTATGTCTTGAAGTTAAAACATAAATATATTTAAGAAAATGACTTTAAAGTCTTCTCTATATTCCTTTGACTTTTAGATCCCCCCCCCCCCCCCCCCCCCTGAATTAGCATGCTTATCCTCCCGGGCAACTATTTTATGGGAGCCTTGGTGGCATACTGTCACAGTTCCAAAGGCTTACAATACCAGGCCAAAGAGGAATAATTATTTCTTGTAGCATTCGACTTCCTCTTCCAAAAATACCAGGGGGAGGAGAAGAAAAAAATGTGAAAATGTAGGGAACCAGTTAAGAGAGGGCTCTAGAAGAAACATACTACAGTATCTGAATTATTTCCAGTTAGGATTCAGGCCCAGTCAGGGAACAAAAATTGTATTCCAGTACATGACCTTTGCTGTGACTTTGATGGGTGCAGTGCCTCTCATCTAATCTTATTAAATCTTTTCAGAGCATTAAGTGTCACCTTCAAGCACACCTTGTTTGACCATATATATGAGTTGAGGATATAATTTTGATGATTCCCCTCCTCTCTGAATAGATCATTCTACTCAGTGGTGCTAGGGGAGAAAATGCTCAAGCACTTCCTGGGTCCTCCGGTATGATATCCCACAAGGTTCAAGCCTTTCCCCTATGCTATTTATTGGTAACATCTTCATAACATTGCTGGAAGAAGACATCTGGTGCCAGAGATACTATGGAAGTCCTGATTTGATGACTGGAATCTGTGAGCAACTCAATGGGAGCTTCAGTTATGCCCCTCCAAGATGGAGCTGCTATTGCCCATAAACATTAGGGCACAATGCCAAGATTGAGCGCAGGATTACTCTGAAGGAGTATCTTACACTTTGATTGCTACTCACTTGGAATACACTTAATATGCTCTATGTGGGGCTGCCTTTGGAAATGACCCAGAAGTGCAGCTGATAGCAAAAAACAATGACAAAAATGCAGGAGGGAATATCTCATAAATCTACAGTAAATCTCAGTAAAGTTGACCTACTGGTTATCAGTATTCTCCCAGACTCAGTTACCTCAAGCAGCAGGTTTCTGGAACAGAATTTGTCCATGTGGCACAGTCGTGTACAGAATGTCTTCTAAAAGTGCCCCTTTCCTACAAGGTACATGAGGTATGAACAAGATACGGGGCCATCTTGATAGTAACCCCCATTTTGTGTATTTCAAGGTTCTGTATTCCCTAACTTTGTAAATACATGTAGCCACAACAACAGTGATGGTGAACCAATGGCACACATGCCACAGGTGGCACATGGAGCCATATCTGCTGGAACTTTATTTATTTATTCATTCATTCTTTCTTTCATTCATTCATTCATTCATTCATTCAATTTTTATGCCACCCTTCTCCTTAGACTCAGGGCGGCTTACAACATGTTAGCAATAGCACTTTATCCGTTGCCCTAGCTCAGCTCCTAGCCACATGATTTTCAGCTTGTGCGGAGGCTCTGAGAGGGTGTTTTCAGCTTTCAGAGAGTCTCCAGGAAGTGGGGGAGGGCATTTTTGCCCTCCTCATGCTCCAGGGAAGCTTCTGGAGCCTGGAAAGGGCAAAAAACAGGCCTACTGGGCTCACCAGAAGTCAGAAAATGGGCCGTTTCTGGCCTCCACAGGCATTGAATTATGGGCTTGAGCACTCATGCGTATGCAAATGCACACACATGCATGCGCTTTTGGCACCTGAGAAAGAAATGTTTGCTATCCCTGCCCTACACCTTTTGTATTCAAAAGGAAATAGTAAATGTCCTTTAGCTTAAGCTGAATGGGGGATGCCAAGATAGCTTCATGTTTTCCTGATATTTATTTTAATTTGAATCTATTTTGCTCAGTACCCATAATCCTTGGTGATTAAGAAAGCTCAGAAATACTCACAGATAAAAGAAATAAATGTTGACATTACTGCCTCAAAGTCTACTTTTTCTTGTTCAGCTTTCCTCAAGCCAATCCATGCTAATGAGCAGAGTTACATCTCCTATTATTCACTCCAAGCACATTCATGATGGTTTGGCTTAAAGAAAGTTGTAGTTGAAAACATTCAGAGAGTACCAGCTTGAGAAAGCTGATAGAAGGAAGGAAGGAAATTTCATTTCTGGCACTGTGCACAGTAATTGATGTAAAAGTTTAACTTGTCAGGAAAAGCCTAGTCATGATTAAGCAATGCAGCAATGCCACTGATTTTATTTGTAACCCAGTTTTTTCTCAAGCGTGGAGCTTGCAATGCAGTTTTCTTGATTTCTACTCACTTCCTAGGCTGCACTGAGCCTCATTTTCTTTCCGAAGTACAATTCATCTCATTAGTTGCTTTTAAATTGATGGTCCTGTCTAATTTAGTTCAGACTGGATGTGAAAAACTATAATACGTTTTCTGAGTGCCAGCTGGAAAGCTAGCCTTGATTGTTTGTGAAAAAGTGCTGTTCTATTTGACCTGATTGAAACTGAAAACAAAAAAGTGTATAGAAAGAGAAAGAATGAAGATGAATAGGGAGCAAGAGACACTATTAAAACTTACCACTGCTGTGTTTCAGATTGCTATAAGTGATGGGAAATGGGTAATAAAACACTCTACCAATTTTTCTATGATATATAAAACGTGAAATATATGCAAAAGTATAGATTATGATCCCGCTATATAGAATGCTGGTGAGACCACATTTGGAATACTGTGTTCAGTTCTGGAGACCTCACCTACAAAAAGATATTGACAAAATTGAACGGGTCCAAAGACGGGCTACAAAAATGGTGGGAGGTCTTAAGCATAAAACGTATCAGGAAAGACTTAATGAACTCAATCTGTATAGTCTGGAGGACAGAAGGAAAAGGGGGGACATGATTGAAACATTTAAATATATTAAAGGGTTAAATAAGGTCCAGGAGGGAAGTGTTTTTAATAGGAAAGTGAACACAAGAACAAGAGGACACAATCTGAAGTTAGTTGGGGGAAAGATCAAAAGCAACATGACAAAATATTATTTTACTGAAAGAGTAGTAGATCCTTGGAACAAACTTCCAGCAGACGTGGTAGATAAATCCACAGTAACTGAATTTAAACATGCTTGGGATAAACATATATCCATCCTAAGATAAAATACAAAAAATAGTATAAGGGCAGACTAGATGGACCATGAGGTCTTTTTCTGCCGTCAGACTTCTATGTTTCTATGTTTCTATATCAATAAGCTAACTATAAATGTGCCTTAAATCACCTCAGACTGAATGGAAAAAATGGAATTTGGAGAAACTTTTTCTTTGTTTTAAGTAACTCTCCTTGTTCTCCAGGTCTACGGTGGCATGAGAGGTATGAAAGGACTAATATACGAGACTTCTGTCTTGGATCCTGATGAGGTAAGGAGCGTAGAATTGGTGACATTGCTTTTGTAATTAGTTCTTAGCACCTCATTTGAAATGTGGTATCTTATCCTGCTTCTGGGATTGGTTTTTAGGGCATTCGTTTCCGTGGCTACAGCATCCCTGAGTGCCAGAAGCTGCTACCCAAAGCCCCCGGAGGTGCAGAGCCCCTTCCTGAAGGGCTCTTTTGGCTACTGGTGACAGGAGAGATTCCTACCCAAGAACAGGTAATAAGACATGGCAAAGGCTTTTAGAGACTATCATCTTCATCCCATTTAAAGTCACCCGCAAAATGATTTTGCAACCTTTTTTGTGCCTCAAAAACTTCTGAGGCAAACAATAAGAGCTCTGTTGAAGTGACAAGAACAGCTAAAGGCTGGATAGCACTTTCTCCCCTAGCTATAAATGTGTAACGTTGTGGTTTTCTTTACTCAGGTGACTTGGGTGTCACGAGAGTGGGCTAAGAGAGCAGCCCTGCCTTCGCATGTAGTGACTATGCTTGACAACTTCCCCACCAATCTTCATCCCATGTCACAACTCAGTGCTGCTGTCACAGCTCTCAACAGCGAGAGCACTTTTGCCCGCGCTTACTCTGAGGGAATTAGCCGGACCAAGTACTGGGAGGTAAGTGACAATTAAAACACTTTCCACAAGCATTGGTAGGAGAGGTTATAGAAGAGAGCTCAAGCTTGGCGCTGTTATGAATGTGTGTACCTATACTTGTATATTTGTATGCCGCCCTGAGTCTACGGAGAGGGGCGGCATACAAATCTAATAAATAATAATAATAATACTGTGTCAGGATTTTCTTCACCATCTGATTGAGCTAACTAGAATGAAAATAATAATAATAATAATAATAATAATAATAATAATAATAATAATAATAATTTATTAGATTTGTATGCCGCCCCTCTCCGAGGACTCAGAGCGGCTCACAACAAGCAATACATATACAAATCCAATATTAAAACAGTTTTAAAAAACCCTTATAAAAATAATCATACCATCCAGACAAACCATACATAAATCGAAACAGCTAGGGGTTTGCCAATTTCCCCATGCCTGGCGACATAGATGGGTTTTCAGGAGTTTTAAGGAGTTTCCGAAAGGCAAGGATGGTGGGGGCAGTCCTAATCTCCGGGGGGAGTTGATTCCAAAGGGCCGGGGCCGCCACAGAGAAGGCTTTTCCCCTGGATCCCGCCAGAGAACATTGTTTTGTTGAGGGGACCTGGAGAAGGCAAAACTCTGTGGGACCTAATCGGTCGCTGGGATTCGTGCGGCAGAAGGCGGTCCCGGAGGTATTCTGGTCTGGATTATATGTTGGAAATTGTATTCATGTATGCATAAATAGAAAATGCATACATGAATGGTCTTGACAGTGTATAGAACAATTATAGTTCACAGTGTACTCAATGTCTTGCACTTGTTTTTCTCCGAGCTTTTAAGGCTGAAAATATAAGACTACACCTTTAAAATTTAGAAACGAGTCAATCCTTTTTGTTGGGCAAAGCTTTATTGTGCCCTGCATAACTAAAAGCACAACTAAAGTCACAGAAAAATCTGAAGATTCATTCTGCAGAGTCTTTTTATTGCACCTGCCATTTGAGACGGCTCAGGGATGTGGTGGCTCAGTGGCTAAGATGCTCAGCTTGTTGATTGAAAGGTCGGCAGTTCAACAGTTCAAATCCCTAGTGCGGCGTAACAAGATGAGCTCCTGTTACTTGTCCCAGCTTCTGCCAACCTAGCAGTGTGAAATCACTTTAAAAATGCAAGAAAAATAGGGGCCACGTTTGGTGGGAAGGTAACAGCATTCTGTGTCCTTTGACATTTAGTCATGCCAGCCACATGAACATGGAGACATCTTCGGACAGTGCTGGCTTTTCGGCTTTGAAGCGGAGATTAGCACCGCCTCCTAGAGTTGGGAACGACCAGCACATATGTGCGAGGGAAACAGTTAGAGAACTTTGTGTACGATATATGTAAATGCTGTTAAATACATATTTGATTCTAGGACTGATTTGCTAAGTTAAGTACTTGTCAAGATTTTGATAGGGTTGTAAGCTTACCTTTGAACCAGCAATTGCAAAGGAAAGAAATCTAGCCAATTATTATTATTATTATTATTATTATTATTATTATTATTATTATTATTAATTAGATTTGTATGCCACCCCTCTCCGTAGACTCGGGGCGGCTCACAACAATAACAAAGACAATGTAAGAACAAACCTAATAATTTAAAAAACACTAAAAACCCCATTATTAAAAGCAAGCATACACACAAACATACCATGTATAAACTGTATAGGCCCAGGGGAGATGTCTCAGTTCCCCCATGCCTGACGGCAGAGATGGGTCTTAAGAACTTTATGAAAGGCAAGGTAGGTGGGGGCAGTTCTGATCTCTGGGGGGAGCTGGTTCCAGAGGGTCGGGGCCACCACAGAGAAGGCTCTTCTCCTGGGTCCCGCCAAATAAGATTGTTTAGTCAACAGGACCCGGAGAAGGCCAACTCTGTGGGACCTAACCGGTCGCTGGGATTCGTGTGGCAGAAGGCGGTCCCGGAGATATTCAGTTAACTTTGTTAAATTCTGAATTAATACTATTATATTCTAACCATTCAGTTAGCTCAGTCATTAACTTTTCTCTCCTGATGACCCTCCTGTTACTGCTCAATCATTTCAGATTCTTTGTGACCAAGTAGACATAATTTCCCTAGGACTGTCCAGCTAGCACATGGTAAATGACAAGGGGCTAGCTTAGCATATGACCTTGATTCTCAGTCTCTGGACTCTGACTGTGACTGTCCTGGTAATGTGAGACCCTGAGCGTAATGACATGTGCTCTGGCCTGACTTACACTGTGTGTGCGCACATGCCCTCTGAACTGAAGCAAGGAGACTTTGGTCTAGCTGTATAGATTGCTGCCATGAGGTGTTGCTGTCTGATTTGCAAATGACAGGGGGTGGGGAGACGGTGCTAAATTTGCTTTGGCTGCCCACTAACTGTAATCTTTCCAGCATACAGTTTGGAACTGAAGAGTCTGTTAGAAGAGAATAACTTCTTTGCAAAGATATCCTTGCCATTGATGATATCTTGACTTGAAATGAGGTGAAGAATTGGATCCTGTAGATTTTCAGAATGCAATCAGCTTCCCTTCTCTGCCTTGTCATTCTTCACTTTTCCATAGAGAAAGAGAGAGCCAAACAGTCCTGCGCCTCTTGCTCTTAGAAAACAGCTGCACACAGGACAGAGCAGCTTGATTCAGCAGCTGCTTGGTCAGTGAAGAACTTCCTTCCCAGGGCATTCACTCTGCAAAAGCAAAAGCAGTTGCTACACAATGTGAAATCAGTACAATGGTTCATTCAGTGACTGTTTGAACTTACGACAGCACTGAAAAAAATGATTGATGACTGTTTTTCAAACTTACAACCGTTGTAGCATCCCCATGGTCATGTGATCAAAATTCAGCCACTTTGCAGCCGACTCACATTTATGACGGTTGAAGTGCCCCTGGGAAGGAAGGTCTCCTTTTGCGACCTTCTGAGAAGCAATGTCAAGATTCATTTAACAACCGTAACACCTGCAGTGATTCACTTAACCACCATGGCAAGAAAGGTCATAAAATAGAGCAAAAATCACTTAACAGATTTCTCATTTAGCAACAAAAATGTTGGGCTCAATTGTGGTCGTAGGTTGAGGACTACCTGTACTCCTAACCTCATCCTATGAGGGACAACTGATAACAACACCATATTTGCAGGAATGCCAACTGGAAGCTGAGCTGCCTCAAGTCTTCCTCACCAGAGATAGATTAACGAAGACATGTGGGCTCATATTTCAGCTATTTCTCATTGTGGCTCCAAATTACTTGACTACTTCACATATTCTGCAATTGTGGAGAAAATAATGATGTGAAGAAAGATACCAAGTAATCGGAGATGTGAGCAGGTTTGGGTAGGGCTGTTACTAAAATGCTCACTGGACGAGTGGGCCACTTAAGTGTGCTGGATTTCTTCCATTGATTGGTAGTTCCCCAACTTTTATGATGAAACATGCCCTGAAATGACTTCCTGTTCCTGCAGCTGGGATGGAAATTGATTGTTGAGCTGTGCAAAAAGACACTTGAAATACATGTGGTTAATCCTACAGCAACTTTCTGCAGTTGTCTCCCTGGAATTGCCCATGTGCATTCTGCAGTTAAAACATGATCCTCAGAAAGACAGATTTGTCCTAAGAGATGGTAACAGGGACCCATGTGTACATTAGCGCTGCATATTTTTGCTTTGAATCCAAAGCATTGCACAAACTAAGTGATCATTGTGTTACTAGGAAAACACAATACTTTTCATTCAAAACACCTCATGGTCCATCTAGTCTGCCTTTATACTAATACAGGAAATAGTATAAGGGCAGACTAGATGGACCATGAGGTCTTTTTCTGCCGTCAGTCTTCTATATTTCTATTCTAAACAACCAGTTCTGTTTCTTCCCTGTCCTGTTTTCATATTAGCAAACACTTTAAGATAAATGATAATATACATATTCATTTGGCAGTAGCACCTGATTATACCATATTCAGTTTATTTGTTCACAAATTCTCCATATTTTTGACAGAGCTTTTTTTAAGCAAAGCCTTTAAAAAAGAGCTTTGGCAATTTGTTAGCATAAATGCTTCTGTTGGCATCCTTTTTTTCCATGTCTTCAACTCCTGTCGGTATTGAGTCCTTGCAAAATATTTAAACTGCATATTCATTGCGGAGTGCATTATGATAGAAGTGTTGATAAGTTACTGTTTCAAAACTGCACTTTATCTAAATCTTTGCCAGAACAATCATGGAAGAGCAAAGGTAACTGGAATCTGATCCTAGATTCTGTTTTCCTTGATTTCTTAAATGATGCCCTCCTGCCCATTTATCCTCCAATTTCCATCCAACCTATGAGTTGCCTTGAAGGTACCGCTGCTTCCTTGTCAGTCCCCATGTCTGATACAGCTTCTCCAAGCTGTTCACACTCCTTTATGCGTCTGCTGTTTTCTGTTTTCCCTTGCCTTAAACTATTTTCCCCTCATGCCAAGTCCCTTAGTTAGCCTTTCTTTTCCAATGTTATAGATGCCAGGTGTACAGGAATGGCAACATCCATTTGGCTTCCTGTTCTAATTAAGCTTTGGCTTCGTGGTTGCCCTATTGTTCTTCCCATGTGCCCTTCCAATATGATCAGAATTTGAACAGGTTTAGACAGATTTATCTGTGCCAGCACTGTGAACTCTCATCAGGGCAGCTGCTGTAAGAAGTAACCTGGCACTTGTTTGATACCACAGTTACGAAACATACAATTGGGATGCTAAGCCCTGCTTTGGATGGAGCGGAAGAGAAGCAGAGGTGTTCAGATAATACCGCAAATGGTTTTGCAGTGAGCATATGAGCAGATTTCAATTTACAGTGAGCAGATGGATTGTGCCAACCAGCTGAAGGCCAGGAGGATTGGCACATTTATCCCACCAGACTTCTGACTAATGCTGGGTAGGAATGAACGGGGAATGTAAAACAAATCTGGGGGATCATGGGTAGCAATGGTACTCACAGCTACCCTTTACTATAGGTGTTTCTTCTTTGGCCTTTATGAAGTCTCTTGGCAGTAGTATTCATTAGCAAACTCAGGTGCTTAAGCAAGTAAGAAACAAGAGCCTTCCAGCCCCTTAACGATAATCTTATAACGATCTTACAATTCCATCAGGGAAGACATGATTATTTATTTATCTGTTTGTTTGTTTAAAACATTTAGATAGCTGTCCATCTTATAGCCAACTCTGGGCAGCTCCCAGTCAAAGATTTTTTTAAAAAACATATAAAAACATCAACATAGCTAGTTAAAACATAAAACATAAAAAACCATTAAAACCCTGAACCAAATTGTGTTAATATGCCATCATCTAATCTTTTTCCAAAGCCTCTGGGGCAAGGGGGAAACTAGGTCTTTTTCTAAAGCTTTGGGGGGCAAAACCAGGTCATCTAATCTTTTTCCAAAGCTACAGGGGGGCGGGGAAACCGATCTTTAAAGCCTTACAAGAGGCATGTATTCTTAAATAAAGAACATCTTTAAAACTATATGCGCCTGCCTTAATTGAAACTTCTACAGTGGTGGGGAGGTTCTGCTTAACAGGTCAACTGCTGGAAAAATAGCCTTGTAGACAAGTCCTCCCAATCTTCTTCTCTTCTTATTTTGCCTTGTAGTTTATCTATGAAGACTCCATGGACTTGATTGCCAAGTTGCCTTGTATTGCTGCAAAGATCTATCGCAATCTCTACCGTGAAGGTAGCAGCATCGGCGCCATTGATCCCGCCTTAGACTGGTCATATAACTTCACCAACATGTTGGGCTACACTGACCCCCAGTTTATTGAACTTATGCGGCTCTACCTCACCATTCACAGGTAAACCATGCCTATATGAAAGTCCTACATTCTCTGGGTACATCTACTTCTACAGCTACAGGCTGAATTGGGCAGTGGAGAAAGATAGAGGTTGATTGGTAGATGCTTGATAATTGTCAAAAGGAAAAAAGAAAAGCTGCAGGAAAATGGGTGGAATCACCAACCAATATTGCACAGAGAGGCTACAGTTGAAGTTCTGGGTATTGCATGAACTATTAACAGGAACAATCCAAATTCTTCCAGTGGCTACTTTCAGGCTAAATTTGAAAGCATCCGAGCAGATTTAAGTGGTGGATGATAATAGAGATAATCTTCACTTAACTGCCTTGTTGAACAACCAAAGTTATGATGGCACTTCAAAAGTAGGTTTACAGCCGGTCCCTCAGTTTTGTGGTTCTTGGTCACAATTGAGATTTATTTATTTATTTATTTATTTATTTATTTATTTATTTATTTATTTATTTATTTATTATTTAGATTTGTATGCCGCCCCTCTCCGAAGACTCGGGGCGGCTCACAACAAGATAGAACAAATCATAAATAATTCAAATAACTTTAAAATATTTAAAGATTTAAAAGAACCCCATATACTAACAGACACACACACAAGCATACCATGTATAAAATTGAACATGCCCGGGGGAGGTGTTTCAATTCCCCCATGCCTGACGGCAAAGGTGGGTTTTAAGGAGTTTACGGAAGGCAGGAAGAGTAGGGGCAGTTCTAATCTCTGGGGGGAGTTGGTTCCAGAGAGCCGGGGCCGCCACAGAGAAGGCTTTTCCCCTGGGGCCCGCCAACCGACATTGTTTAGTTGACGGGACCCGGAGAAGGCCTACTCTGTGGGACCTAATCGGTCGCTGGGATTCGTGCGGCAGGAGGCGGTCTCGGAGATATTCTGGTCCAGTGCCATGAAGGGCTTTAAAGGTCATAACCAATCATTGTGAGATGCTGTGCAAACAGTGTACAGTCACAGCATCTCACAATCATGATTGCTATTTGTGACCTTGACAAGACAAGATAACCTTAATTGTCATTTTTCTCCCTGTGGGCACTCTGGCACATTTTAAAAAGTTGGATTAGTCTAAGTAAAGTCAGTGGGCAAGTCAGCAGAAAAGCACAAATTGTTGCAGATCTTAATGACCAACTGTGATACTATTAACAACTACAGTGGAACTGTCATAAGTCAGCCGCATCACTTAGTGATGGAGTTGCCAGTCCCAATTGTGGTCAGTAAGTAAGGACTAGCTATGGCTGGGTTTATACATTTTTGTTATAGTTACTTAAGTATGGATTTCAAGTAAGCAATAGTTGGGTTCACTCATTGCACTTAGTCATAAATGTTGGTTTATAAACCACATTGACTGAGTAAGCCAAAATCAAATAATCCACAATATGATACTGCAGTGATGGCGGACCTTTTTTTCCTTGGGTGCCAAAAGAGCAGGCAAGCACACTATCGTGCATGTGTGAGTGCCCACACCCTAATTCAATGCACGGGGAGGGTGAGAACAGCTTCCCCCACCCCATGGAGACCCTCTGGAGGACAGGGAATGTCCTGTTTCCCAACTTCTGGTGGGCCTAGTAGGCTCGTGTTTTGCCCTCCCTAAGCTCCAAAGGTTTCCATGGAGCTGGGGGAGGATAACAATGCCCTCCTCCATCCCACCAGAAGCTCTCTGGAAGGCAAAAATGCCGTCCCAGAGCCTCTGTGCAAGCCAAAACTCAGCTGACCGGCGTACACACATGCACTTTGGAGCTGAGCTAGGGCAACCGCTCATGTGCCAGCAGATATGGCTCCGCGTGCCACTTGTGGCGCCCGTGCCATAGGTTCGCTATCACTGTGATATTGCATGATGTTTGAAACTAGTCTGTGTTTCATTGTCTTTTAGGACATCGTTAGGCAAAATATTTTAACTGCCTGATTTCAACTGTAGCGTAAGTTGCTAAACTTGCTAAACTTGTTCGTGAATAACTCCACCTAGTGGCAAAGAACATTTTAGTAGAGGTATATTTAGTAGCTGCAAAATTGTAATTTAATCTGATAGTTTGAATTCACTTAAGTGTTTTAAACATTTTCTTTTGGCGCTTCTCTGGGCTTCTTCTGTTCTTTAACGCCTCATCAAAAGCAGTTCCACTGACATCCAGATCAGAATTTAGCACTGGATAAGCCCTCAAGCAAATCAAACACTGAATTTTTTTAGGGCTGCCCACCTCCAGACACAGGATAGTATTTGGCTGCTGCCTTAAAAATTCTCCTGCTGTGCTAGATCTCTGTCAGGTTCTGATAGTCTCAATAAAAGACTTCCTATTATGAAATAGATAGTCCTCAGGGATAAGACAGCAATTAGGCCTGGAATTTCTGTCACTAACCAAATGTAGTGGTCAAGTGTGGCCTTCCTTAGCAATGGCAGTTTCATCCATCTTCATTGGCATTTTAACCCAGAGGCTTGGTGGCCATTAAGAGAGGACCTCATGTGACTAGAGTGTGTGAGAGCTGTGAACTGGTAGGTTAATGTTGGAGATGAGTGTTTGGAGTATGGGTGGGCCAGCAGGGGTTGCAAACGGGGCTGGCAGAAGCTACAGTGTATAGCCCGACAAGGACCACTAGGACTAGCTGTAATAGAAAAAAAAAAGAATGGAATAAAGAATAGTAGTATATAAATAACTTGCCTTTGTGCATTCACTATTCTGAAGGAAAATACTTTATTGCACTTTTAACTATTCCTCCCCCAAAAATCAATTTAAGGGGAAAAAACCTTGAGGGGAATGTTTTTTCTCTATTTTTTCTATTTTACAGCATGTCCATGTAACATTTGTCATTTAAATTTAATTAAATTGAGGTTTGTTTCTTTTTAATGTTGGCCTCGCTTATTTTTTTGAAATGCATCTCAGGCTTACAGAGTCAGTCTGGGGTTGAGTGCTGTCAAAATTGAATTAATTAAAAAAAGCAATTTTGGCCAAAGAATAGACCCAATGACTAAAAGCAGGCCTCAGTTTTCCACCTCAACAATAGTCTTCTTTAGGGGGAAGATATTGGTGAATATTTAATTTAGGATACTTAGCCAAATGCATACAAAATTATTTTCAGCTCTTTAGAGACAGCTTTAAGCTAGCTTGCCCAATGCTGATCTCTCTTTCTCTCTCTTTCTCTTCCCCCCCCCCCCCCCCCCCGCTTTCTCCTTTTGCAGTGATCATGAGGGTGGCAATGTCAGTGCTCACACTAGTCATCTTGTGGGCAGTGCTCTCTCTGACCCTTACCTAGCTTTTGCTGCAGCTATGAATGGTCTGGCTGGGCCTCTTCATGGTCTCGCAAATCAGGTAAGGTGCCATGTGGTCCAAACACCAACCTTGCACAGTGGGCAAAGCTTTTGAGGAGCTACTCCTTTTTTTCCCCCTTACGTCAAATCATCAAATCTCATTATTTTGATACAGGAAGTGCTGGTGTGGTTGACAAACTTACAGAAGGAACTGGGTGAGGAGGTATCTGATGAAAAACTGAGGGACTTCATTTGGAACACTTTGAATTCTGGCAGGGTAAGTACTGACAGTAAGTGCATTTCTATATAATAGGCAAGCGCAAAGAAAATTTATCTTTAATCCAGTGTCTGAGAGAATAATTGCCAGCAAAGTTGACTTGATGTTGGAGGAGAAATATCATTTAGTGGAAGAATTCTATAGCTGTGAATGGGAAAACCTTCTTTGCGTGAGACATTATTATTATTGGAGAGTTGCTAACAGTCAGAGTTTACAATTTGGGCAGAGCTCATCACTTCTAAACTTGTGCCCTGAGTTGTCCAGATGTGGTAGATTCTAATTCACAATATTCCTGGGCAGGTGATAAATACAGACAAATAATCTACTCTATAAGATAGTTCTTGGGTTGTTCAGACAAATTCAACAGGAATACCATAAAAGGTAGTGGTTGAGCTGGCAAATTAGGAGGGCATAACTGAAAAACATTAATGGGTGATACATTAGAAACATAAAATATTGCATATCGCAGAATGCAGCTGCAAGAGCAGTCATGGGCTTCCCTAGGTATGCCCATGTTACACCAACACTCCGCAGTCTGCATTGGTTGCCGATCAATTTCCGGTCACAATTCAAAGTGTTGGTTATGACCTTTAAAGCCTTTCATGGCATCGGACCAGAATATCTCCGAGACCGCCTTCTGCCGCACGAATCCCAGCGACCGATTAGGTCCCACAGAGTTGGCCTTCTCCGGGTCCCGTCAACTAAACAATGTCGGTTGGCGGGCCCCAGGGGAAGAGCCTTCTCTGTGGCGGCCCCAACTCTCTGGAACCAGCTCCCCCCAGAGATTAGAACTGCCCCTACCCTCCTCGCCTTTCGCAAACTCCTTAAAACCCACCTTTGTCGTCAGGCATGGGGGAACTGAGATATCTCCCCCGGGCCTATACAATTTATGTATGGTATGTTTGTAGGTATGTCTGCTTAATAATGGGGTTTTTTAATATTTTAAATTGTAAATTATTAGATTTGTTATGAACTGTTTTTATTGTGTTGTGAGCCGCCCCGAGTCTACAGAAAGGGGCGGCATACAAATCTAATAAATAATAATAATAATAATAATAATAATAATAATAATAATAATTATTATTATTATTATTATTATTATTATTCACCTTTGTAATTTAAGGGAGTGTACTCCTCATTTATTGTGCTTTGCATCTAGAGATAAAAAGACTTGGGAAAATGATAATGGCAAAGAAATAACTGATGCCATGGTCAGTTTATTCCATGAGATCTTTCTCCCAATTAGGAAATGAGAGCTGAAATAGAATAAAATAAAAAAGATAGATACGGTGGCCTTAATTATGATATACATATGCCCTAGCAAACTATGTTCTATGGTTGTTTTAAAATATGCTGTTAGGACAAGAAATGAATATTGCTGAAATATCAGTGACCCTAGTTTAAGGCATAGCTGGATTCAGATTTTGCAGTAAATCATGGCTTGTTTTAATAGGGTTTGTAGAAAACTCCATAATGGCTATGTTTACGCCAAGCAAACTGTTATGGTTTAATTAGTCTATATCTATTCATTCCAGTAGATATTTCAGTGATTCACTTCTGTGTTTCGTGGCAGGCAGGCAGATAATGAATGGATAGACAGAGTAGCATTCTGCAAATACCAACTCTGGCACCCTCAAACTTTAAGAATACCTCCAGTGCCCACAGGGATTCTTTATAAAATTATGGGTGGCAGCATTTTGGTGTTTCATTTAGAAATATGGTCACTTACTGCTTCCTCCCACTGTTGAATGGAGCAGTATATTTACAATCATAAGAACCATTGTAAAGTTGAGGAAGGAAAGAAAGATAGGTTTATTCTTTCTAAAGCAAAGAAAGAGATGTGCTAGTAGTACTCAGGTCTTCTGGAGAGCTGTGATTGTTGGTGATCAGGCATTGGAAAGGAAGTACAAGAACCTGTTGTTCACGCCCTCCACGCATTGTTCTGTACTCTAAGCAAGGTTCATATTGTAGGTGGTTCCTGGCTATGGACATGCTGTATTGCGGAAGACAGATCCCCGCTATACCTGCCAGAGAGAATTTGCTCTCAAGCATCTTCCCAAAGATCCTCTCTTCAGGCTCGTAGCCCAGTTATACAAGATCGTCCCTAATGTGCTTCTGGAGCAGGGAAAGGCCAAGAATCCTTGGCCCAATGTGGATGCACATAGTGGAGTCCTGCTACAGGTGAGTTGCTAGTTCTAATCTCTTTCTTTCTTGCAGGATGGGGTGGGAGACCTGTACTCATGCATTCAGATGCAAACTCACATGAATGATGGTGCTGAATGAAATTGTGGTCACGAAAGATGATATTCAGAGACTGTATTGTAGAAGGTGCTATGGTATTCTTGTGCTCCTCTAATAGTTTGGAGGAGCCTCTTGGGCACTAACTGGTTAGTCAAAGAAAATTTGATCAAGAAATCTGAGCCAGCGTGAACTTACCCATAGCTGAGGGAAATTTGTGTATGTTATCAGACTGTCTCAGCATTTAACTTACTCTACCTATTTCAGAACTCTTTTTCTTCTTAATGTCTAATTTCCAAACATTTGAAGATAAATAGTTTGAAGCTCCATAGCCTCGATTTCATGCCTGGTGCCTTAACCACTGCACCAAATGCTGAAGCATAAATAATTTATGGAAGGGGGTTTTTGCAACATGAAAATGTGCAAATCAATTTCTTTTTCGTATGTTTAGATTGATGTGTTTGCTTGTCCAATGAAATCAGACTATAATGAAATAAAAACGACCAAAATACTTTTCTGCCCAATGGCCCAAATCCTCTCTGTAGAGGGATGTATTTATATCATCTCCCATCGTGGGTAGAGCCATTACTCATCTATTCAGAGTGAGGACCGAGTCTGTTCTTTTTTTGCTGGATCTGCCCACCTGGGACCCAGTTTTGGCTCGGTCCTCAGAGAGGACACTTGTGGCTATCTGGCTCCCTTTCCGAATTTGGCTTCACCCAGTGGATCAGAGATGTTGAGTTAGAATTCTTAGGGAATTTTTATCTTGATCCTTTTTCCTTTATCCCTTTTTGCTGTCTTTTTTTGATTTGGAATCTGCTACTGGATTTTTACTCTGGACTGAACTTTTCCGCTAAACAGTCAAACTCCATAGCACCAGTTTTGCCTTTTTTGGAACGCTCAGCAGTAGGGCCTGGGCTCCTGGTACTTCCTTGCCAGCTGATAACAAGGGCATTGACCTTCAGAGCTTGCTCTGGTCTGCCCGGTGAGATTATTGCTCAAATCCTCTTTGTAGAGGGATGTGTTTGCATCTTTCATATTATATTCTTTTGAGAGGTAGGCTTACTTGAATTAGACATTTTGATAGTGGGAACTAATGTTGTTTTGAGCAGGCATGAAAATAATGAGGAGACTCTGAAAGATATGCAGCAGAACCAACATCCCAGCCAGCCTTAAATTAATTAGGAGGGAAAATATATGAAATACACTCTTCTCTCTTACTTGGGTTGTATGAGGAAATATTGCTGGGCTGCCTTCTAACCATTACTCTTTTCCTGCTCTCTCTGCAGTACTATGGCATGAAGGAGATGAACTACTACACTGTGCTGTTTGGTGTGTCTCGGGCCCTTGGCGTTCTGTCGCAACTCATCTGGAGTCGGGCCCTGAGCTTCCCATTGGAGAGACCAAAATCTATGAGCACAGATGGGCTGATGGTGCTTGTGGGTGCAAAGTCTGGTTAAAAGCAAGGGAAGAGGCAGGGGTTTTAGAACTATTGAGGGAATGATAGAGACAATGCAATTTTTTTTGTGTTTGTTCAAAGGGCCTTGAAAAGATCCTTCCTTAGAGGCGCACTGGCCATCACTTTTTTCCAGGTTATTTATGAAATAAATGCAGATAAAGCTAGATTCTTATTACCCCCACCCCCCTCCACCCATTACCCTTGTCACCAAAAGTTAGATTCAGAAGGGCAAGGCCCCCCTCCCATGTCCCTTCCTCCACAGGCAGCTCTTCCCAACCTGAGCTGATGCCCAAAGCTAAAGAAAGTGCTCCTTTCAGATTCATTTTCGTTGCCCCAAGTTTGTACCACCAGTAGAGGACACACTGGCCCTTTCTACAATCATGTCATTACCACACACTGTGTTGAACCATCTCTCATCTCCATGCAGATGGGGTGTTCTGCATTTGAACAATGTGCTCCTTTTTAAGCCACCTTGGGAGTGTTGCTTTTTTATCAATGGATGAGAGGGCGGGGTGGTCCTCTCCTTCAAGATGTCCAGCCTTCTTCCCATTCTGTGCTATTTTTATTCTGTTAATAGTGTGAAGCAATGGATTTATGTTCTTAAAAAGATAAAGATGCCGACACAGCTGTTAGTGTGCTGAACAAATATCGCTTACCTCTTTGTCTAACAAAGACAGACAGTTTGCTTTTTTTGCTCCTCAAACTACAATACCTGATAGTCTCGATCCCCTTTGGGCACACACTCGTCTCCCGAGTGGACATTTCCTCCTCAAAAATTCTGATTGTGTGGGTTGGTGCTGTGTTTCCCAAATCAGAGCTATAGGGATAGCTATAACCAGGAACAAAGTGGCACGTTACATTGGAAACCTATTTTCTTCCCCCCTTACCATTAGCCTCCGTGTCAGAGCGGTGAAATTGAAAAAGTGGAGTGGAGGTTGCCTAAAATACTGGTAATGCTTCTAAAATCGCAGTTGTGAACATGCTGCAAAGTGGCATTAAATCAGTTGCCACCATTTTGAGACAAAGTCAGCCTCCAGGCCTCCTTTCCTCTCTTGAAAGGACTTCATACACTCCTACCAATGTTTGTTTTTCTGTGTTTGTGGGAAATCCCTTGTCCTATAACCTCAAGGAAAAAAAAAACCCTCCACTTTAGCTGAAGATGCAGGGCAAGTGCCTGTGTAAGCATCAGCTTCCGTTGCAAACTTTGGATGGTTCTGTATAAACTGAAAAAATAAATGTTTTTATTAACAAGTTACAGTGATGTCTTTTTCCCCCCACCTTTCAGAATATGTAGCTTTCCATTTGGCTCCTTCAGCCACTCAGAAGTATACATGTATATGCTTGCTTGAACCTCATGCAATTTTGTCTGGGTTGATGCTCTTGCCATTTCCCTGCACAGAATATTTGCAGTTGCTTGTCACCGAAGTAGAATGATAATTCAAAGTGTTAGATTTGGTTTTGCCTCAATTCCTTTGAGATGGCAGTATTGACTTGCCATTCAATTGTGCTGGTTGGAGACAGTTAAAAATGTGAGTGTGTACCAAGGTTCTCCACAGCTAAATTATATGTGGTTCCATCTTTATTTTTGAAAGATTGTATTGTCAAAATTTGATCATTTGCCATATTTCAAGGGTACACAGATAAGTGCTCATGTTCCAAAAGCAAATCTTCCCATGTTAACAAAGTACATCAAAGTAGTTTTGGGTGCAAGATCATACATTGTTTTATGTGACAAATCATACATACAATAGTTTGCAATGCTATGGAGCACTCCTTTATTTTATTCAATATTCTGAGTTCACATGCGGTATTCAAACAAACTAAAATGTTGATGCACAACCTACAGTAAATTGATTCATTGTTTCTTGCAAACTCAGAAAAAAACATAATGGTTATAGACTTTTGGCTGCAGGCTTGTAGATGTAGTACAAAAAGTTGAAATTAGATCTTCCCATCAAAACCTCAATTCAACTTGGGAACAAACTTTTTTTTTTGTCCTTGAAGTGCATAGTGCACACTGGCAGGAAGTCAACATCTGCTGTAGATAGGTTGGATGTGCGCCATAGTGGGGAATGAAATTCAGCTGGAATGAACTTCCCAGAAACATTCTATAAATAACCCAGGTCCCTTGTGGACACACCAGAAAACAGGCTACGGTATGTTTGAAAACTCAAATGACTCTAGTTTCTCGTTTGATCCAGCAGCATAATAGAGTCTTCAGTAAATGCATTAATGAAAAAAGCATTTGATAACAGGTTTCCTTTGAGTAGCACCATTTTGCATTACTGTACAGGCTATCCTATTTTGAATGCTTTTGCTTTAAAGAAATCTATTGCTGAATTTGAAGCTTTCATTGTGAGCTTTGGTTTAATAAGCTCAAAGACAATGATGTGGATTTCATGCTGAGATTAGGTTAACTAACCAGACAGGGCTCAAGATGAGAAGCAAATGCACATTTAATTATCTACTCAGATTCTGTTTTAAAAGTTTTCTTTGGGAAATATTGAGACCCTTAACAGTTGAAAGCTGCTTTTAATGACACTCATCTTTAAGGTGAAATGCACAGCAGTACGTTTCTATGTGTCCAAAAAGTGAACTCACTAAAGTAATGGTATTTCAATAAACAAGCGTGTACATATGCGACTGAAAATTATAGACTAAGTCACATAGCACACAGAAAGCCATAGGTAATGGCTCACGGATAGTGAAAGTTAAGGGGGGAAGCTGAGCTGTCAATCCCACATGAATGGGTCAGTGCAAATTAAATTACAAGGATCCAAATGAGTGGAAGGATTCTGGTGAGATTTTGCTTTATTATTTATTAAATCTATATGCTGCCCAGCTCACTATCAAATGAATGGCACTAATCCAGATGGAGTGAGCTCTACTGAAAGCCAAGTAACAAAAGACCCAAATCCGATTTTGACAAAGATTTGCAGCATGCTAGGAACCACTAGAGCTAAATGTTGCATAGGTTTTTATAAACTAGAATTTAAACAATCAAGATACTTCTCTGTGTGCACGCATATCACCAGGAATCAGGCAAAATGTTAATATTCTTTGAATGGCTGATCAATTTCATACAGCTCAAGTCATTTTTTTTTCTTTCAACACATTTCTAGTTCTTTTATGTGAATATGCGTGACAAAGATTTGAATTCTTAATTATTCTTAATGAATCAGTAAGACATCCCCAAGTCCTTCAGCTACGGAAGGGAAGATAAGGAGGATTGCGACTTACTTCCCCCTGAATAAATCAAAGCAGTGGAGTGGCCAGTAGCAACATTAACAAATACTTTCTCTAGAAGTGGTGAGCATGGCTTTAGGTACAGAAACCTTTATGGGCTCCAGAAGTGTCACTGAAACATCCCATGCTTCTAGGGATGCATAGGCTGCGTTAATATGTCTACATCATGTCTTGGCTTGGATACAGTTGCCTACGCTACAGTTCCACAGTGTTTGCAGTCTCTCTTCTATGCAAAAATCAGTGCTTAATGTTCACTTCTTGTAAGGCCAGTGCTAGTTAGCTTCACCTGCACTGCAGTGGGTGGCTATCAGTTTTGTAAAACAGTTCAGTGCTCCTCATTTCTCATATGGAATTGAGGGCGTGCGAGAGTGCAAGAACCCAGTCAGGCCTCCTGTACTTCCAGAGCATAGCAGTGGTTGAAGTAGGCGGATACTTGCCTACACTAGAAGGGGAATTTTGCTGTCCGCATTTAGCAACTGCATTCTAATGTCCCATGACCCATAAGATCTGCTGATTTTCAACACATCCCTGTAAGCCACAACATCTGACAGGGAATTGCTGCATCTTTTCGCAAACACATTTTATTAGTCTATAAAAATGCAGTTGGGAATTGTTCAGTTTTTCAATAATCACATAAGGGAAAAGGATAGGGGGAAATAATTTCATTTACTGTGCATGATTCTGTCTACTCTGTCTACAAACATTCTTTACAATGTGAGGTAGCACATACCAGGCTAAGGAACATGAGACGGCTAATTCAATAAAAAAATATGTGCAGAGGGAGAAACAGAAGGCACAAATTTAAGACATCTGTTTTGACAAAGGAGAACAGCAACATTAGGCATTTAAAACAGACAGAACTGAGAAAACTTATATTCTTCAGGTTCATTAGATGGCAGCAAATAAAACACCCCAGCTATGCTACAACCTGTAAAAAAACTTCAGAAACAAAATGTAAAAAAAAGAAAGCACCGGGCAGGACAGCCTGCTTATCTCACTTTATAAATTGTTTAACTATGCCACACCACCTGATTTTGGTTAGGGGCCTAATTTAACATCCAATTGATTTCAATGGGACACTCTCCTTCAAGTATCTGGATCTGCATAAAAGCTACTTCAGTGGAGGCGGTCACAAACACAATCACTGCAATGGTTCAAAAGGTTTCATTTAGAATAATCTAAAGTAAAAAGCCGCAACTCTGAATCCTGCTCCTTGAAAAAAAAGTTCTAAGATATTTCAAGATTAATTTGCCCAGTTGGTGACTAAAAATAGCCCCCATGCTTTCATTAACAGCCAGGTTTGGTCCCTTCTTGCCAAATTAATGGATGCAAAATTACCTCTTTTAGGGGCACCCACCTGTGCTAAAAGGGGCCCTCTGTGAAGTCAGCATTCTTCATAGTGACTATTATTACAAAACAATTGTGTGAGGTATACCTACTTGCCAACAAACCAGCTTTGTAGAGCAACAGCTGATCTCAGCATGAAAAACAAAGGCAAACAATCCTGGCACGGGTAGATAGATGCCTTCCCTGTACTGTTAATTCAGAAATCAAATTGATGCCAGGGCAAATGTTATTCTAAGGATAACATTCTTAAGCATTCTAGGATGTCTTACTGAACAATGTGGATATTGCACAATACTGCATTTTATAATCTTGAAATTACAAGAGGTAGCAACAAGATCTCTAAGTGGCTTTCTTTCTTTCTGAGATTCTTAAACAATATTGATCCCAGCAACTGGAAACTTTTTAAAAAGAGAATAGTAGGTTTCTTTGGAAACTGATTTCTACATCCAGCTCTTGTTTGGTTTTTACTCCTGGAGAACAGCAACAGTAGCACTTAATCAATGCAGTAAGCCTGTTGCTGTCAAAACTGCCCTTAATCTTTCTCTTGGACTGTTGCACAGCTATCTAGTTGTTCTAAACATGGGCAGTCCTTAATATGATTACACAGAGGTCTAAACCATGTTCAGCAGGATTGAATTTCAAGGAAGCATGAATAGGGTTTGCAGCTTTGGTCAATTAAGGTGACCGAGAATAGTTATTTCAAAATCCTTGGGGAAGCCTTTGTTCTTTAATTATTATTAATACCAGTATATCAACTGCTTTAAAATGCTTATTTCTCAAAGCATAGCTATGCAGCTGAAAAAAAGCTACTACAACAGGGTTAGCTGGGATTTGAACATGCCCTATTCTTCCAGACAATAACTGAGCTTCGTTAAAATATATATTGTATTCAGATCTTTCATTGTATTGCTTACAGCTCATAAATACAGCATGAAAGTCTGCCATGCATAACTGGATTTAAATTCAAAGGCTCTGTTCCATGTCACTGAAACTTACTATTTATTATTGGCCCAACTGCTCATCCTCCTTGTATAACAAGGGCAGTAAGGAAGATAAATTTACTGGGTCTTTTCTTCTTTTTTCTTTTTAAAATCATAACCCAAGATGTGGTCTGCTGAGGAAGACAGAATGCTATCATAACTTAGATTTTGTTAGACTGTTAGACATTTAAAGTTTACTACGAGCAATTTCACCACTCTTAAAAAGATGGGCAGAGAAGATACTTCTTCAGGCTAGCATTCCAGGCAGCCTAATTTAAAAACACAAACACAATCTTGCCTTCTTAAGTCTGAGACTTAAGAAAAGACCTACTGCAGGCTGTGCCCTCTTGTGTGGAAGCTTGTCATGCATAATATACAAAGACAAACTAAGATTTAAAAAAGCAAGTCAAGGACCTCGAAGCATTTTACAGGAATTAAGCAGTTGATGAGTTTGAGAGGGCAGAAGGAAGAGGAGCATTATTTAAATGTGGATGATGAATAGCTGGGAATTTGCTGAGAAAAAGGTAGTCAATGTAAGGCCACACTTCTCTGCCATGACAGTGGAGCCATCGCTCAAAAGCCAGGAAGAAGAGGGGCAGCGGATTGATTCGTGGGAATTGCCTCAAAGCCGCAAGCAATTCCTTCCAGAGTTTGGCAACAGTTACAGTCCACAAGACAGAAGCAGCCCAGGCAGATTTACACCCGGTATACATCAAAGGAATCTGCTTTATGACAGGCACCCCAAGTAATGCTCTTATCTCCCTCCTGGATCTATGCGTCACTCACTCCTCATTACTCAGATCTGATGGGCTTTTTATCTATGACAAATTAAGTCCGGAGATTCTGACCCTAAGGAGAAAGTTCTGAGAAAATAATCATTGTAGTCACATATCCCCACTGAGCCGTTCCATCAATGGAAGACTTCCTCCTACCCTGTAAACACTCCCCAGCTTCTCAAAATGTACAGCCAAGGAGGGAGATGGCTAACTTGTGGTACATTGAAGCAGGGCCTAACTTTTAGGCATATTATTTTAGACCCACCCGCCCTCTCTTAGGAAAACATTTATTCGTTTGTATAAGTTTACATTGATACCCAGCCCTTTCCATAAAATATATACACACTGATCCACTAGTATTTCTCTCGCACTCCCCCAAAGTTGCATCTTCACCAAACTGCAGATCCACTCACACGCACCCCAGAATTTTTAGCATCACACTCAGGATGGCCCAAAGCCTACAGGGGTGAAGGAGATACTAGGTGGAGGAGCTTATTCAATCCCTCCACAGAAGCCCAGCTGAAGTGGCAGTCTCTTCCTAGCCTTGGCAACCCTGCACCCATGTGGTTTGTGCAAATAGTGCTTTTAAACAAAAATAAAACTTCCTTGGGTAACTAGAAAGGGGACGGAGGGTTTATGCCAAGCTAGGCAACACAAAATTAGTGTTAATGGAGTAGGAAAAAGGAGGGTTTGGGGTATACCCACAATGGGGGAGATATGCAAGTACAGCAGTCAGGAATTGAGTTCTTTCATGCTTGGAGCTGGTTCACTGAAGATTCCAGCTAAATTTCTTCCCACAAACTGTCTGGAGACGTGATGCTCGATTGCTCCTCCTCTCCCACATTCGCCCCGGAAGCTTCATCTTCACTGAACCACAATGGATACGGCCACTGATGGGCACAGAAATATGTGATGGAAGACAAACCGTAGTTTCGAAGAGCCGGGAACTGTTTCTTTCAAAGCAGAAGCCCCCGGTCTGCTAATGCCGTTTTCCAAGTCTCTTCTTGCAGAGCAGCACAGAGAGCAAAGGGAAAGAGCCAGTTTAGGTAATTAAGAGTGGCTTTCCTGATTTAATTGCTCCCAAAATATCCTGGCTGCTGAACTTCTGAAGTGCTTGCCATCAAAACATCCGCTGGTAGGGTAACGCTGGAGTTTTGAAACTGGTATGAAATCGTCTTGGAAGGCTGGACATAAAGAAAGCTTCAATAGGAAGGACCATCCTCTTTCCTCCTCACACTCCTTCCTATCTCAAAATACTTCCATTAAAGAGCAACATCTATTTTCTAAAATCATCCCAAACCCCCACAGAAAGCCTTCCCTTGGCCCCCATCATTCCCTTAAAAAGGCACTCGCTGAAGCAGCTTAAGCGGCTGCCATTTCTTTCTGACCTAAGCCAATGATGAAAAGGAAAGATGGACGAACCCAATGTATCACCGACTGCCAAAGCCACCCCCCAGGCCAACAAAACTGTAGGCCATTCCCTTTTGTCAACAAATGGACTGTTATAAGTTATTTTCGTTTTAAGAGGCACCATTTTCAACTGGTCTTGCTTAGGCCCACCGAGAGAACTTAAATGAGCTTTGGCTACCTCTTTCTCAAGGTCAAGGAGCAGCATCAACTACAACCTAAGGCAGCCACAGTGGTATGTTTCATAGAAAGAAGCTTCAAATAAAGTATGCTAAAAAGAAAAGAACCCAGCATAAAAGCCCAGTCGGGTAAAATGAAAGTGAAGACTGAGACGTTGCTCCAGAGGTAATGTAGCACTCTGACCTTTTCCTTAGGAATAAGTCTTGGTCATCACACCAGGCCCAGTGGATAAATTAAACAGGGTATCAGGAGAAACCAAATAAATAGATAAAAACAAACAGCTGGGGATGCCGCAAGCAAACGCCCAACTTCAAGTGTCCGCAGAGTGACCAAAGCAGCAGGCGCCCTTCACGTCTGATGGATTTTGTGGAACATGAGTTCTTGAGGAATGTGGGTCTCGGGACCGTACGTCTTCGCTGCCCGGCGCTCAAAGGCTGCCACCATCTGCTTTACTACCTCATCGAAAAAAACTGCAGCCAACTGCGAGTGCAGCAGGGAACGAAATTCAAAAGAGATCTGAGGAAAGAGAACAGCACATTGGACTCTCGTGAAGATCCACAGCGGAGCCTAGGGCATTTCACAATGAGAAAACCCCTTCCCCTCGCTCCGGAGGAAGGGCTAGCAAAGACTTGCTGCGGGAGAATAACTTTGAAATTACAAATTGGGAGAGACTGCAGAAAGCATGCTTAAGAGGAGCAGGGATAACAAATACAGTGTTTCCTCGATTTTCGCGGGTTCGAACCTCGCGAAAAGTCTATACCACGTTTTTTCAAAAATATTCATTAAAAAATACTTCGCGGTTCCCCCCCCCCTATACCATGGTTTTTCCTGCCCGATGACATCATATGTCATCGCCAAACATCCGTCCGCCTTTAATAAATATTTTTTTAATAAACTTTAATAAATAAACATGGTGAGTAATAATCTAAATGGTTGCTAAGGGAATGAGAAATTGCAGTTTAGGGGTTTAAAGTGTTAAGGGAAGGCTTGTGATACTGTCCATAGCCAAAAATAGTGTATTTACTTCCACATCTCTACTTCGTGGAAATTCGACTATCGCGGGCGGTCTCGGAACGCATCCCCCGCGAAAAGTGAGGGAACACTGTACACTTATAAAAAACTATGTACAGCTACTTTGTTGAAAACTGGTGAGGCTCCAATACTTTTTTTCCCCCCTACAGAAATTCCCTAGGGGTGTATTACTATGAAAATAAATTGGGATGGCCCATCTGACATCTTGCTGATCCATCCATCTTTGGCTGGGTCTTCAGGCAGAAGCAGAAGGAAAGGACAACTTAGTCTCAGTTGGGCATCAAGACTGGCCCTAAGCAGAGAGCGATAGTGTCCAGCTGGATGACACAGAACCCCAAAGAGTTCCTGTTTTATGACCCACGTGTAGCTAAAGGTTGACTATTAGAAATACCACTTTCTCTAAGTCTGAACTGCCAGAGAACTAAGTCAGCAAGTGCCGTAAATGCAGCACTTGCCTGCTTTGTTCATACTTTACCTATGCTTAACATTTAGACTTATATACCACTTCACAGTGCTTTAAATCCCTCTTTAAGCAGTTTACCGAGTCAGCATATTGCTACCTCCAGCAATCTGGGTGCTCCTTTTACCAACCTCGGAATGATGGAAGGCTGAGTCAACCATGAGCAGGTTAGGATCGAACTGCTGGCAGTTGGCAGAATTAGCCTGCAATACTGCATTATATTCACTGAACCACCACAACTGGTGCTCCTTACGTTTTGTTTATAAAACCAAGATTCTGATGGAAATGGATTTGGCGAGGAAGGTTGTAAGCCAAAAGGATGTGTGGTACAGGATTTCCATACTCATCCAGGCTTTGGGATGGTTTCTGGCTTTTATACAAATTTTATACAAATTTCTGGGCACTTATATCTCAGAAGACCTTTCATGGACTATGAATGTTAATATGCTTGTGAAGAAGGCACAAAAGAGGCTGTACTTCCTGAGAATGCTCAGGAAGATAAATTGATCTCAGCATCTATTGTTGTCCTACTATCGCAGCACCATTGAGAGTGTCTTGACATATGGCATTCTAGCTTGGTATGGGAGCAGCTCTGTAGCGAACAAAAAAGTTCTACAGGGAATTATTAAAACTGCCCAGAACATCATTGGGCTCCAGCTACCCGCCCTGGATGACATCTTCACATCCCACTGTTCTAGGAAGGTGCATACCATTCTTAAAGACTCTTCTCATCCTGCTTACAATCTCTTTGAACTGTTGCCTTCTGGCAGAAGATATAAAACAACTAGAACTCGGACCACACGTTTCGTGAATAGTTTTTATCCCAGAGCTATACTTGCACTTAACAACGAACTAAAGGGTCACCATCAGTGAACTGTTGGATAATATTGCTTGGTTTGTCATGTAGATAGTTGAGTGGTTCAGGGTGGGGAATTTGTAGTGGGTGGGACATTTATTCTATTTTTTATTCTATTTTTAAATTTACCTATTCTGATTTTATGTATGGTGGGACTGATCTCTGGTTGTCACACGACTTTCGTTGCCAATGACAATTTGTTTTGTTTTTGATAATGACAATAAATTTATTATTAAAAAAACTAGAGGAGCCACAGGGGCATCTACTAGAACAGTGATGGTGAACCTTATTTTCCTCGGGTGCTGAAAGCGCATACATGCCTGTACTATCGTCCAGGTGTGAGTATCCACACCCATAATTTAATGCTTGGGGAGGGTGAAAATAGCCTCCCCTGCCCACTGGGGGCCAGAAATGGCCCGTTTTCCAACTTCCGGTGCACCTGGTAGGCCCATTTTTCACCCTCTCCATGCACCAGAGGGTTCCTTGGAGCCTGGGGAGGGTGAAAATGCCCTCTGGAAGCTGAAAATGCCCTCCCAGAGCTTTTGTGCAAGCCAAAAATCAGCTGGCCGGCGTGCACATGAATGCTGGTGCTGAGCTAGAGCAACTGCTCATGTGCCAGCAGATATGGTTCCGCATGCCCCCTATAGCATGTGTGCCATAGGTTCGCCATCACTGTACTACCGTGTTTCCCCGAAAATAAGACACTGTCTTATATTAATTTTTGCTCCAAAAGTTGTGCTACGTCTTATTTTCGGGGGGTGCCTTATATTTCTCAAATAAGACAAATTCACAGGCAGAAAAGCTGACACCCCCAAAGAAACTGTACCGTACAGTACACTGATTACGGTACGGTACCTGTCAGTATGGCACCCACACACACAAACGACGGCACTTATATGGTACAACAGTATACTCCCAATATTGCAGCTTCCGGCCACCAGAGGAACTACAGTCTACGCACTGTAGTGGAGACTGTAATGGCGGTGAGACAGCAGCAGACTGTGTCTGCTGTACTGGACGGTACAAAGCGATAGAAGGGGCCAGCTGGGGACGCCACATTATTACGGTACCGCTATGAACAGCTTTGAATGGTACCGTATGTTTTTCCACCGTACCGTATGTAAACTTGACTACGCCTTATTTTCGGGGGGTACCTTATATTAGCAAATTCTGCAAAACCTCTGACATGCCTTACTTTCGGGGTACGTCTTATTTTCGGGGAAACAGGGTAGGTGGTCTACCTTTGGGAAATATAGAGCTTGGAGGTCAGAGAAGTAACGTATCTCAATGACCATGGAGTTCCCTACTCTGCTTCAAGGGATTCATTCAACAGATCTAGGAAAAGGAGGATTGTGGAAGGAATGCTGAAGTATCAGAAACATCTCTGCCATCAGAATAGGATTCTAGCTCCTTCACAACTAGGATCTTACGGACTCTCCTCAGGAGTAATGGAAAGTCCATCTTTTTTAAAAGCCTGATGGATACAGGGGGGACGGGGACGACCCCCACACCAGTCCTCATTTATACAAGAACTAAAAAGCTGCCGAGGAATCCCATTAGCCTTTGTGTGCTTACTGCGAAGTCCAGGGTACACGTGCGAGGGTAGCCTGGAATGCCAGGACTGAAACGCCAGCTTGTCTCCAGGTGATTGAAAAGCTTCCCATCGGTGCAGACTGCCTGAGGAAAAACAACAGCAAAGATTTGTGTTGATAGCAAAGCTCACACAGTGTAAATTAGCCAAACTGATGCCCTCCAGATATGTTTTTTGGCGGGGCCCAGGGGAAGAGCCTTCTCTGTGGCGGCCCCAACTCTCTGGAACCAGCTCCCCCCGGAGATTAGAATTGCCCCCACCCTCCTTGCATTTTGTAAAATCCTTAAAACCCACCTCTGTTGTCAAGCGTGGGGGAACTGAGACATCTCCCCCTGCCTATGTAGTTCTAGTGCATGATATGACTGTATGTATGTTTTTTATATTGGGGTTCCTTGCTTTTAGATTTTTAAATGGATAATTGTTATCTTAGATTTTAACTATTAGATTTGTCAATATATATTGTTTTTATCACTGTTGTGAGCCGCCCCGAGTCTGCGGAGAGGGGCGGCATACAAATCTAAATAATAATAATAATAATAATAATAATAATAATAATAATAATAATAATAATAATAATAATGTTGGGCTAGAATTCTCAGAATTCGCCTCAAAACGGAGGCCACTCCAACAGTCTCAAAACGGAGTCTCCCAGGCCACTCCAACAGTAGCAGCTCTGGATAAGGATTTACCCACCAAGCTGGACATGAAACAGGCAGTAATGGGTTCTAAAACCCATTGCTACCGGTGCTTGGGTGTGTGATGCTTCTGCACATGTGCAGAAGTGTCCTGGGTGGGTGGAGCCTCATGCCACAGGCGCTATTGGTTCTAAGAACCAGGCCGAACTGGGAGCAACCTACTGGAAATAGGCATCTCATGTCGGCCTCATGATTCACATGTCACATTTATGGCAAAAGACTTCCTGTTCAGCACTTTCAATATTTTTAATTTCTATCAAGTGTTCTCTCAGTGCCAGCGCCACCACGTTCATCAAACCTCCCTCCAAATTATCTGAGGCAGCAGGAAAAATTATTAATTATGCAATGCTTGTTATTATTTTGTCACTGCAGCACTGAAATATCAGCAGCCTGGTTAGCCCATAGATACACCACTCACCTTCACCAAGTGGGGTTGAACTAGTGTCACAATAGAGGTGTAACGTTCCACAACAGGAGGGAATCCAACTTCCAGCTGGGCCTTCACATGACCTGCTCGCTTAGAGACCACAGTTGATTTCTTACACCATGGGACAAATTCCTTATATTCATTCACATTGGCCACAACCCCGTACATTTCCTGCATGGAGTAACTGCAGAGAAAGACAGGGGGATTCCTTAAGATATGTCCACCGTGATGCACATATTTACAATGATACATGCACATCAAAGAATATTGGAATAGTTATTATGCTGTGGAACATAAAAAGGAAACTTTCACAATTGCATTTCTTCTCCTCTTCTCAAATCCAGGCTCTTCTTATATTTTAGAACAGAATGGAAGAAAATAGCAGGGATGTTTCATTTACTTATTCCCTTGGATTCCATCATATCTAAGAGAACTAATCTACAATAAATAGAGCCTGGCTTAATCTATGATTGATATATTCTGATATTTGAAGCTTTGATGCATCCTGTTATTCAAGACAGACAGTGCATTATTTAATATAGGATCTGCCTGTTTCCAGAGTTTCTTGGAAAACTATGAATCTTACTTTTACTTTATAGGTATCTATTTTAAAAAGACTACAAATGTAGAGAAAACTGCTCAGCATAGGTACAAATTGGTGTATTTGAAAATTGCTTGAAGGATAACAAGTGATTTCAAGAATGGAGGAAGAATTTTGAGAAAAATACATAAGTAGAGGGCACTTATACAAACCCAAGGTCATCTATTGGGACTATTATAACTATTATTATTCTCATAATTCCTATCATCCTTTTCCTCCCACTCAGGACTGTATGACTGTAACTTGTTGCTTATATCCTAAGATTTTTATTAATATTGTTTCTTCATTGCTTATTTGACCCCCGTGACAATCATTAAGTGTTGTACCACAGGATTCTTGACAAATGTATCTTTTTCTTTTATGTACGCTGAGAGCATATGCACCAAAGACAAATTCCTTGTGTGTCCAATCACACTTGGCCAATAAAATTCTATTCTATTCTAATCTATTCTAATCTATTCTAAATGGCTATTGAAATATAACACAGAAATGAAGCAAATAAAAAATTGTATGATAAAATCAACGCAAAGCTTGGGGTTTCTTTTTAAAATTAATTTAAATATTAGATTTGTTTATATTGTTTATATTGTTTTATTGCTGTTGTTAGCCGCCCCAAGTCGGCAAAAAGGGGCGGCATACAAATTTGATTAATAAATAAATAAATAAATAAAAGTAAGCACAGCACAATGAGAAAAGTAGAAATATTTAGGTTAGCTGTTGGAAAACAAATGGAAAGGAAAGGAGGAGAAAGTATGACTAAAATAGAGTTATGAAACAGCAGAGTCCTCAGAGAGGGCATAGAAATCCAATAAAACTAAACTAAACTAAAACATATATTTCTAGAATGGTTTTTTACTCTTGTTTTCTTTGTACTCTGTATTCTTAACTTTCTAAAAATGTGGTAAAAACTTAAATTAAAAAAATATAAAAGCGCAGTAAGATCTTTGAAACAGAACTGGCAGAGAGGAGGAGGAGGAATAAATGGAGGAGGAAGAAGATAACTGAAGGAGGGAAAGCATTGGGACTCTCTCTTGATCAGCAAATTCTCCCAAATAGAGTTATGAAACTGCAGAAGGGCTCTAATAAAAGATCTCACAATCCTGGATATGATCGCAGCAGTGCAGAAGCCTGCTACATATTTTAAATATATATATATATATATATAATCCATCTTTCCAAATCACTGATCCATTGCAAGCAAAGCTCAGGCTCTCTTGTTGAAAACACATTCCTTATTGCTGCAGAGGAAGCAAAGGCAAAATGAATATATGGTAAATGGAGAATATTCAGATGATGAGGCTAGAAAAGGCTAACAGGCCAGTCATTGTGTGTTATCTATAGCAGTGTTTCCCAACCTTGGCAACTTGGAGATATCTGGACTTCAACTCCCAGAATTCCCCAGCCAGCATTTGCTGGCTGGGGAATTCTGGGAGTTGAAGTCCAGATATCTTCAACTTGCCAAGGTTGGGAAACACTGATCTATAGATTCCAAGTCTCAAGACAGCTGGGAAGAATAACAAAATGGCCACCCAAGTTTAATTCTTCCCTTCCCATGAGCTGGGCAGAACAATTTAAGCTAATTAATCCCTGATTAATTCATTAAACTAATAACAGTGGAGGTCGTAAATCTGCACACAACATTCTCTTTTCTGGCTCTTGATTATACCTCTTTGGCTCTGCAGATGTATGAGAAGATAACACCTCATGGAGGATACAAAGAGGGTTGGTGGTACTGTTATGGTGAATCAGACAGCCTGCAGTTTCCTCAAGATTCTGCTGATTAAGTACAGCACAGGTAGTCCTCAACATATGACCTCAACGGAGGCCAAAATTTCTATTGTTAAGTGAGACATTTGCTAAGTGTGAATTTTGCCTCATTTTACTGTCTTTTTGTTAAGTAATCACTGCAGTTGTTGAGTTAGTAACACGGGGTTGTGAAGCGAATCTGGCTTCCCCATCGACTTTGCTTGTCAGAAAGTCGCAAAAGGGAATCCCGGGACTCTGGGACACTGCAACCGCCGTAAATATGAGTCAGGGGTCAAGCATCTGAATGTAAATCACATGACACTGGGGATGCTGCAATGGTCATAAGTGTGAAAATTGGTCGTAAGTCTTTTTTCCTCAAGTGCTGTGGTAACTTGGACCAACTGTGGACACCGAAGACACAATCTCTGTGTCCTTTGGTTGGACACAACCAAAGAGGACACTGGATTAAGGCAGACCATAACTTGGAATCCATAGATTTTGCCTTGTTTTTTTTTAATCCATTAAAACTACCGTATTTTTCAGAATATAAGACGCACCTAAGTTTTTGGGATAGGAAAATAGGGGGGAAAGCTGCCTACTAGGTATTCATCTGGCTAGTCTCCTTGGTCTGGTCAGCTTCAGCACATTATTTTATCCCCTGGTTAGGAGTAGAAAAAAATCTTTGGAGGGAGTAGCAATGAAAACAAGCCTGCAAATACTTAGGGCTGAAAAAAAAATTCTTTGGAGGGAGCAGGAATGGGGAAAAAAATCCTGCAAGCCGGTAAGAGCTGGGGAAGATCGATAGCATCTCATTAGGACTGGGGGGGGAGCTTTGAAAAAGCTACATTTTGAGTATAAGATGCACCCAAATTTTCAGCTTCTTTTAGGGTGGGGAAAGGTGCGTCTTATACTCTGAAAAATACGGTAGGTCCTCTTCAGTGGCTTTGGACAATGAAATTTCTAACCTTCAAAACCCGGAGTTCTACTTGTGCATAGCTTATCACCATCAAAGGAAAGGATGCTTGTGCAGGTCATGCAAAATTATATTTGAGATGTGTGTACATTTTCCCTCCGTCACAAAATCACCCTCCTGCAAGCCATTTCCGCTCACCCAATGATCCTTCTCTCTGAATATTCCTTCCGTTTGTTGATGAAAGGTCCTGTAAAGCTGATAAATGTCCGGCTGTGCTGACCACTGAGATCCCAATCAAGACTGCTGATAGTATGAGGGTCTCGGATCACCAGATTTCCACAGCATGGCATATACCTGGAACTGAAAGATCCTCAGGATTAGCTGGCCTGAATAGAAGTCTACCAAAGTTTCCCAGAGGCTAATTTCAACATCCGTTATCTTGAATAACCTAACAGAGGCATCATCACCCACTGGTTCAGAAAGCTGCAAGTAAAGTTACAAGCATGACCTAACATGGTGTCCTGGAATGAAGACCTACATGTACATTGTGGATAAATCTTCATAGATAATATAATGTGGGGGGAGGGAGTTCTGATTTATCTTCAGTTGATCTTCACAATCACATGAAACACACACAACACATACTACAACTGTGAAGCAATTTAACTTCTAAGGGCAAATGCTCTTGTTCCTCTTGAGATGTAGGAGGGATAGAAGAAAAAGACTGTAAAAGTCATAATCTATGAATTTCAGAGGCCCTCTGATTATCTATGCTTGAGTCTGAAGTTCTTTTATCTCTGTATCTGCAATTCTTCAAATTATCATCTCTATACTTAATAGCATTGGAGAAACATTACCCTTCTCCCCAAAGTACAAGTTGTTCAACAGAGTTGCTGCAATCTGAATTCCATCATAAAAGTCACAATAAATTGCATATTTTTCCCAAATGCCATCACTCTGCTAAACAAATAATTCCCTCAACACTGTCAAACTAAGTCTGCACTACTATTACTACTAGTTTTTTCATCATTCCTATCACCCATTTCCTCCCATTTATGACTGTATGACTGTAACTTGTTGCTTGTATCCTTAAGATTTTTATTAATATTGTTTCCTCATTGCTTATTTGACCCCTATGACAATCATTAAGTGTTGTACCTGATTCCTGACAACCCCGAGAGACACTGAAATGAAAAAAATTGGAGCTGTCTGCTACCCAGTGCAGAATAGTCCAGAAGATGGTGTTTAGGGACTGTAGAAGAATCATGCCAGATCAATCTGGTTTGGCCAATGGTGTTGGGCTGATCCCATCTCCAAAGATCCTCTCTTTGCCCCATGGATAGAATGATGCACGAATGATGCATCGATAGAATCCATGGCAAAACGTGTGTCAAAATAAAGGGGAGAATGCTACTTTAAGGATGACTTGCCTCTAAGACAGGGGTCTCCAAACGTGGCAACTTTAAGACTTGTGGACTTCAACTCTCAAAGTTCCTCAACCAGCTTTGCTGGCTGAGGAACTCTGGGAGTTGAAGTCCACAAGTCTTAAAGTTGTCAAGGTTGGAGACCCTTGCTCTAAATGGCCAAAATTGTGCAGTCACATTAGGGTGGGCGGAGGACATTGCAGAGATATATAGTGGTGTTGCACTTAGATACAACTGAGGATAGGATCTTAGATGTTGGCCTCTTCACCTCTTTTGCTTTTTGGATGGCAAGGTCTTTCTGCCCGGACTTTATTTATTTATTTTTATTTATTATTTAGATTTGTATGCCGTCCCTCTCCGAAGACTCGGGGCGGCTACTCTACATGCAGCAGACTCGGGGAACTACTCTACATGCAGCAGCTGTCTCCCAAACTGGAACTATTAATTAAATTAATACAGTGGTACCTCTACCTACAAATGCCTTTACTTACGAACTTTTCTAGATAAGAACCAGGTGTTCAAGATTTTTTTGCCTCTTCTCAAGAATCATTTTCTACTTACAAACTCAAGCCTCCAAAACTGTAACCGGAAAAGGCAGGGAGAAGCCTCTGTGGGGCCTCTCTAGGAATCTCCTGGGAGGAAACAGGGCTGGAAAAGGCGGGGAGAAGCCTCCGTGGGGCCTGTCTAGGAATCTCCTGGGAGGAAACACGACTGGAAAAGGCAGGGAGAAGCCTCCGTGGGGCCTCTCTAGGAATCTCCTGGGAGGAAACATGGCCGGAAAAGGCAGGGAAAAGCCTCCATGGGGACTCTCTAGGAATCTCCTGGGAGGAAACAGGGCCTCCAACCCTCCCTGTGGTTTCCCCAATCGCACACATTATTTGCTTTTACATTGATTCCTATGGGAACAATTGTACAGTGGTACCTCAAGATACGAACCCCTCGTCTTACGAACAACTCGTGATACGAACCCGGGGTTCAGAAAAATTTTGCCTCTTCTTACGAACTTTTTTCGAGTTACGAACCGGCGTTCGGAGACTGCTGGGAAGCCGCGGGCTGTTTTAAAAGGTGACAGCCGGGCGGCAGGGCTTCCCAGAAGCCTCCCGAACGCCGGTTCGTAACTCGAACAAAGTTCGTAAGAAGAGGCAAAATTTTGCTGAACCCCGGGTTCGGTTCGGGGGGGGGTGCTGGGAAGCCCCCCAGGCCGGCTGTCACCTTTTAAAACAGCCGCGCCTTCCCAGCAGTCGCCGAAAGCCGGTTTTTTGCGGGGGGGTCTTGGTTGCACGGATTAATTGACTTTACATTGTTTCCTATGGGAAACAATGTTTCGTCTTACGAACCTCCTCCTTGCACCAATTAAGTTCGTATCATGAGGTATTACTGTATCATCTTACAAACTTTTCTACTTAAGAACCTGGTCAAGGAACAAATTAAGTTTGTAAGTAGAGGTACCACTGTACTTCAATTAAAGGTAGTAGCAATT
This sequence comes from Erythrolamprus reginae, assembly GCF_031021105.1. NCBI lineage: Eukaryota > Metazoa > Chordata > Lepidosauria > Squamata > Dipsadidae > Erythrolamprus > Erythrolamprus reginae. Next base: position 180,324,214 of record NC_091951.1, on the reverse strand, counting down.
TTCCTCCTACGATGCTTCCTAAAATTCAGTTGGGAGGGATGAGTAGCCAGGCTAATGCAAACCTTTTGCATTTCCTGCCCTGTTGGCCGGCCTCCATCTTGTTTCCAGGCCAGTTTAGTTTAACTTACATAATTACTGCCAGTGAGCCCTCCCACCAGCAGGCAGCTAAGCTGTTGCTGTTTTTTCTTCCACAACAAGTAAATATTCAGGATGCCAAGTGGAAAGGCTATCTCTGAAAAGAGGGACAGATTTCCTGTCGGCGTTAACGTCACCAGAGGTTTAAAAAAAAAAAGCCTTTTGCTTGGATGGACAAGCTTGCATGCTATTTAAAACCAATGAATCAAAGGAAAGTCCTTGTGTGTCTCCTCTTTGCTCTAAATGTCATCATTTAGGGCAGTGCTTCCCAACCTTAGCAACTTGAAGAGATCTGGACTTCCAACTCCCAGAAGCTGGCTGGGGAATTCTGGGAGTTGAAGTCCAGATCGCTACAAGTTGCCAAGGTTGGGAAACACTGATTTAGGGAGTGCAGTAATTTCTGTGTCAGAAAGCAGCAATCAAGTTTTCTTTATCGCAAACCTTTATCGCCACTTTCTCCAATCTAGTTGCCCTTGAGGGGCATTGGACTACAATTTCTATCATTCCCCACGCTGGCCCAGCATTATGAAACTTGCAAGCTAACACATCTGGAGAGCTAAAAATGAGAAGCTGCCTTCCCCCCCCCCCACCACCACAAATTAAAAAAAAGAGAGAGAGTTTGGGAAACATTAAACTGTAAGCAATGTACCACCGTAGGACGGATGCCACTGGAGCTAAGGGAAAAAAGAGATGTGGAATTTAGCTTCGAAGACGTACAAAGAGTATATTGCAGCATATTCAAGGACAAAAAGAATGCGGAAAGAATAGCTGCCTGGCAGGTTAGCTAGGACATTTACTTGGGAACATGGCCAAGCAAGTCATTGTGCATAGGAAAATTACGTAAAAAAAAAAAATTAAAGCAGCAGTAATCCTGTAGACACCAGAGAGGCACATAATCACTTAAAGGAAAGAAGTTTAAATGCGGCCAGTTTGTTCCCCACAAAGTCCATTCAGATACTAAGCTGCATCTACCTACTGATTGGTGGGCATCCAGAATCTCTCTCTCAATCTATGCTTTGCTTGGAGATTTTCCCACCAGACCCTAAACTTGAAGGTGAAGTCTCATCCCCGGCGCAACAGGATAGCACAGCAAAACAGTCCAAGGGAAAGACATCAACACCGCAAAGTAATAAGCATTTAGGAATTGTTAAGCACATGCCCTAATCAGTGTTCCCTCTAATTTTTTGGGGGGGTGGGCAGAAAAGTATAGTGTCTGAGCGGCAGTCCCTTTGGGACTGGGCGGCACAGAAATAATAAATAAATAAATAAATAAACAAACAAATAAAAAACCCACCCTGTTTTGCCTCAGAAAATTTCAAAATAAAATACTGTACTGTGTGTCTATAACAGTGAGCTCATAATAGGGCAACTCTACCAATATCAAAATGCCACTTAAATAGTTGAGCTAGTTTCAAACTAGATTTTGATTTTCTTTCTCTCTTCCTTACTCCCATTCTTTTTCTTTCTCTTTTCCTTCCTCTCTTTTTTCTATCTGTTTCTCTCTCTTCCTCTCTCTCTCCTTCCCTCTCACTCTTTCCCTCTCGGCTTCTGGGCAGGTTTGGAAAACTCTGAGTTGATGATGATTTTTAAGTGAGCGATTGCTCACTGCTCAGCTTAGAGGGAACTATGGCCCTAATACCTATAAGCCTTTGGGTGCCACTGCTGGAGGGTCGCTCAAGTAAGGTTTCTAATTTAAGAAACTGTATTCACATATCATGCTAAGGCAGTGATGGTGAACCTTCTTTGGTCCGCGTGGCAAAAGAGTGTGTGAGTGTGTGCTAGTGTGTGCTAGTGTGCCTGCACCCATTCCCTCCCATGTATGTGAACCCTGCGTGCTGCCCCTGCACATGCCCACAATAACCCCCCCTCCTCGCATGTGCCCAGGCCATATTGAAGCCTGGGATGGTGAAAAAAACAGACGTTCAAAAAAACAGGCTTTCATTTTGCCTGTTGTGCTGTTTTTCGCACTCTGGAGGGCGAAATGGCCTTTCCCACGGCCAAAACTCAGCTGGACAGTGGGCGCATGCGCAGTGGAGCTGACATAGAGCAACGCCTCACATGCCCTCCGATATGGCTCCATGTGCCATAGGTTTGCCATCACTGTGCTAAGGCATACAGGTAGTCCTCGACTTACAATTGAGCCTGATATTTCTGTGGCTAAGCCAGAGAGTTGTTAAATGAGTTTTTGCCCCATTTTGCCACCACAGTTGTTAAGTGAATCAGGGCAGTTGTGAAGTAACGTAGTTTATTTATTTATTATTTATTTATTTATTCGATTACTATGCTGCCCTTCTCGAGGCAACGCAGGACGGTGTACAACATTGAATACAACAATATATAAGAAATCTAAATAACTATAAAAGATTATGTTAAGTGTCTCTGGCTTTCCCCATTGACTTTGCTCAGCAGAAGGTCGCAAAAGAGGATCAGGTGACCCTGGGACACTGCAGCTGTCATGAATATGAACCAGTTGCCAGGCGTCTGAATTTTGATCACGTGACCACAGGGGTGCTGCAACGGTCGTAAGTGTGAAAAACAGCTGTAAGTCACTTTTTCCAGGACCACTGTAACTTTGAGCAGCCACTAAACAAACTGTTGCAAGTCAAGGACTGTCTGCACTTTTGTCTGAGTTTGTTGCATAAGCCGTTATTAGCTCAGCTCATCCGTATTTCTAAGGTGCAACCTATGATTCATATATAACTGTGGTTGGAATCAATCTCCCTGCTAAGCCAAAAGTAAACAAACCACATTGTGAATTAAAACAATATTTGCACCTAAGTTAGCATCGTGGAATTCTTAAGTAATAATGTATTTTTGTTTAGCCCATCTCAAAAGACAATTTTAAAATTTATTCCTTTATAATATTACCTCATAGTTGCTGCTTCATTTTTAAAAAACCTTCCTAAGTCCTTCCCCCCTCCTTCCAACTCTACTCTCCTCCGGTAAAATTAATACCCCAAATAAAGCATTCTACAGCTTCTTTAAAAATTTCAAGTTTAAATATCTACATATTAACATGATTCCAATAAAAATCTCAAATTTCTTCAAACACATGCAGTTAGACAATGTGCTTCCAAATTAACACCCCACCCCCCAATTGCTTGCAGTATTCAGAGGGAGTTCAAAGCCAAGAAACATTAGAAGAACCTTGTATATAGTTTCTCACTCCCTATTATTTAGGAAGGCTTCTCAAATACAACTAATTCCAGTTTAAAACTAAAGTTCCAGAGCATATGGAAAAATAGTACTTTGGAGTTATGTTGTCATTGAGAAACCAAATCCAAAACCAAATCCTGTTTGGAAGCCTTTGGCAAACATTGCTGCAATACGACAATCAAAAGGTTATGTATTCAAAGTGTTACTGGACATTTCATTTTCATATATGTATGTTTCAGAGATCTCTGAAACATACATGGGAAGAAACCCGAATATGCCAAGACCTTTATACTTGTACCCATGAAAATCTACGAAAATATATGTGTTTTTTTCTGTAGAAAGCTGAAGGGATCAGATCTGGTGGCTTAGAGGTTAATTCTCTGCCTTGCAAGGCAGAAGCCCCAGGATCAAATCCCAATAAGGGTATGGCTAGCTGATGAGGCCAGAACAAGGCCGAAATAGTGCTACCCTAGTCTCCCTTAATTTAAAAAATTCAGCAAAAACTTGTGATACATACAGAATATAGTTTGTTGGCTATGAATAAATTAACTGCCTTAAAATGGCCCTGGGTTGGGCCTAGACGCAAAAAGGAACTGTGACGTTCCTTTAATATACCAGGGTGATCCGACAGGGGGGGGGAAACACATTCATTTCCACATCTAAGACCACATAATAAATGTTTAAAATATCCATCAAGATTTTTTTTAAAAAAACCCTCTAGACATGAATCCATTCAACTTATTAGCTCTTACTGTATAAAAGGCCTATGAAATTTACAGAAAATAATTTTATTCCATAGGAGAGGGGGAAAATGAAACTCAAACATATAAACTGTATCAATCTGTAGACTGAATATATGGTTGAGTATTGATGTGAACTATGGAACTCTAGGTCATAGGTCATGCACCTGGAAAATCCTGTTAACTCCTCACATGACCCCAGAACAACAATGTCCCAATGCCTTTAAAACTGGTTTAAACAGATGGGCAGTTGAAACCTGTAGTTCAATATCTAGAAAGCCATATAGTATACTCAGAACCTTGTCCTTATGGTGACCAAAGACCATTATACCTAAAACAAAATGACCCTTCTCATTAGGTTACACCATCCCATTTTAATTCATAGAAGATAAGGCTAAACCGAGCTACCAAGATCTTCATGATTTCATTCATACATGCGTATGGATTAAATATGATACAAATTTGTAACTATTGACTCTGTAAACTCTCTGCATGATTAAAAAAGCCTCTTGCTCTAGTATATTACTGACTAGTCATTAACACAACTGCAAAAAAGCATGATCAGTCACACATGTTGCATACAGCGTGTTTCCTCTTTGGAAACTCATTTAGCACAGAAATAAAAAATACCAATTATCAGGAAGTTCAAAATTTTGAGCACAGAGCATTTGAGCACAGAGGTTGTCAGTGTATATAAAGGAAGTGACTCTGTTGGTACTCACCTTTCCTTAATTCTATAACATTTCATCTTGAAGTGTTTGCTAAGAAACCTTTCCCAGATTAAAACAAAAAGCAGCCTTGTCCAGTTAGCTCCCTTTTCTAAACTTAGAAACATTTTCAAGTTGCTGCTGGAACTAAGGCAGGCCTTGAAAGCTTTACCAAGCCAGCAGGAATCAAACATCACTCTAAAAGCCCCAAGCAATTTCCTTTACAAAAATTATAGATCGGCACAGAAGCAAACTAGCACATTCTGAGTTCTTTTTGTCTCCCACACAAGTAGATCAAACAAATTCAGTCTTTCGCTACAAGTCACACAAAGTCAAGCAAAAACTGATACAAAAACCCACAACCCAATACCATTATTCACCAATATAAAGCCCATTTTTCTTATACAACCACACAAGCAGAGGTGGATAAATAAAACATGAATTCGGTTGGGGAGGGGGAGAATTAATACAAAAATAAGACATTCCCTGATAATAAGCCCAATGGGGCTTTTGAGTGCATGACACTCAGGGTTCAATAAATATAAGACAGGGTCTTATTTTCAGGGAAATACAATAGCTACCTGATTTGCTCCCTTTCCACAGACCTGCTTACTGTAATTCTCTGTGGAGAGATGTAACAAGACCTCAGGGAGTGATTTAAATAAATTGTTCCATGAAAATCACACGCACTTAGGTTCACATTTAGGGTTAAAAAAAAATCAAAGGAACACAAACTGAAACAGCTGCCAAAAAAGTATTACTAAAGTAGCCACAGTTATCAAAATTATAAAAAAACAAGCACAAAAATCTAGATTTAAAAAACTAGAATTGCAATGGCACATGGGTTTCTGTCATGTTAGAACAGTGTTTCCCAACCTTGGCAACTTGAAGATATTTGGACTTCAACTCCCAGAATTCCCCAGCCAGCATTTGCTGGCTGGGGAATTCTGGGATTTGAAGTCCAGATATCTTCAAGTTGCCATGGTTGGGAAACACTGTGTTAGAAGACAGCATCGTTGCCCTGAACTGCAAAGAGGTTACCATTTATACATACTGCTCTTTGCTTATAAAAATCCCAACCCTTATTTTACTGGAGGGTGCAATCTTTTCTATTTACTTCCTTCATTACAGGTAACACATTCCTCTTGCAACATGCAGGGGAAGACAATCAGTAGATCAACAGATACTTATTATGGTAATGTTAATAGTCCCACTTTTATTGCCCCTAGGCTTCGATTACCAGTTAACTCCCCATAAAGTCCCTCGGGATTCTTCTAATCTAAACCTTCTAACTCAGCAGCCTCCCTTTCCATTTTAACCTCTATTTCTTTCTTTCTCCCCCACCCCCACCCAGCTTCTCTCCATTTAACTCCTGCTATGCCCTTCTGCCAATGATGCCTTTTATTGAAGGAAGGAAGAGCACAGGTGGTTCTTGGGCCCCCTTCTCCCTGCCTAAAATACCCACAAGATACCTCAGTGTCCCCAGACCCTTGTCCAATGTCATCCATTTTTCCAGGGGGGTCACATGCTATTGTACCCCCAACATCTCAAAAACAGCCAAGGTACCTTCCCACCCCTGCCTCCCGATTGCGAAAGGAGTCGATCTTTTCCTATATACAGTACACGCAACTATTAAGGAACGGGAGATCCACCCCAAATTGAATTTATGCTCGCCATCCATCTGGAAAAATAGCAATAGCATTTAGACTTATATACCGCTTCATGGTGCTTTGACAGCCCTCTCTAAGCGGTTTACAGAATCAGCATTTTAAAAAATCCCCCTAAGAAGGAAGCCCGGCCAAATAAGGGGGCAACCCGGGCTCTACTCCTCTCTTTTGAATGGGGAGGGGGAGGTCTGAGCATGACCCACGGCTCGCTTCCTTCCGAGGTCTCCTTCACCCCCCAGTTCCTAATCCATAAGGTCGTGTGTTCGCCCCGCTCCTCCCGTGCCCCGGCTTCTTCTGCCTTTACTCCGCTCACCAGCCGGCCGCGGCCGCTCTCGGTCTCAGCCCTCCCCGGATTCCCAGTTGCCAAATTTCCCGGAGCCAGCGAGTCGCCATGGAGGGCGGGGCGGGGAAGACCAAAGTGGAAATGCCCCCTCTTTCTTTCTCTCTCTCTCTCCCGTATCAATTCCGCCAGCAAATAAGACAAGCACCGGTGTGAACTTTCACCTCGCTCCCTCTTTCCCTCCCTCCCGTTTGCGTCAGAATGCCATAGCGTCGCCTTGTCTACGTCACAGCGCAGGAGAGGGAGGGCTGAAGAGGAAGCGAGCGCAAGGCTTTGTGGGAGATGTGGTTCTAAAAATTACGGCCGAGTGAATTGTGGGAATTTCGGCCTCTCTTTCTTTTGAGCGTGGCCGTGTTTATGACGGTCGTTTGACTTATTTTAAAGTTGCCTAAAGGTGTGCATGGAGTTAGCGTTTAGAATGGGAGGCCATCGCAGATCTTGTGGAGAAGATGGTTTCTCCCCCAAACTCCCCAAACTTTAACCTTAGACTGTCTACTGTCGACCTCGCCTCATTCCTAAGAGGTCTTCAAGGGGCGTGCACAAGCCCACCAGTGTGCCTACCGTCACTGTCCTAATGTTCCCTTTTATTCGTATCCATTACATGTATTCATAATTATGTTATCTGTTATCTAATACATGCCTGACCGAATAAATAAAGATTGGGAAGTAAAAGAAAAAAAGATGGGGGGGGGGGGAGGTCGAACTCTAAGTGGGGCTGGATGGGAAAAGATAATGGCAAGCCATTTCTGAACTATTGTTAACTTAAAGTAGATAGATAGACAGACAGACATACTCTTTCCTTCCAGGCTAAACCACATTTTTATAGAGTGGAAAACTAGGCAAAAAAAAATTAAAGTTAGGAAGGGAAGGGAAAAAATACAGCTAAATGGACCTTGAATCGAGTCAATTTATTACAGTATTACATTCTTTTCAATAAATAATTCTATTTCTACTACATCTGTAAACTAATTTGTAGGTTGCTGTTTGTTCTTTAAAGATAAACATGTCCTAGTAATTATCAAGAGCCCCAAGCACAATTTGAGGTAGTTTTATTAAATGCATAGATACAGTCCTTAGTCAAAGGGAGCCTTTTTTTTTTTTTTTTTTTTGCAAAATCAGACATAAATGTCTCAACATTGAGAACTCATTCCTTCAGAACCATCACTGAAAATTAGTTTGGTCAAAAGCTACCTAATTATATTTTGTTATTTTTCATGGATATGTAAGTCAGCCATTGTACAACTGGCAGGAAGAGGGCCCAGAGCAGAACCTATTATCAGGAAAAGTGATTATTAACATCTGTTGAATTGTACTCTACCAAGATAAAGTTAGGAGTGGGAGCTGCTGACCGTGCACACACATACAAGATGGGGAAAAACAGATTTATGCATAAGCATAAATCAAATAAGGAATCTATCTTCAACCCTGCTACAGATTCCTTGCCAAAGCCTTGACGCTAAATAACAACTCTCTGTCCTATGTGGTATAAAAGACCTGATCAGCAAGCAGAAAATAAAGATGGAAGCTATTCAGGGGTGGGTTCCACTAACCTTCATCACTGGTTCACATTGCAACATTGCGCGCACATCTCCTGGTGCAAATTCACTTCTGTGCATGCTCAGAAGGTGGTTTCAGGCCGAAAAATAACTGAGGAACTGTTCAGCTGTGCTTCAGGCAAATAACATAGAAACATAAGACTGACGGCAGAAAAAGACCTCATGATCCATCTAATCTGCCCTTATACTATTTTTTGCATTTTATCTTACGATGGATATACTATGTTTATCCCAGGCATGTTTACATTCAGTTACTGTGGATTTACCAACCACGTCTGCTGGAAGTTTGTTCCAAGGATCTACTACTCTTTCAGTAAAATAATATTTTCTCATGTTGCTTTTGATCTTTCCCCCAACTAACTTCAGATTGTGTCCCCTTGTTCTTGTGTTCACTTTCCTATTAAAAACACTTCCCTCCTGAACCTTATTTAACCCTTTGACATATTTAAATGTTTTGATCATGTCTCCCCTTTTCCTTCTGTTTATAAAATAAAGGTATTAACCCTGGGGGCAGCTAATTTCAAAGCAGAGGATGAGAAGCCATCCAAACTGAAAAAAATGCCAAAAAAAATCTTTTAAAAATATGGTTGAGCACACGGACCGGCACAGACAGAACCAGATTCGTGACGCCATCTTCATGTCACCAGTGGGTTGCTAACGGTTTGAGCAATCGGGTCCGAACCTGCAGGGATTGCTGCTAAAAGAGGGAGGGGGGAACCTGCGCTATGAAAGAGTGGGTGGTGCTGGTGATTCTACGCCTTGTGGGCCAGAGGATGGGCCTTTGAATTTGGGGAGATATGCTCTGATACTGTATGAAACAAGGGTGTTACAAAAGCCTAGCAGTCGTTTGAGTAAGTTACAGAGTAAATAGAGAGCCATGTCTCTTGGAAAAGCTGAAGCTCTTGGCTTTGATAACAGAAAAGCTGGACAATAAATTCAAATTATACTGCAGCTTAATTTTGTGTAATGGTTGGGCAGATCGAGTTTTTAGTCTGAGACCATCCAGGTTTATAGAAAATGGTTTGAGAAAGACCATTTGAATTGAGCTTCTGCTTCAGAGATTTCTGCCAAGTGGGCTTGAAAATATAACTTAAAGCAGAATAGAGAAGCTAGGTGGGATGATCATCCCACTAGCATCATCATGATTTCTGCTCTATGAGAATTCATTCACATAACTACCAGCCTAGCCTCCTGCCATCTGAATCACATATTCTATAGGGTGCAATTAAAAAATGGCAAGATGTTGGCTATAAAGGTACAATGCATTCATGTAACAGCATTGCAACTACCTCTTTTGACATTTTTGACAATCCCTTGCAAACATTTTTAATCTGAGACATTGTCACCTGCGTGAACGAAAGGTGAAACAACAAGGGAAACCATCAAGAAACACCAAAACTATAAACTACATTGGAAAGTAATTATAGCAATAGCACTTATATACCGCATTACAGTGCTTTACAGCCCTCTCTAAGTGGTTTACAAAGTCATCATATAACCTGCAACAACCTGGGCCCTCATTTTACCCATCTCAGAAGGATGGAAGGCTGAGTCAATCTTGACCCTGGTGAGATTTGAACTGGTGAACCACAGCCACCAGTCAGCAGAAGCAGCTTGCAGTACTGCACTCTAACCACTGAGCCACCAAATCTCCAGAAAGGCAATGGAAATATTTTTTACCAGCAGACTGCACAGAAATATCAAGGAGGATCTTGGGAATCAAATTCAGTCTAAGGTGTAGGCATAATTTTTCTTAGAGCAAGGAATATTTTGGTCCAAATATTCTCAACCAGACAGTTTTATGGGGAAAAAAGTGTGAAATCACACATCTGCTAATAACACATAAATCCTGTAATGTGCAAAATTAATCATGATTTCTGTCCAAATGTATAATTAGGCACAGTATTTTTATTTTATTCAAAAAGAATGTCTGAGGGTACAAAATACATTCAACTATCTTCAATATTTATTTATGTATTTTTATCCTGCTGTTATTTTTATTAAAAAAACACCATCCTCAGCGATGAAATGAAACATGGATAGTTATAGGTCCAATAACAGGATTAAAAAAAGTTCTTAGCCCCACAGGCTTCCAATGCCCTTCTTCATGAACGCTTCTGAATCACTAATTCATCTCCATTGATCAAATGCATCAATCTTATCTCAGATGCATAAATACTTGGGTGAAGGACAGGATAGTACTATAGACACCCATATAGAAATGAAGTGGCAAAAGCACAGAGAGTGATCTTGTATACAGTATATTCAAACTGAACATAGTAACCTTTTCCAAGTGTAGGATTGTCTTAGTCCAGGGTTGAAATGTTCCCGGTTCATACTGAATTGGATGTACTGGTAATGGTGGCCACCAGTGGTTCCTGAGCCAATATTGATGGCTGGCTGGCCCTGCTGCCGAACCGATCCCCCAGTCGCTGCTTTCTCGCCTTGCCCCGCTCAGTCTCTGCTCTGCAGCTTGCCTGCCTGAAGTGTTGCGCCCCTGAGCTGCCTGCCAGGTAAGTCTGCAAAGTCGCAGCCCCCCTAGCTACCCCTGGCCCCACCACCATCCCAGCCTGCCTTCCCTACTCCATTCCCCATGGCCCATGGCCCCAACATGCTTCCATGCCTTCCAGGGGGCGTTTCCAGTGTCCTGTAGAAGCCTACTTCATTCCCTGCTTTCTTGCCATGCTTGGTGGTTCCCTATATCTGCTTGCCTTCTGAGTTTGAACAGCCCAGGTGGGTGAGTGGCCCTTGGTGGGAATGTAGACAATAACAGGGGTGGTGGAAGGGCAAGCAGATGTCCTGAGGCTGCTGCACATGCGCCCACTTCATTTCTGCAAAGGCAGAGCCCCTCTTTTGCAGGGCGATCCAAAGAGGGGAGGGGGATGCTGCAGAAAAGGCCACCTTCTACTTGTGCCAATTCCACAGCGCTTGGGGCTCTGAAGCAGCCCACTGGCTTCTCACCCAGCCACCTGCCTGCTCTCTTTGCCATCTGGGAACCAATGGGCTGCTTCGGAGCCCCAAGTCCCGCAGAGCCAGTACAGAAGGCATGGGTGGAAGGCGACCTTTTCTAAAGCATCCCTCTCCTCTGTTTGCATCCCCTTGCAGGGCTCTGCCTTTGCAGAAATGGGGCAGGTTTAACAGATTATATAGAGAAATTAATGATATACTGTATTTAAAATGTAATAGATACAGATTAAGACCTGTACCAAAAAACCCATATGAGAAATATTCTTTTTAAAATCAATAAAGAAACTTAAAAAAAAGAAATGGGGCAGGTGGTTTGTACCGGACCTTTGCGGGCCAGGAAGTGTCAGGATGCACACGTATGGAGCTCTGTCAGCCTCAGGGCTCTGCCGGCCTCTCAGCTGATGGGAGTCTTGGTTGGTCAGGGAGAAAGTGGCACTGCTTAGAGAGTTGGTGGATAGGCATGCCGGGCAATCTCCGAGCCTTGCCAGGAAAGTAAGCCAAGCACCAGCCAGAGCACTTTCTTCCTTCTCCCGCTGTTGATAAGAGAGAACAAGAAAGTAGATTGGAAAAGGTATGGATGTTTGTCATGTGCATTCACACATTCAGGGATGCCCTTACTTTATCTCATCCATACATGCACACATGGAACCATTTTATAAGCCATAAACTCTATGTCAGGAATCTCCTGTCTTGGGAGTTGGTGAGTAATTTGGATTTTTAGGAGCATCTCATAGCTGCTGTTATTTTCTACTGCAGAAGAAAGAGAGAGAGAGAGACAAGCAAGCAAGCAAGACTTGTGACCACAATTGAGCCCAAAATTTTGGTTGCCAAGCAAGAGTTTTAAGTGAGTTTCTCACCATATGTTACAAGTTGGCCACATCCACTCAGTCACCTGACCACCAAGCACACCCAACGAGTCACCTGACCACTAAACCACGCCCATCTGAAGCCTCGCCCACAAAATAAGCCACACCCATAGAACTGGTAGGGAAAATTTTTAGATTTCACCACAGTTCTAATCCAAGTTTACTAAATTCCTAAAAACATCCAGCTGGCTTTGGAGTGACACATTGTTAAACTAGATGGGTTGTAGTTTGATTCAGATTCTATTCTCAAAGAAAATCTATCCCTATGTAACCCTTTTTAGCATATGGAGTTCCTGATATTTTAGGCAGACACTGTGTTTAAAATAAACACACTTGATTTTTAAATAACTTCTGTTTTTAAACAGGTAGAGGACGACTCTCCACAATCAGACTGCATGTTCATCCACAGAAATATAATATGTCTATGACAACTAAATATTAAATAGCAGTAATTGCTACTGTATACTAATCTAATCTAACAGTAGCTTTATTAGCAGAAATTAATGGGTGAAACATTTACAGTATGAAGACAATGTGTAATTATCTGGACATGTCTGCTTATTCGACAAACATGAAAGGTAAAATGATAGGAGTGGATTTAAGAAAAATAACTATATAAGTAGCTAATTATATGGGACACTTTTGATTCATGATGTTGGAAGTAAATAAAGAATGGACAGTGCCCTCTACTGCACTCTGCACAACATTTCACAACCTTGGGAAAACAGCTTCAGTCCCCATAATCCTTCATCAAAATAGTGCTGGCTATGTTTAATGGAAATTACAAAAACTAATTAACATTGTATAAGGCATTTGTGGCATTTTTTTACCATTTATTGTACTAAGATCCATTGTACATTTAGAATAGTAATTGCACTCCTTTCATATAACACTCGAAGTTACATATTGACCATCAGTAACAGGAAACCACAAGTTACAAGGCTTTAGGATAAGGTGTACAATGAAGATCAAGTTTTACCTGCATTGTAGCACTTCAAAGGAATAACACATTCTCCAACCTTTCTAAAACATGAAGTATCAATAACCAATAATGAAAGGCATGCCAAATTTTCTCCCAAATTCCAATAAACCAAAATGAAATAAAATCAAACTACACTGTTTTTAATAATATAGTATGAAACAACTCTAATGTTATTAAAGTTTAATAAAGACAGCACCTCACTATTTTTAACTCGAATCTCTGCAAATATGGAATGCAGTGATAAATGGACAGAGAAGATCAAAGACTCTTACAACATGTTGAGCAGAGGCTTATCCTTAAGAAATAAAAGGGAAGTCTATAATTTTATATTTGGGCAACAATCATAAACATTTGTCTATCATTAGCTCAATTGGTTATAATTATATACTTACAGAGTTAAACATAAATTACAAAGGAAAGTTCTTAATTTCTTGGATAACTATGAAACTGTTGTTATGAGTTGTGGGTAGCATTTGAGTAAGTAGTGACCTTTTATCTGTATCATGTTCAGTTAACCACAAATTTCTATATAGAAAATACATAGAAGATATTAAGTAGAACTTTTCACTTCAGTATAGGCCCCACTGAACACAATTTCAGAAAAATGCAAAGGATTAATATACTTCTGGCATTTCCCCATCTATATTTGTGCAAGACATTCCTGGCAATTTTCTTTTCAGTCCTGAAGATTTATGGTATTTTTGTTATATATATATATTAAGATGTATGGACAGGGAACAGAGAAATATATTCTTTAACATAAATTATCTTCTCTGTAGTTTCCAAATCCTAATCTGTCCACCTCTATCACAGATTAGAGAAAGAAATAATTTTTATAGATTCCGCTGATTTTAGGAAGCACCTAATGAGTATTGTGTCTTAATGTAAGGAAAATAGTTTCTCACAGATCAAGTAGCAAACTTACCAGAACACAGATGATTTGAATAGCCATTCTCCAGTTCAGAGAAAAGAGCTACAAATAACCCAACATCTAAGGATCTAAAAAAGCAGTGCATGCAACACCCTTTTATGAAGGAATCAATATTGTGGGCAGGGATGAGCAATGAAACTGCTTACTTAAATAATCTCTCTCTCTCTCTCTCTCTCTCTCTGTATAATTTTTCTCAAATGTGTTTTATAAATAACTTTAAGCACTCTAAAGGGAGCTCAGAATATTTTAAACATCCAACTATCCACACCTCACCCTAGTCTCTAAATCAATAGAGTGGAGATACCCCATTCTCATTTTTTTCAGTAGAAACTATAAAGCCAATTTAACTAGTGATTCATATTTCTACAACTCATGATTACAAATTTATGTTTGTACACTATGCTTGAAGGCAAAGTCTTGAGAGAGAAAAGAGATAAAGCAACAGTTAAATAGGGGAGCTTGTCCTGAGTGTGGATGTGTCCATGTGCTGATTTTAGGGTGACATTTGAGATATGTGTGCATCCTTGTTTACATGCAGTTCCACTGGAAGACCTAATATAATTACCTGTATTACTGTTTGCAAACATTATCCTTTGAAATGTGGATTAGGTCTGGGCAATTTATTTGGAGTTTGAAGAATTTTGGGTAAGGGATTTTCCCCATTTGTCATTTTTACTTGATTAATTTCATTTCATGTTGACTTATCAATTATCTAGTGGAGACACTGATTCACAGACCATTGTGGATTCTGTTAATGTTTTAAGGGAAGATGATGTCATGGATGTCAAGGTAATGATGTCAATGTAATGAGCCTGGTGTCTTTCTTATTCTAATGGTGGTGGGTTAATCCTATTACTGTATGTCCTAAAAGGTCATTATATCCTAAAAGGTCTTGTCCTTAGAATCTGGATGGGGGAAGGATGTAAATTTTAATCCCATCTCTGGAGGTGAAGGTGTTTTGTTTGTGAAAAGGTTGGACCAGGATAATTACAACAACAACAACAATAACAACAACAATAATAATAATAATAATTTATTAGATTTGTATGGCGCCCCTCTCTGCAGACTCGGGGCAGCTAATACAGAGGTCTTCAAACTTGGCAGCTGTCTGGAGAATTATGGGAGTTGAAGTCCACAAGTCTTAAAGTTGCCAAGTTTGGGAACCCCTGCTCTACATTTCTCTTTTAGGAAAATATATTCTACCTCTTTTAATATCCCCCCCTATATATTTAATTCTCTAAGGGGGCAGGGGGACTTCCCACCATGGAAACAGTAAACTCCTCACAAAGTAAACTCCAGATCTTCGCAGAAAACTGTAGTTGGGAGGGTTTTTTGGGGGGCAATATTCCGGTATGGTAATCGTTGCCACTGGCTTTTGCTTCGAATTGTTTTCAAACTTTTTCAAAACTTCCCACTCTAACCCCGGCCTCCCAATCCACAACCCTCCCGGGCTTTAACTTTTCGAGTCCCAAATCACCCCGACGTTAGCTGTTGCAGCGCCAGTTTCCCCGACGCGGCCTTTTTTATTCGCCCGGGTTGGGACCCGCAGCTGTTTGCACGAGACACGTGTGTGGCCATGCTTCCCGGAACCAGGCCTTGACTCGGCCCCGTCCCTTGGGCTTTCACGCTCCAGCCAGGAACCGCTGGTTAAGCACGCAGGCCCGGCGGGCGAAAAAAACGACCCGGGGAGCTAGAGGAGACGGGAGCAAAAGCTGCAAGAGAGAGCCCGGTTTCAGGGGCTCCCCGGCCTGGTTCCCCGGGGGCTGGGAGGAGCGGCTGGGCGGGCTTCCCCGGCAGGGGTCGCTACGTCGGCAGGGCCGGCCTGCTTTCCTTCCTCCGGTGGGCGGGCTGAGTTCCTCCCCGCCCGCCGCCCCACAAGCAGCCCGAGGGCGCCGCGGCAGCCGAAGCGCGATCGATGCCGGGAGCGCGGAGGAGAAGGCGGCGGCGCTGCTGAGACGGGGGGGCGGCCCCGCCCGGAGATGGGGATTCTCAGCATCACGGACCAGGTACGGCGGGCGCGGGGGAAGAAAGCGCCTCCGCCGGACCCTTTTCCCCGCTCCGGCCTCGTCCCTTCCCCCCTCCCTCTCTTCTGCCTCGCTTGCTGGGCCGCCGCGGCCGCTACGCCAGCCGGGGGATGCACGGCCTAGTTTGCAGAGCCGCCCACTTGGCTTTCAGCGGCAGCAAGCTTGGCTTCTTTCCTCGGCGTGCAGCGCGGGGGCCTCGAGATGGAGGGGGGGAGGGGGGGGGTTGCAAGCGAGAGTCGGCGGGGTTGGCCTGATCCCCGGCCAGATGCTACCAAGCCTCCGTATAGAAGGCCGGCGGCGGTGCCCGGGTGGAGAGCCCGGCTGTTTTCCCGCCTAAGAAGAAAAGAGTTCTTGCCGCCCTTTTCGCCGGCGCGCTTGAGCTGCGCCTGTTTTTCCCGTCCCCCCAGGCAGCCCTTTCCCACCGGCTGCCTCTTGTTTCGGGCCCTCTGTTTCTGCCCGCGGGCTCTCCCCCTCCCTGCACCCCCCTCTCTCCGCTTTCTGCAGCGCGGGGGCTTCTACCCAACCTAGGCAGGTCTTCGTCCTTAGCAGCGGCCTCCCACGAAAAGGGAAATTATTTTGCAAGCCTTGTTTAGTTAATTTCTCCTAGCATCACATTGGAGAGGAAAAAGAGGATTTGGGCCTAGTGGAGCTTTAAAGTGTATTTTGCATTACTGTAGTTCTTAAAGATACAGAATCCTTCTCAGCTCATGTATTTTGTGCCTTGCCTTTCCCTCAGGAGCTAGAGGACCGATGGTGGCATAATAAGAGGACTCTCTCCTCCAGTTTTTCCCCCTTAGCAATAACCCTCTTGTGTGTTTGTGCGTGCCCTCGTGTATCTGGCATATCCAGCAAATTTGCCTTTTTAATCCTTATTCTCCATAGCTGCATCCCTTTCCGCTTTATCCTCTGACTGCCACATTTTTTTTGAGGGGGGGGAGAGGTACTCTTAGTACTTGGTTCACATGGGGCAAGATAACCAGTAGGAGATTCAAGCATTTTTACTTGTCCTGAAATACATGTTTAAATCAGTGGATGAGGCCAAATAATTTATTTCTGGCTAAGTATCTAGTCACACTTTGGGTGAAGCTGTATTTTGATAGGTTCAGCCTCAGAGAAATCTGTTTTCCTGGCTGTTTTGGAACACTTTGGAAGATAGAACTTAACTCCTGTGGGGGGTTTTCCCCAATATGCCGCTGCCATGTTTGTGATTTTCTTGGTCCATTTCTTGTAGAATTTCCTGTCCTTTGCATCTCTCATAATCTGCATTTATTTTCATTTGAATTTTTCCTGGGAATTTATTCACATTGTTTCTTGTGCAATATCCATATATCTATAGCACTTTGGGCTGTGGTAGTAGCTGAATGTTGACCATTTACTTTCATGGTATCCTAAATGGAATTATTTGGCTTTGTTTTGTGGGTTCCTTTGAAAGTTGTAACTTGTCTATTTTTAATCTTAGTCTTAATTGTATGTAGCACAGTGTTCAGTTGCTCATCTTGCAGGGTTTAAATGAAACTTCCAAGTAGTATGATTGCATATTCACATCATATACTACTTCTCTTTCTTAATGCAGAAGACTATGATTTGATTTTAGCTTAACATGTTATATGAAGGCAGCCATTTATCCACTAAACTAAAAGTCATGTTCATCATTTACAGTGTTCTGATACTTTGTGCATAATAGAAACATTTTAATAACCAACCTAGTTTCAGGGTCTTTTTCTTTTTATTGGATGGACATTTTTGCTACAAAGTGGTTTTACTATAGTCTACTGAGTTTTAAGATATGCATTTATTAGGATTGTGATGAAGGGATTTCTTGTCCTGGTTACCAGTTGGTATAAGGTTGTTCAGAGGCAGCTCTGACTTGTTTTCCTACATTGTAATGCAAAATATTGAAATGGAATTTTAACAGAAATACACGTAGACCTCTTCATCTAGATAAAAGAAGTTCGATGTTCCAAAAAATATAGTCGAAGATACTTGTTTTGAAGTGAAATATAAATAACAATATGTGACAAATATGAGTCAGCAGTGTGGTACAAAAGAGTCATAATTTTCAGCTGCATCAGTAGAAATATAATTTGCAAAACACAGAAAATAATTTAATGCGCTCTGCACTTGTCAGGCCCAATACTGTGCTTCTGGGAATTACACTAAGAAGGATCAGAGAAGGGTAAACAACATGGTAATGAAGCACGAAACTTAAATCTGACAAAAAGAATTTGAAGGAAATAAGCATGAATTGGATTGTTGCACCGGAAGTGTCTTGCTCTGTGTTGTCATCCCAATGTGCAGGATGCAAAGTAATTGTAATAAAGCTATAACAGATTCAAGTTGAATATAATAAAACAACAGTAAAAAAAATGTTCAGGCAATATTGAGCAACATTTTCGTGAATGTATCTAAATAGAGGCTGCATCTATTGAGGTTGCTTTATATCTGCTGGACTCCTACGTATGGATGGATTCAATGGTATAAATGGTCCCTTTGAACTTTCTGATTTTAATTCTTTGGATCCTATGGCCCCAGCAGATGGAATCAATGTCTTAGTTTATATCTACCTTGTATGAGTATTGATACTATTTGTATCCTGCTTTTCCTGCCCCCAAAATCTGGAAGGCAGCAGGTTATCTATCCTACATGTAGAGTTTTAAGTATTTCCCTTACATCAGTTAGGTATAGCTCGCCCTTGACTTACAACTACAATTGAGACTAACCTTTTTGTTGCTGACAACTATGGAACAAGGCAGTTGTGAGCTGTGTCTCATTTTATGGAGGGTTTTTTTTGCCACAGTTGTTAAATGAATCACTGCAATTGTTACGGGAATCTGGCTTCCTCCATTGGCTTTTTTTGTTGGTAGCTGACTGGGAAGATTTACAAATTGGTGATCATGTGATTCCCAGACAGTGCAATTGTCTCATATGCATGCCAGGTGCCAAGCCCCAGAATTTTGATCATATGACCATGGGGATGCAACAGTCATAAGTATGAAATGTGGCTGTGACTTTTTCAGTTCTTTTGTAAGTGGTCTCTAAATGATTGGTTGTGACGAATAGTTGTATACAGAATATTTGTATATAGTATAGCGTTCCTAGGAGGCTTGTACACACAAACAGAAATATTGCTTCATCCATTTCTTTGAGCTGGAAGTCAGCAAGTGTCTCTTTAAAATATAGACTGCATTAGCCAATTAGAATTACAATAATTCTAATTTAAAGCTACATGCCAATTTTGTGAGTTAATTTTTAATTCTCAGAAAAATCCTAGGTTTCTAAATTATAATGTCATTAGATTCTCCACCCCCACCCACATGCCCTTTCTGGCTGAATGGCTTAAAACATCAGTCTAGAATTTAAAATATTTTATTCCATTAACCTGATTTATATAGATGGAGAGTTAATGTGAAGTTTTCAAGGTTCAGCATATCTGATAAAAGTTATGCATTTAATTTAGATTTTTTTTGTGTGGCCAGCACAGCCTTTACCTTAAGGACAGTGGGTATTATATCATACCAGTTGCTCCAGGAACTACATAGCCCAAGATTGTAGGGCATGATGGGATCTATTTTTTTTTTAAAAAGTGCATTCCATATGGATGACTCATCTTTCCCCTTTTATCCTCCCTCCTTTTGCCATTGTGTCTAAGGTCTTGGAGGGAAGTAAACCCGGGTTAAATGCTCCGGGTTTGCTAGTACCTTTCAGTCTTGGGAGAGCCTATTGTGAAGGAGCATGGGGCTCCACCACCAGATGCTGCCATTTGGGTTCTTTTACCTTCTGTGCATGCACAAAGTGTTCTGTGTATGCGCAGAGGGTAAAAGAAGCCAAATGGTGGTGTTTGGTTGGGTGGGCAACGCTCCCTTAGCAACCGGCTCTCCGACGACTGAAAGGCACGAGCGAACCGGGAGTATTTCACCCTTAAGTAAATCTGAGCGAATTGAAAGACTTTTCTGAAAAGAGATGCAGTAGCTGAAGGTTTTCCTCTGGAAGATGAGAGGAACAGATGGGATTAGATCTGCCTTGTACTAGGCTGTGCTGAGCGTGTAGGAGGACCAGGAGGGTATTCAGTACAGTTCTCTGTTGTATATATATATTTTCTTTTCTTTTATCTCTCTCTCTCTCTTTTGTGGAGGATTGCAGTTAGAGTAATGTCAGGAATATAAGGGAGTTATCTTGTTTGTATTCTTTGATTACATTTCTCTTTGGTGTAGGACTTGCATACAGCAAAGTATTTCTTTGTTGTTGTTGTTGTTGTTGTTGTTGTTGTTGATTTCTAAACCACCACAGTATCCTAATACAATCCTTACCAGTAATAGTGTATAAAGATAATCCATATCTATGCATAACACCGTAATGTAACAGTTTCAAAAATTAGAAATAATCTTTCCCTCTCTCCCTCTACACACACACACTGCCATTCCCCAATAAATTGTGTTTTAAAGCCACCAATTACAACTACACCTTACTTCTTGGAGGAGACTGTTTCATTAAGCCATTAGTAAAAAAAAAAAAAAAAAAAAAGCTTTTCCTGGCATATAACCCCCCCCCCCCAATCAATTATGGCCAAATGCCAAGCCATATAAGACTTTATGAGTTAAAAGCAGCTATTTAAACTGCACCCAGAAATATATTGGCAAGCAAAGTATTGTTTGTAGCATAGGTGTAATGTACTTAGGGCATCTAGTGCTACTTAATCCACATGTTGTTTTATTTTGTACCAGCTGCATTTTGAATGATCTTTAGAGGCCTCTTCATACAGTATTGCACCTTGTAGTAGTCTAAGCAGATGATAATTGGGAACATTGTATCACTGAAAGAGGGTCCTCCTATTCCATATGGGGCTACAGTTGGTACATTAACCAGAGCCAGGTGCAAATGCCCCCTTGGTCAGTACTTCCACTTCCCTTTCCATGTACTTTTGCAATAAAATATGAAGATATGTATGCTAAAAAACCCTCCTTCATAAGTCAGGAGCGGTATGGATCTAGCCCATGATAGACAAATGTTTATGATTGTTATCCAAATATAAAATTATAGACTTCCCTTTTATTTCTTAAGGATAAGCCTCAACATGTTGTAAAAGTCTTTGATCTTCTGTCCATTTATCACTGCATTCCATACTTGCAGAGATTCAAGTTAAAAAATACTGAGGTGCTGTCTTTATTAAACTTTAATAACATTAGAAACATGCTATGTAGACATATAATCTTCTATCTCTCTATATATACAAGGTTGTATGTATGTATGCTTCAGACTTATTCTGGAATGCCTTTCAACCAGACTTGGTACACATGTTACTATCTGGCGAAAAATACTGTGGGGGTAAGGCACCCTACCACCGTGGGAATGGCCTTTTGGAACAATGGTCGTGTTCTGTACACTGGCCTTTGATTGAGCGTATCATGACCTAAGTCCCACCTCGGTCTGCAATGCCCACAGACTTGCAAGGAACATCTTTGGCCTGTGTTCCCAGGTTCATCCTTCACCCCAACTGAGGCCTAGGTTCCCTCACACAGTAAGCCTATGAAGCAAAGGGAGCCTGATTAGGCCAGTAGAGAGGCCTTTGATTAAGCGCGCCATGGCCTAAGTGGACCGCCTACCTCCACCTCATGCGGTGGCCCAATCTCACAGGGAACAGCTTCGGCCTGTATTCTCAAGATTGTCCTTTGCCCCAACTGAGGCCTAGGTTCCCTCACACAGTAGGCCTATGAAGCGAAGGGAGCCTGATTAGGCCAGTACAGAGGCCTTTGATTGAGCGTGCCATGGCCTAAGCGGATCATCCACCCCCACCTCATAGCTTCGGCCTAGGTTCCCAGGATTGTCCTTATTCCCAACTCATTTTATGAAGGACAGGACCATCCCAGCCAAGGTGAAACAGGTATGGAGGCCAGAGAGGAGACCCAGCCTATGGAAGAGGCGCAACATGGGCCAACTCAGAGATTATTATTATTATTATTTATTATTTATTAGATTTGTATGCCGCCCCTCTCTGAAGACTCGGGGGGGGGGGGCTCACAACAGTAATAAAAACAAAATAGTAGTGGAACAAATCTAATTTTAAAAAAACATATAAAACCCTATCATTATTTAAAAAACCAAACAGCACATTCATACCAAACATAAAACAAAGTATAAAAAAGCCTGGGGGAAAGGTGTCTCAACTCCCCCATTCCTGGTGGTATAAGTGAGTCTTGAGTAGTTTACGAAAGACAAGGAGGGTGGGGGCAGTTCTAATCTCCGGGGAGAGTTGGTTCCAGAGGGCTGGGACCGCCACAGAGAAGGCTCTTCCCCTGGGGCCCGCCAAACGACATTGTTTAGTCAATGGGACCCGGAGAAGGCCAACTCTGTGGGACCTTATCGGTTGCTGGGATTCGTGCGGTAGCAGGCGGTTCCGAAGGTACTCTGGTCCACTGCCATGTAGGGCTTTAAAGGTCATGACCAACACTTTGAATTGTGACTGGAAACCTATCGGCAGCCAATGCAAGCCACGGAGTGTTGAAGAAACGTGGGTGAATTTTGGAAGCCCCACAATGGCTCTCGCAGCTGCGTTCTGCATGATCTGAAGTTTCCGAACACTTTTCAAAGGTAGCCCCATGTAGAGAGCGTTGCAGTAATCGAACCTCGAGGTGATGAGGGCATGAGCGACTGTGAGCAATGACTCCCTGTCCAAATAGGGCCGCAACTGGTGCACCAGGCAGATCTGGGACAATTTATGTTCCAGTCCCAGTCCCAGTTTGAGAAAATGGTAAAATGAGTGGTGGCAGAGGCAGGGGGAAGTGCTTTTAAATCCCCCAGCTATCCACACTATGATTTGACACTATAGATAATGATTGGGATAAATAAATAAACAAACAGGCAACGCTGGGTCATCAGCTAGTGAAATAAGAAAGCAGCAACATTCTGTCTGAGATGGCAATAGTATAAAAAGATGTTAAACACATTTTTAAATCTGTATGCTTCACGACAATTGAGTAATGTCTTTAGGTCAGTTTTGGGCCATTTCTGAAAATGTTGGCATTTGTTGAGATTATTTAGAAGAAGCAACTAGAATAGAATGTTTCAATACCCCAAACTAATGCATGAGATCTAGGCTGGTGATATCTCAACCACAAAATTTATAATGCTGTAAGCAGATATAATGTAACTATTCAGCTACCTTTCTGCAGTTTTTGACTATAAAACATAATAACTTTCCTTAATTGTCATTGAACAAAAAGCTTATTACCTTGCCTACATTTATTTTGAGAAAGATGTTGAATCCTCCTGGACAGAGTCTATGATGTCAATTAGATTGATGGCTCTCAACCTTTCTTCACCACCAACCCCCTTTAAATACCTTTTGTGGCCATGGAACACCAAGACTTAACTTTTAGCTTGCCATCTCCACTTTGAATTGTCCCAACTTATTTAGGGTAGGAAGAAAATTGCCACACTTCTGTATTTCCAAGAAGCAAGGGGGGAATGGAAGATAAGAGATGCTACTTTGGAACAGCCTCCCAACAGAGATCAGGCTGGCCCTTTCCTTAAATTCCTTTCAGAAGCAAGTTAAAGATTGGTTTTTATTGTTGTCCATCAGTCAGTAAATGTTGCCATCTTTTAATTTTTATCGTTCTCATTCACAGTTTTTATTTGGTTTGGTGGTGTGATGTACATTTATTTTACTCACTGTGGTGATTTTCATGTTTTTCATATGGTGTTAGCCACTGTATGGTGAGATGTAAATTAATTAAATTAATATAATAACTATTATATTAATAACTATTATATTAATAACTATTATATTAATAGTTTTAGTAGTAAACACACTGTCATACATTTCTTTGATATGCAAATATACTCATTGTGGCATAGCATTGTGTGCAATTGTTTGCTCTTTGTGTGTGAATGTAGCCATTCATTTTGTCTGTCCAACATTTCCCAGGATCAAGAATGCAGAATGGGACCTTGGAGTGACATGTCCCCAAAGTTTAGGATGAGACTACAGTTGTTGCTGAACTGTAGTTTTTAAAGTGACTGAAGAATGATGATACACAAGAATAATCATGTTAACTACAATGCAATGAGTACATATGATTTATTAATAAATTATGTATTAGTCTGTATTTGTTTAATACTTCTTCCATCACATAGTTACACTGAGACTTGTCCAGATCTTTTCCACTTGGTGTATAACCTGTTTGTATAACCAAGTGCAATTTATCAGGAAAAAAAGGGCTGGGCATCATTAGGTCAGTTTGTACCTAGGAAGAAAATGAAGTATATAGTCAGGCTGCTGCAGGCTTCCTTTTCCATCATGGAGAAAAGCCAACAATCACATGGAAGATATGGTTGTGGACATAAAACACTAATTATTCTACTGCATTTGTTCAAGTTCAGTAGCCTATAGACTGCATAGGTGTTGCGTGTGGGCTGTTGTATAGGATGGAAGACTTTGTGTTCACTGCTCACATAAGTATTCATATTCCTGGAAGGAGGCAAGTAAGCAGGTGCAAGAGGATAGAATTTGAAACTGTTGAATCTCCACTATGTTTTGCATCAGAGGTATTAAAAAGAGCTTTGAGGCATGTTATGTTACGCCACAATATTTGTTAATTTTTTTACTTAGAGTGTTGTGTAAACATCAATGTGGTGATTTAGAAACCGTGATATAACTTTATGTAATTATTTAAAATATGTCATGGAAAGTTAACAATCCATAAAAAAAAAAACCTTAAATTACAGTACATTTAAACAAACAAACAAACTGATTTGCAGGTTCATGTATCGTGGAATTGATAGGAAGTGTCCATTTTTGGATAGAAATTGGTGAAAGGAAGTCTCCATTTTTAACTAAAAGGTTTTACTGACAATTTGATCCTTTTGGCTTTCTGATTCATAAACGGGGTGGGGGAATAAGTGACCAAGTAAGGTTGGTTTGAGACCAAAATTCCTGTTGCTAAATGAGGTAGTTGTGAGTTTTGCCCCATTTTACAAACTTTCTTGACACATTTAAGTGAATCATTGCAGTTAAGTTAGTAACATGTTCGTCAAGTGAATTTGGCTTTCCTATTGACTTTGCTTGTCAGAAGGTCGCGAAGGGGAATCACATGACCCCGGGACACTGCAGCCATCATAAATACAAGTCAGTTGCCAAGCACCTAAATTTTGATCATGTGACCATGGGGATGCTACAATGGTTGTAAGTGTGAAAAAGGGTCATAAGTCAAATTTTGTCAGTGACGCTGTTTAAGCATTCACTAAACAAATGGTTATAAGTTGAGGACTACAGGACAAGAAGTACAACCAGGAGTACCGGTTCTATTTTTTTATTTTTATAATAAGGTTACATTAATAGAATCTTGCAAGACTGAAATTATTTCTCCTTTCCCTTTCTGGGATACTAGGGAGGGTTTCTTTTGAAACATTTCCCATGCTATTCCCTCTTCTATGGCTGGGACATCTTTTACCTAGAGTTGTCTAGTCTGTGGCTCTCCTTCCTGTCTCCAGCTTCATTCCTGCATACCATTATAGATCTTGATGATGCAGATCAACAGATGTAAAATCCTACCTTACATCCCATGGTCTTGGCAAGTGGCACAGGAAAGTCTATGCCAAAATGTCTGTCTGCTTCAAAGATCACCATATGACGTACAGCTTCCGTTTTCTTTTTCTTTTCTCTTTTGGCTTGAAGCAAAGATTTATTGCAGCATAATCAGCGGTGTGTTGTTTTTTGTGTGCTACAACACATTTATTCCTTCTGTACTCTTTGCAGGCAGGTATTAGAAAAGAGCAGAATACATAGTTGCCACAAATAATGGGATTGCCAAAATGATCATGAACCCTTATGTCTATAGTGGAGAGGAAAGGCCAAAAAGATCTACAATAGTTTTTTTCTTCTGCCATCATCTTAAAGAAATTTGTGCATATGCTACCACGGTCATTTTGTCTACTGTATCCTCTTCATCAAATGGTGGTACAGGTTATTGTGTGACTAGAGAATTACAAGCCGAGATGATCAGAAAAAAACTAGCAGGTTTGTTTTCCAGTTCATTTGGAAGTGGAATTTTGGTTGTAAGTTGTGATGCTATAAGTCGAGGCACCCATTTTAATGGACTCAATTTTTACAATGGTTTCTATGGCAGTTGCAAATCACACTGTTGTAAGTGCGAAGGCATTCTCCTGAATGGATAACTTTTGTGGAAACCGATCATATGAACACAGGATGCTGCAATCAGTCATAAAATGTGAGCTGGTCATAAAATGTGAGCCGGAGGCCAAGTGCCTGAAGTATGGTCATGTGACTGAAGGGGGTCAGACATTTTAGGATAACCGGAAGTGGTTTGCAGAAGGTAGAGCATCTTTTCTGAGGCTATCGTAACTCCAAATAGTCTTTAAACAATCATTCATAAGGAGTGTAGCCAGAATTCCAGTTATTTTCTGTGAGCAGCTATGACATTAAAAGTCAAAAGCTAAGGATTAAATCACATCACCCCTTCTGCCTAGGGACTTAGGATACAGTGGATTTTTTTTTTTTAAAAAAAAATCTTTGCTCAGATTTGTGGGTTTCTGCTATTAATGCTTTGGGTTTTTTTCTTCACCATTCTCAATTTAATCACTATTTTCTGTCTTTTTCAGCCTCCTCTGGTCCAAGCCATTTTTAACCGTGATATAGAGGAGGTACGGTCATTACTGAGTCAGAAGGAGAATATCAATGTGTTGGTAAGTCTTGGAATAACTTGTGGTATTTCTGCTTCTCTTGGCTGTGCATACACAATGTCGGGCTTCCAAGTAACACCCCAAATGAAAGAAAGCTCAGAATCTTGAGTTTCCTCAAAGTTCCATTTTATTGGAGATGTCATATTGGCACATCTGGGAAAAACTGAATCTGAAAGCTTCTGGTTTTCCACACCCAAAAGAAAGTTCAAGTCCCTTCCCCAATACACACATGTCCATCATATTGCTCACTCAATGCACTGTCCCAACTGGAGATACCTCCCAGGAACACCCCTCCAGGTGCAGGGTAGAGTGACCTTGACTCTCAGGAGAAAGGAATGTTATTTTGACTATCCGAGTCTACGGAGAGGGGCGGCATACAAATCCAATAAAAAAAATAAAAATAAATAATAATAATAATAATAATAATAATAATAATAATAATAATAATAATAATAATAATCTTCCCACTCACACAATTCCCCACTCCCAGTTTCCCACAGCACTAAATGTGGCAGGCCTGAAGAGCCAATGCCCAAGATGATTTCCAGGCCTGACACACAGTATATTTCCCCAAAATTGTCTTTTCCTTCTAGCTGGATATTTTATGTTGCCTTTATCCCCTAAACATCACATATTAGACATTAGATATGACATGCCCACATCTTAGAGTCTGGGTTTGGCTGGGTTTTCAGTGGGCCTTTTTCAAACTGTTTTTCATATCTTGGCATTGGTTCCAGATTTGTAAAACAATTACAATCACAAAATAATTCTAAGGTTGTTGTAGTTATAAATAGAAAAGATAGCAAAGTACTTTGTATATTCAGAATTAGTGCATAGCAGAAGGGATTGTTCATTATTGGTAAATAGCGACTTTGTTGGGAATTGGCTGCACAGTACCAGATGTATTGGTCTAGTTGTACTGAGCAGTGGGTGGTACCGGAATTAGCAGTTGTGTTTGGCATGAAGCGTGTTCTGGATTAGTCTTGTGGTCTCTGAGTGAGAACAGCTTGTGTTATAGGTTTTTAAAATTTTATTCTTGTTCATCCCTTTTCGCTTTTCATTTCATTCTGGCTCATTTAGTAGAGGCACGTATACAATACATGCCTATTCAATACATAAATCTTGCCAGACAATTTGTGCTACTTATCAGCTGCTTTGACCTCGGGACCAGAGAGTGGGCTGGAGAGTGATATTTGGAGTGCCAAAATCCATCTGTATTGCATTCACTTTGAGTAAGATTATTCTTTTAATTGGCGCTGAGTTTTCAAAACTTTTTGCATCTGTTTCTAGGGGCCCAGGTAATCCTTGATTTATGACCACAGTTGGGATTAGAATATTGGTTGCTGAGCAAAGCATAATTAAGCAAGATTCCATGTGATAAGCTTCATTCAACAACTACAACCCCAGCAATTTCCTGGTTTCTTAAGTGGGCAGAAAGGGATGCAGTGGCTCAGTGGCTAAGATGCTGAGTTTGTCAATCAGAAAGGTCGGCAGTTCAGCAGTTCAAATCCCTAGCACCGCATAACAGGGTGAGCTCCCGTTACTTGTCCCAGCTTCTGCCAACCTAGCAGTTTGAAAGAATGTAAAAAATGCAAGTAGAAAAATAGGGACCACCCTTGGTGGGAAGGTAACAGTGTTCTGTGCACCTTTGGCATTTAGTCATATTGGCCACATGGCCATGGAGACGTCTTTGGACAGCAGATTTGGGAATAGCTAGCAGATATGTGCGAGGGGAACCTTTACCTTTAAGTGGACAGAGTGAAAGAGTCACCTACCAAAGAATTTCAGCTCAAAAGCCTGCAGGGAGAATTCCAATTCTGTTACTGCAGCCTGCCAAAGGATCCCCCCCCACCCTTTTCCATGGACAAAGCAGAAATCCTTCCTGGGGCTAAAAGGGACGGAGACTTCAGTCTTCCTTCAACCCCTTCCTTTGCAGTCTTTCTTGCCTGCAAATTCCTAACAGAATTTCTGGGGAAGTCTGCAGAGAGGATTGCAAGTGGTTGTGGGGCCCTTGGCAGTCAGGCCACTCTGGTTGGCAGTCTGGTTGTCAAGCAGTAAATCTGGCTGGCAGTCTGGTTGCCAAGCACTTGTAATGCGGTCATGTAATTGTGGAGGGGACTGCAGTGAGGCTTTAAGATGGCCAGAAGTGCTTTGTGGTCCGTAAAGCAGCCTTTACAGCTGTCGTAATTTGGAATGGCCTTTAAATGACCCGTGGCAAGTTGAGGACTTTCTGTAATGAAAGCTACAGTTACTGAAGTAACTGCCAGTTGCAGACAGTCCTCTATTGGCAACCACGTTTGAGCCCAACATTCCTGTTGCTAAGCAAGGCAGTCGTTAAGTGAGTCATGCCCCATTTTATGGCTTTTTACCACCGTTATTAAGCAAATCACTACAGCTATTAAGTGAATCATGCAGTATTTAGGCAAATCTGCCTTGCCCCATTGACTTAAATTGTTAGAAGTTCCCTAGAAAGGTTGCTAATGACAACCTCAGAACCCTGGGAGACCGCAACCCTTGTAAATACATGCCAGTTGCCAAGCACTTGGAGTTTGATCACATGACATGGGATGCTACACTGGTCATAACTGTAAGAACATCCTATAAGTCATTTTTTTCAGTGCCATTGTTACATAACAGTCTTTAAGTGACTGGTTGTAAGTCAAGGACTACCTTTGGAGCATCTGTCACAAGTTCAGACAGTTAATAAGCAGCCACACGTTAATTTGAGGCCTGCCTGTACACATTTGTAATATTGCATGCTGTACAGTTGCATTCTTATTTAATGTAGTGGGATTGACTCTGATTTTCACCACTCGACTGGCTAGTTAGATGTCGATTTATATGTCAGAAAGCAGAGACTTGAGTAGAAATATTTTCTGCAGGAGGTTTTCCAGAGCTAAAGTTTCCCACTGAAAGCATTCTAATTCAGGTGAATTTGGGTCTGGAGAGTTGTATGAGATTTTGTTATTTTCTTGTCTATTGCTCAATGTTCTTTCCAATATTGCAGTAAAGGTATTTTAGAGCGTTTTAAAACTATGGTTGCATTGTTAGTTGCCTTATATTTAGTTGCCTTTGCTATGCTGAAGTGGCCAAACTGAGATTAACCATCTTGCTATTAGTACACTTGCATACATGTTTTATACTATGTGCTATTCTGATTTCTGGGAAATTTGTGTATATAGTATATAATCCAGGCACATTGACAGAATGTCACTGTGTTGCTAAGGATTTAAAAGTATACACTTGAGTAATGTGAGGCATTGTTCATTCATTCGGCTTACTCTTATTTTCTTTGAATAACACAATTAAATTTAAAGCATGATTGTGCAAAAATGTCAGTAGTTGTAGACTAATTGGCTTTTTCCAAGAAACATGTTCACAGTTACTGAGTTTTATTCACCGATGAGCTGTTGGTAAGTGTTAAGAAACCCTAGAATTTGCAGAAACAATTTGAAAACACTTTGAGACATCTACTCAATTCTCTATAGTTAATTTTTCCTTGAAATTCATCAGGAAGAAAGCATCCAAGTAAAAGGTAAGATTCATGACAAAACATCTTCTAATTAAGCTCATTGAACTTGGCTAACTTAAAATGAATAACTGGATTCAAAAGAGCCAACTATATGAATTGAAAGAAGAGGTCATGATGAACTAGAGAGGGCAGTAGAATTAATTTGTACTTTATGTCTTCACAGGAGAAAAACAAGAATAGTTGGGTATACATACAAGTAGGCCTCGACTTACAGCCATTCCGTTTAGTGACTGTTCAAAGTTACTACAGTGGAATCCATTCTGGAATGTTGATCATTAGCAGAAATGTTCAGTATTCGAAACAATTTTCCCCATAAGAAATAAAGGAAATGGATTTAATTGGTTCCCAGCCTTTATTTCTTATGAGGAAAATTGATCCCTCATTTATCACAGGTGTTCCGTTCCAGGACTACCCGCAATAAAGGATTTTTTTCTCCCCCCACCCAAGACTCCAGGAAGGATGTCTTTGTGACGTCAAAGCTCCGCCCCTGGAATTACCTATTCGGTTTCCCCACCTCTGTTGGAGCCTCCCGACCAGCCGACAGCTCCAAGGCTCTTCTGCGAAGGTGACAGCCAGGTGGTGGCGCTTCTCGGCGCTCTCCCGAACTTTTGCCAAACTTCTGGGTTCGGCGTTCGGGAGAATGCCGAGAAGTGCCCGGCTGTTTCAGAAGGTGACAGACGGGCGGCAGCACCCAGCGGAGCGTCGTTTTTGCAAATTTTTTGGGGCTTGCACGCATTAATCGGTTTTACATTGTTTCCTATGGGAAACATTGTTTCGTCTTACGAACTTTTCACCTTATGAACCGTAAGACAAGGTGTCACTCTATTTAGCTAATCAAACATTGCTGCCTTTTGGCAGATAGAGTCTATATGGAAGATAGGTTTACTTGCAAGCTATTTTTGTTACCTAGTATCTGGCATGTTAGATAAAAATAAGTTTTAAAAAAACCTCATAAAAATTGTGGAAATATACAGGTAGTCCTTGACTTAAGGCTGCAATTGGAACTGGAATATATATTTAGTAACATTGATTATTTTGTTTCCCCAAATCAGGACCAAGAGAGACGAACCCCTTTGCACGCAGCTGCATACTTAGGGGACACCTCTATCGTTGAACTCCTAATACTGTCAGGTAAGGACATGCTTATTTTATCATTGGCCAAACTGTCAGGGATTTAGTATTGGGGTGGTAATCAAGTTTCTATAGAGTCCTTTCGTTGGCTTTTAATAGGAGAGATCCAGATGTAGACTTCAGCAAAGCCTCTGGCAATCTTTTTAAAACAGGAAATATAATGCTCTGTGACTTAGATGGTCACAAAGAATGAACGAGAGAGCTCATAAAGCATTATCATGCCTTCCACCTTAAAAATGCTGTAGCTAGCAGATTGCTGTTAGTAATATTCTTATTGCTAGTCATGATTCTCAAGAAGCGGAGATTTATGGAAATGTTCTCATTCTGTTCAGTGAAGCTATTTTAAAACTTGACAGCCCTGTATACTCTTAACTCTTCCTGTGTAGGTTGCAAGGCTGAATTAGCCTTCTGGGCAGCAGAATCAACACAGATGGTTTTTGATCCATGTGCTAAATCTTTCCAAATTAACAGCCATAAAAAACACTGGCTCGTGATAACCTAAAGCAAGCGATAGTCTTTGAAGACTGCCAGCAACATTACCCACATAGGGTATTTTTCTTTAAAAAAAAATCTACATGAAAATTAGAATGAGCATTTATACTTTCAGTTTTAGACTGATTTTCTAGTTATTGATGCTTACGAGTGCAGAAAAGAGCAACAAAGATAATTAGCGGGCTGGAGGCTAAAACATTTGAAGAACGTTGCTGGAATTGTAGTTGTCTAGTCTAGAAAAAAAAAGCTAGAGGTGACATGATAGCAGTGTCCTAATGTTTGAGGGGCTGCCACAAAGAAGAGGGGGTCAACTTATTTCCCAAGGATTCAGAAGGCAAGACAATGGAGAGAAGCAACCTGGAACCAAAAGAAATTTCCTGTCAGTGAGAACAGTTAAGCAGTGGAACCTCTTGCCTTCTGAAGTTGTGAATGCTTAATCACTGGAGACTTTTAAGAAGAGGCTGCACAGACACTTGTCTGGAATTGGCTAGGGCCATAATGGCGAACCTGCTAGACCCTCTGTAGGCATATGAGCCATAGCTCCAGCTCAGTTCCACCACGCATTCATGCGCATCTGCTGCCGGACAGCTGACATTGGGGTCTCTGCTATGCATATTGGGGGGAGGGTGGCAGGGTGAATGCAGGAGATATGCACAAGGCTCGTGCTGGAGGGGTATGTGTGCCCCCGTGGCCTGCTTTTTGTCCCATGAGGCTGCAGAGAGGCCTGCTAGGCCCAAAATGGAGTGCTGGAGTGGTGGTGTGGTGTGATCCCGCCCGCGGTCTGCTTTTTGTCCCATGAGGCTGCAGAGAGGCCTGCTAGGCCCAAAATGGAGTGCTGGAGTGGTGGTGTGGTGTGATCCCGCCCGCGGTCTGCTTTTTGTCCCATGAGGCTGCAGGGAGGCCTGCTAGGCCCAAAATGGAGTGCTGGAGTGGTGGTGTAGTGTGATCCCACCCGCAATCTGCTTTTTGTCCCATGAGGCTGCAGAGAGGCCTGCTAGGCCCAAAATGGAGTGGTGGTGTGGTATGACCCTGGCCGTGGCCTGTTTTTTGTTCTGGGAGGCTTCAGGGAGGCCTGGTAGGCCCAAAATGGAGTGCTGGAGTGGTGGTGTGGTGTGACCCTGCCCGCGGCCTGCTTTTTATCCCCGGAGGCTTCAGGGAGGACTGCTAGACCCAAAATGGGGGATGGGACACACCCCTCACGGCCTGCTTTTG
Organism: Erythrolamprus reginae; assembly: GCF_031021105.1. Classification (NCBI taxonomy): domain Eukaryota; kingdom Metazoa; phylum Chordata; class Lepidosauria; order Squamata; family Dipsadidae; genus Erythrolamprus; species Erythrolamprus reginae. The sequence goes on along the minus strand of NC_091951.1, from coordinate 180,291,081 downwards.
GTCCCAGGCAGCTGTAGGGAGGCCTGTTAGGTTCAAAACAGGGTTTGTGGGGTGCAGTGCTATCCCCTACAGTGGCCCATTTTTGGTCCCAGGAGGCTGCAGGGAGGTCTGCTAGGCCCAAAATGGAACATTGGGATGCATCACCCTACATATGGCCCTTTCTTGGTCCCAGGAGGCTTCAGAGGGCGGGGGCAGTGGGAGCAAGTGTGGTTGTGTGTGCGTGCAGGGGTTAGGGCTGGTCTTGCGTACATGCCTGGAGGTTGGGGCACGTTGGGGGGATGTTGCATGTGCATTGCATTAGCTATCACTGGAATAAAGTCTGTTCCAACTTTATTAGTCTGTAAGAGGAATTGTGTGGAAATCTATGGAAGTTAGATTCTGGAGATTACATCATTCTCATATATCATTATCTTTGAAATAAATGGTGCCAATTTAGCATAGAGAATGTTTGGCAGGTAATGGGGCAACTGTTTCAATTTTCAACCACATTTTTTAAAAGACAGGGATGCCTCTTAAATGCAGTACTCATGTTCTTTCCTTATTAATCAGTTGGCAGTTTCCTTGGGAAACAGCTGTTTGGTAAATAAGCACTGGGATTAAAAATTTAAAAATGGTCTTATTGTTAACATGAAAGTCTAAGGAATGCCTTGCTATTCAATTCGGTTGAATATAAGGTTTGTTTTCTTTTCTTAATCAATCATGCTTGAGAGAACTTGCTTCATCCCTTTTCTTTTCTTTGGATAGGTGCTAACGTCAATGGAAAGGACACTCTTTGGCTAACCCCGTTACACCGTGCTGCAGCTTCTCGTAATGAGGTAAATGTCAGACCTTTCACAGGGTGCTATAGTAGTGTTCCTCGTAAAGTGACAAAATAAATTCCAGGCACCTAACATAATAAACTGCCATGTTTAGGGCCAAATTCATTTCCCCCCGTTGTCTTTTTATTTTCCGTTGTACTAAATATTTTGAGAATCGTGTAGAACAGTAGAATTTCCTTGGACACATTGGGTAGCAACACCTTTTCCGATGGTAGAGTTGAAAGAACTGCAAAAAGGCTTGCAGGGTGTTACTAAACAGTACATTTTCCCAAGGGATAAATATGTGAGACAGGAGTATAATGGTGATTGCCTTGTAGTGGCTCGTTCCTGAGCCTTCTTGTTTACTGAGGAAACCTTGTGTCTGCATTGTCACTATATGAAGGGTAAAAGAAAATCTACTTGTTTGTTGTATATACTATTTATATATTATTTAACAAATGCATTTATGTATTGCCCAATCGCAAATTTTATGTGGCTTATACAGTTAAAAAAACAAAAAAAACCCCAAATATTAGCAATACAGTAGAACCCCCGACTTACGAGACTAATTGGTTCCGGAAGGAGGCTCGTAAGTCGGAACGCTCGTATGACGAAACATTGTTTCCCATAGGAAACAATGTAAAGTCAATTAATCCGTGCAACAACACCCGCGCCGCTTCGCAGCTGTCTCCTGAAGTCGAACGCGGAAGTTAGCGTTTGGCTTCAGGAGACAGCTGCGAAGTGGCGCGCATGTTTTAAAACGTCACAGCCGGCCTGGGGGGCTCGGGGGGAAGCCCCCGAGCCCCCCAGGCCGGCTTCGACGTTTTAAAACACCCGCGCCGCTTCGCAGCTGTCTCCTGAAGCCGAACGCGGAAGTTAGCGTTCGGCTTCAGGAGACAGCTGCGAAGCGGCACGCGTGTTTTAAAAGGTTGCAGCCGGCCTGGGGGGCTTGCCAGCACCCCAGCGAGCCCCCCAGGCCGGCTGCAACCTTTTAAAACACGCGGGATACGAGCGCCAAGGAGCTGTCTCCTGAAGCCGAACGCGGAAGTTAGCGTTGGGCTTCAGGAGACAGCTCCTTGGCGCTCGTATCCCGAATGTGAGCTCGGGAGGCGAACAAAAATGTTGCTCCCCTCCCAGCTCTTATCTCGAGTAGCTCGTAAGTAGAGCTGCTCGTATGTCGAGGTTCCACTGTACTGTGATTAAAAAAAATCATACCTTTCAAATACCCTAAAATATATTTATATATGCCGTGCTTCCCCGAAAATATGACATGTCCTGAAAATAAGGCCAAGCTTGATTTTTGGGGTGGGTGTAAATACATGCCCTCCCACAAAAATAGGCCCTAGTGAAGGGGTGTGCGTGGACAGCACAGGAGCCATCCCTTCCATTCCCTGGTCAGCTAATGGCAGCTGGGCCCCTTAATTACGATCCGTGAATCAGCTGAGCTGATCCCACGCTGCCTCTCTGTTACATTTCCTTGGAGGGCGCTCCGACTAGGTAAAGTAGGGAAGGGTATAAGAGAAGGCAGCAGCTGTCCATGGTAGTCATTTTGGGTACTATGCGTTTGGAGACTGGAAATGCAATGCACAGAGCTGAAAAACATAAGCCATTGTCAGTGGCAATCACTGCAGGCAGGAAGAGAACGCACGGAGGCCAAAGGGCAGGGTCCGGCGAGTGGGCGGGGCTATATTTGGAGTATAAGATGCACCCAAATTTTCGGCCTCTTTTAGGAGAGAAAAAAGTGTCTTATATTCCGAAAAATATGGTAACTTAGTGCAAACCTAGCTGTCAGCAACTTAATCTGAAGGTTTTGTTAATTGAGGTTTCACCCATGCCTCCAAATATGGGACTTGCATCAATTATTCTTGGAGACCCTGCCCAAATTTCAGGTTATCAGAGACTTTAGGGAGAGGTACTCTTAAGATAATTGAGTCTGTTTAAGGCTACTGTATTGCCCTAGATCAGTGGTTCTCAACCTGGGTGTCGGGGCTCCTTTGGGGGCCAAATGACCGTTTCACAGGGGTCACTTAGGACCATGGGAAAAGACAAATTTCCCATGATGTTAGGAACTAAAGCTTTTATTCTGGTGCCTTGGAACATATTTTTACAATCCGACCAATCAGGCGTTTACAGTGAGGGTGTCCCTCTGACCTTCCTGCCAATCAGCTTAAAGCTCTGTTGGCAGAATTGGCGCTACACTTATGGTTGGGGTTCACCACAACATGAGGAACTATATTAAGGGGCCGCGGCATTAGAAAGGTTGAGAACCACTGCCCTAGATGAAGTTGCTCACTGTCCTTATTTTGGAATAGTTAGATCACTCTAAATTGTAGCATATTAATCTCTTCTCAGTACCTTCCATGCTACATTCCCTATTCTCTCAGGTTCTCCAGACTTTCTTTATATTAAACTCCTGTTCATAACACAGTGCTATCTCCTCACTTGTTAGTGCCTGCTTCTTTTGTGATAGTATTTCATCCAGGCTTAAAAGCTGTCTTATGTTCTTTCCCTGGCAGAAAGCACTTAACCTCCTCCTAAAGCACTCGGCAGACATCAATGCCCGTGACAAGTATTGGCAAACACCACTGCATGTTGCTGCTGCCAACAGAGCTACCAAGTGTGCTGAGACCATCATCCCGCTTCTTAGTAATGTTAATGTGGCAGACCGCACCGGCCGCACAGCACTGCACCATGCTGTACATAGTGGGCACCTTGAGGTAAGGGATGCATTCGTCCTTCCAGAGACGTTTACGCATGACTTCTCCATGGAGTAGAAATGAGGTATAATGAAGCGATGATGGACATTTGTTTTGTTGTAAATAATATTTCCCCATAAAAAAACCAATCAGTCTTTTTTTAGCCAAACAAAGAGTTACATGCTCAAACACACATAGCAGTCTCCAGCTACTATGGTTAATGAGGGGTCCTTGGCATTCTCTGAGTTTTGTTGTTTTCTTGCAGATTTTTCATTACCCAAAATAGGTAACAGCATCAGTGCTAGGAGTAGCACTGATGATGTTACCTAGTTTGGGTAAAGAAATGTTTTCAAGCTATGGTCAGTGCAAAGCACTTAGGAGCAGTCCTTCATGGCAGTAGATTTGAAGCAAGGAAAGAAGATGAGAAGATACATATCTCTTTTTAAACTGGGTTTCAACTTTATTGCAATATTTTTATTTTATTTTACTTAATTTTATTTTAAAAATGCCCATCTCCCTCATAGAGTAACTGTGGACAGTATGTAAATAGTTCTTCCTGCCGCCTTTCTACTGCTTTTCCATGTTAGAAACGTGGATACATTGCATATGATGTGAATGAAACTTTGGCTTTTGGGATAATGTAATAGTTGAAAAGACGTCTTTGTTCTTCTAGCAGTAAAATATACTGCTCAAAAAGATAAGGGGAACACAACACATCCTAGATCTGAGAATGAAATATTCTCATTGAATGCTTTGTTCTGTACAAAGTTGAATGTATACGACAGCATGTGAAATCAATTGTCAATCAGTGTTGCTTCCTAAGTGGACAGTTTGATTTCGCAGAAGTTTGATTTACTTGGAGTTATATTGTGTTGTTTAAGTGTTCCCTTTATTTTTTTGAGCAGTGTATTTCTTCTGTCCTCGACTTTTAAGCTATATAAAATTATTGGAGAATCACAGCTTGGAAGGTTAAGTTTCTTTTTGGGTAAAGAACACATAGTGTGAAACAAACCATTGGATGCATGTGAACTTTTTCAGAATGTGCCTCAGAATGTAACTAATATACAAATAACAAACTGATGCATGATTCCTTAATTAATATGAATAATAACATAATCCATCAGCCATAGGCTATTTGTCTTCCATAGCAAAGTTTAATACAGAAATAGGTAACATCTGATTTGCAGACAAGGCAAAAGGTTTTGTTATATAAGAAGAATTGACTTCCAGGTTAGCCATATCTGGATCTCATCGTTCCATTTTCTTGTGAAGTATAGATCCTGCATTTACATAAATAAAGTGAGCTATAGCATCCAGAAGGGAAGTGGCAGGAAACACCAAGTTGGTTGCCATGTGTTTTTATTTTAGATTATTTTAGATTATTTAATGCAATGTCTATCTTCTTTCTAGATGGTAAACTTGCTCTTAAATAGAGGGGCCAATCTGAGCACATGTGACAAGAAAGAGAGACAGCCAATCCATTGGGCAGCCTTTCTGGGTAAGTCCCCCTTCCACCTTTTGCATATCTCCTCTACACCCAGGATATTTGCTTAGTAAGAACAAAGGATACCCAATAGTATTGAGCAGGAGGTAGTATGTTGCTGTTGGCATACAGCTATTTCCCCACCCATTTTGTTTATTAACATTTTTATATATTGCTATACCTCAAACAGTTAATTAACAACATTAATAAAATCCAGAAACCAGTCAAGAATCTGTAAATAATGGTGACAAGTCAAAATCTTTATGAAATGTTTCCATCTTGACAGCCTTCTTAAATGGGAGGGTGCTATCTGAATGTCTGGGGTGATGCTGTTTCAAAGGAGCTTGGCACCTGTAGACAAGTGAGTAAGGAAGTATTGTTCCATCTCCTAATTCACCTACCACAACTGGCACACCAGCTGAAGCTGGGCAAAAGCTTCTCAACTTGTGAGTCCAGAAGAATCCCCGCTCTGTTCCTTTAGGGACAGTGGAACCCCATCTAGAATTAGAACTGGACCTGGCAGAGAACAAGAATTTTAAGACCACATTTTGTCAAGACTTACACTACATCCCTGGTTTGGCCAATGAGGAGGCATATATCTAATGAATCCTAATGATACCTCACTCAAACTGATGATTTCACCCAAGGATTTCATGTAGAATCCATAAATACTAGTGCAGGGATTCTCAATCCCTGGGCTGCAACCTGGTAGCAGGCAGTGGCCCATTGGGAACAAGGCCACACGAATTTCATTTGTGCAAGCAGTGGGCATTTATTTATTTATTTATTATTTGGATTTGTATGCCGCCCCTCTCCGAAGACTCGGGGCGGCTCACAACAAGTGAAACAAATCATAAATAATCCGACTAAATTTAAAATATTTGAAAATTTAAAAAAACCCATATACTAACAGACACGCACACAAGCATACCATGTATAAATTAAACATGCCCAGGGGGAGATGTTTCAGTTCCCCCATGCCTGACGACAAAGGTGGGTTTTAAGGAGTTTACGGAAGGCAGGAAGAGTAGGGGCAGTTCTAATCTCCAGGGGGAGTTGGTTCCAGAGGGCCACAGAGAAGGCTCTTCCCCTGGGGCCCGCCAACCGACATTGTTTAGTTGACGGGACCCGGAGAAGGCCCACTCTGTGGGACCTAATCGGTCGCTGGGATTCGTGCGGCAGGAGGCGGTCTCGGAGATATTCTGGTCCAATGCCATGAAGGGCTTTAAAGGTCATAACCAACAATCAGCTCCATTTGCATGTGAGCCTGCCCACTTGCGTGAAACCATCCCTCTTTCCCCCTCCGCCGCTATCATCACCATTACCAATCCACAGAGCCGGAAAGGTTGGGGACCATTGCACTAGTGCAGGTGTCGTCAAGTGGCGGCTCCAGAGTTGCATGTGGCTCTTTCATCTCTGTCGCGACAAATGGATGAAAGAGCTGCTGCCCTGTCGCGGTGGTGGTGATGGCTGAAGCCTTAGTGTTTTCTGTGGGAAACTGGTCCAAATGGCTCTTTCAGTGTTTAAGGTTGCGGACCCCTGCACAAGTGGAGAAAGAACCAAAGACTCTGAAAACACCCAGCAGTAACCATAGGGCAGTTCTTCCTCCTCCCACATGTGTGCTGGTAGTATACAAAACTTTTTCCCCAGAAAAGGTTAATGGGAGATACATTGGTAGGAACAGAGATCTAAGGCAGAACCAAGGTATCCCACATAGACAGGAGCCCAGTGAATCTGTCTCATATCAGAACAATAGTCCCAGTTAAGTAATTCTGACTGCCACTTTGTATCTGGCACCAGAGATATAATTTATTTATTTATTTTATTTATTAATTAGATTTGTATGCCACCCCTCTCCGAAGACTCGGGGCGGCTCACAACAGTAATAAAAACAATATAGTAGTGGAACAAATCTAATATTAAAAAACATATAAAACCCTATCATTATTTAAAAAACCAAACAGCACATTCATACCAAATATAAAACAAAGTATAAAAAAGCCTGGGGGAAAGGTGTCTCAACTCCCCCATGCCTGGCTGTATAAGTGAGTCTTGGGTAGTTTACGAAATTACCTCAAAAGATTCTGTTTTACCTTTACCAAGGTGTAGAATGTCATACTAAGGTAAGAGGCAGCTGTTACTGCTATTAGATCTGCTGCTTTTTACCACATTCATCTTTTAATTCTTATCCTATTCCTAACCTTAACCCTAACCCTCAGCCCTGAAATGTTGCTTTCATTACTCTTGCCATATTCTTCTCCAATCAGTAATGAATTACATAATCCCCTCCAATTTAATTATACACAGGCATCAAGATAACATAGCAGCTGTTAAACTGCTATTTGGATCTATTAACTCCCCAGTAATATCTTTTTATACTTCAGCTGAGAAGCAAAACTTTGGGACAGGAAAAATTGTCCTTTTAAATTCTCTTTCTTCTTGTAATTTCTTATTAAAAGCAAATGCTCATGGAATTTCATATAAGCTGAAAGTGGGGCATCAAATTAAAGTATCTTTCCCTCATGAGCATATCTCCCTCTTGGGACCTTTGCTTCGTGTGCATATGTTAATGGGAAATATAGTGTGTAATACCTGTTCATCTCCTATTACTGGTTTTCTATGCTTATTCAATGAAATTATTTCGTTCTGCAGCAGTAATAGGTGGCATTAATCTTGCTCTGTTTAGCAAGATATTTATTCGATTCGTATGCCACCCATTCATCTAGAGGTGACGGTTACAGCAAGTACTATATGCTATAGAGATGCTATACTATCACAGACCTCAGCCTTTTTTTCCAGAGGTTGTTACCATAAATGTATTGCAGAAATTTGTGCTACTTGGTGTTTTCACTCTTTATGACATTCTTTTAGAATTTTGCTTTATTTAGTTCTATCTTGTTTTTTTTTTTACTATTTTATTACAGTTGGAACTATATCACATTTCCCCGAAAATAGGACATCTCCTGAAAATAAGGCCAAGCCTGATTTTTGGGGTGGATGTAAATATACGCCCTCTGCCGAAAACAAGCCTAGTGAAGGGATAGGCGTGGCTAGACCAGGAGTCAGCCTTCCCTTCCCTGGTCACCTCAAGGCTGTTAGGCGTCTTAACCAAGACCCGCTGATCAAGCAAGGGCCAGGAATTCTCTCTCACTGGATGTCTGGAGATATTTCCATTGCGCTGTTGCTAGCCCAGCTGTGCCCATAGTGCTAGGCATGAGGACAAATGAGGACCCGGATTGTGGGGGCAATAGGCTGGCTCTGTTAAAAAGTGCTATTGCTAACATGTTGTAAGCTGCCCTGAGTCTAAGGAGAAGGGCGGCATAAAAATTGAATGAATGAATGAATGAATGAATAAATAAATAAATAAAACCTTGCATCTGAGGGCCCCTCTGTTCTGCAGCTCACTTTGTGGCTATGGAGCAAGCAGCAATCATGGTTTGCGCTCCACGGATATTGCTTAGGCTCCTCCTACAATGAGGCAGAAAGTTCTGTGGCTTAGGACAGGCAATTATGGGAAGCACAAGCAAAGCACAGCTTGTCCCTTTCAAACAATCAAATGTCTGAGAGAGAAAGGGAGAAATGACAGAGGGAAGTAACAAGAATTATGGGCAACACTGTTTGAAAGAGTTTCCTCTCCTTCCTTCCTTCCTTCCTTCCTTCCTTCCTTCCTTCCTTCCTTCCTTCCTTCCTTCCTTCCTTCCTTCCTCTCTCTTTCTCTCTCTCTCTCTCTCTCACACACACATACACACACACACACACTGAAAACGGCAGGCAAATGGGTAAGGAGACTGACCCTCCCCTGTCTCCTGCTCAGTGCCAGCTCAGGGTGGTGCCCCAAGGCCTAACCCCTGCACGTTCAATGTGAGAAATGGGCTCCCTCGCAGCACCTCCTCTCTGGGCCTCACCTGCCTCGGAAGCCAGGGATCTTGCAGGCATCCCTGCTACATAAATGCTCCCCAAATGCCCTCAACTCGAGCGAGCCACGCAGCTACTCCACCCGCCTGCCCATCCATAGCACCCATGTCTGCCAAGCACCATTCGGTTCAAACCAAGTGGTGGGGAAGCTTTGGGACAATGCCCTTTAGGTGCCCGCTTGACCTGCCACTCCAAAATTGCACCCCACCACGGGACACGCATCTTACCGGAGTCTGGCAGCTCCGTTGCATCTCTTGGCTGGTCTGTGCAGGGAATCCCCTTGAACAGTAAATAAAAACTTGGGAAGCGAGAAATTAACAACTTCTTGCACTCACGAAAAGTTTTTCTTTACCGTGCAAGGTGTTTCCCTGCCAAGATAATCTGAGAGATGCAACGAAGCTACCAGACTGTGGTAAGATGTATGTTGCCTGTTCCATCCCCCGCCCACCTAGCCACCCCTATATTGTGCCCCACTACAAGAAGCACATCTTACCGGATTCTGGCAGCTCTGTTGCGTCTCTCGGCTGGTCTGTGAAGGGAGACATCTTGCACGGTAAAGAAAAAGTTTTCATGAGTGTGAGAAGTTGTTAATTGTTTGCACTCATGAGATGTTTTTCTTCACTGTGCAAGGTGTTTCCCTGAGACACAACAGAGCTGCCAGACTCCAGTAAGTTGCACGTGTTGTGGCCCACTCCACCCCATCCCCAATAATAAGGCCACAGCCATATTTCTGGGTTCAAAAGAAAATAAGATCCTGTTTTATTTTCGGGAAAACGTATAGAGACATCCCTAATAGAAAATATGTGATGATTCTCCCTATCTATTACACATACGTTGTACCTTTCTAAGACTTAAATCAAATATTTACCTTTTATAGTCTAGTTATCTTATACATAGCTTTGGTTACTAAATACATTAACAATGCAATTTGGAGGTCAATTAAAAATGTGCTTTTGAAACTCAGTGGATGAATCAACTGGTTACACAATGAAGTGTATTATTTAAAAATATTCTTTAAACAAGGATATTCTTTTTTCAGCTGTGCATTTATTTCATATATGATGAGGCTGTCAATAGCTTCTGAGTTGAGCAGTTTTCAACAATCTAAGACAGAGTAAAACCAGCACAGTTACTTCTGAAATATTACACTTACAATTCTTTGATCAAGACACCTTTTGAACTTTCACCTACCAGTATTTTGGATGGAAGTGACAGTCAGAAAGCAAGGAAACAGTAACGAAGACTGTAACAGATGTGTGTATACTTCTTGCAACAGACAAAATCTAATTTCCATGATGAATGCAGCGGACTGGAGCTAAATTAATCCTCTTGACCTTCCGGAAAACTACATTTTCTAGTTACTCAGTCTGAGTGGGAGTAGCTCTACTGACTTTGTGCAAAGTAACATTGAACTTAATAAGTATTCCTCTCTCTCTCTCTCTCTCTCTCTCTCTCTCTCACACACACACACACCTTCACATTTACACACACACACAAATGTACATACACCATATACAACTTTTAAAACAATAAAACACCAGAACTGTTAAAAAATAATAATTATAGATTATTTGAAGCTAACCTATATCTTATGTGGAATAAATGAATATATGAGGTCTCCAGCCTCATGTAGCCCAGCGACCGGTCAGAGCCCACAGAGTCAGCGTTCTCCAGTTCTCATCAGCCAAGCAATGCTGTCTGACGGGCCCTAGGGGAAGGGCCTTCTCTGTGACAGCTCCGGCCCTCTGGAATCAACTCCCTCCAGAGATTTGCACTGCCCCCACTCTCCTGGCCTTCTGGAAAGCCTTAAAAAACTCTGCCAGCACGCTGGGGCCGTTGAGCATTAACACTCTGCTCTGGCCGTTGCTATGATTGTGATGTGAATGAGTGTGGTTGAATTGTTTTAAAACTTGGGTTTTTTAGATTGTTTTATAATTGGGCTTTAGAATTGTTTTTGTATTGTTTTTTATATGCTGTGAGCCACCCTGAGTCTTCGGAGAAGGGCGGCATATAAACCCAATCAATCAATAAATAATAAATCAATCAATCAAAAGAAGATGAAATATGGATGCTGTGAACATATTAAATGCAGGATGCTAAAGTTGGACTATAATGTAAGGTTATTTCCAGAAAGGCCAATGCTGCTTAAATTCTTGTTTTGGTTAAAAGAGAGGCATTGGACTGCTGGAAAATATGTTGCTACTTTTTGGGGGGAATCTGACTCCTTCCACCATTAAATAATTTGAATATTGGTGCCATTAACACTAATTAGGTTGTAACTCCAAGTATTATTGATACTCGTTTAATGTTGATTAATAGGGTAGCAGGAATTCATGGTAAATCCGAATAGAAGGGTAGCCTGAATGCTATCTCCTATTCTATACTGCTTGAATAATTTTATAAATACTGTACTTGGCATTCAAAATTTGAACCTGGCTTCTGTTGCATTTTGTATCATGCTCCACATAAGACAAATGGGGGGAAAAGTCCTTCTTACCTAGAATCTTTCATGATAAAATAAACTCCCCGAATCTTGCAAAAAACATTATGTGATCATTTATTCATAAGATCTGAGTAACCTTTTCAGACTCTTTCTTTTTTTAGACTATCTGAAGCCCATTTGTTATAGTGTGGAAGCATTTGAATGGTTTCAGTCTTCTGCATTGTCTTTTCTTAGGGCATTTGGAAGTCTTGAAGCTACTGGTAGCCCGCGGAGCTGACATCACGTGCAAAGACAAGAAAGGTTACACACTGCTGCACACAGCAGCAGCCAGCGGCCAGATTGAAGTTGTGAAACATCTGCTGAGGCTTGGAGTTGAGGCAAGTGTGACGACAGTACTAGCTTTAGTGCACGCTGGGTGGCTTTGTACTGTGCCTATCCTCTTTTCAGGCCTGTTTTCTTCAGATGTACACGCATATAATTTCTGGCAAATTAGGCTTACTGTAATGTTATCTATATGAGTTTATATTAACCCCATGAGTCAATTTTGTATGGTGCTTGTTTTAAGTAACATTTGGTTCTTGGGTTACTACAGCTCGTTCAGTGACTAGCAATCATGCAGAACGAGGGGTGCTTATAAAGTGTCTTGGGGAATTCTGGCTGTCACGCTATCATGTGAGCATCATTTCTGGCGTTCCCTTCTAGTCTTCCGTGAACAAAAGTCAATAAGAAAGGTGGCAGGAAGTTGGAAGTTGCAGTCACATGAGCTCATGCCTGAACTATTGCAACTCAGACTCTTGTCACTAGGTAACACGGTCATATGATGATGTGCTTTGCAACTGCATCTCTTACCAGTAGCATTTTTAAAAAATTGATTTTATTTTTCTACTACAGTGGTACCTCATGATACGAACTTAATTGGTTCCAGGAGGAGGTTCGTAAGGTGAAAAGTTCGTAAGATGAAACAATGTTTCCCATAGGAATCAATGTAAAAGCCAATACAGTGGAACCTCGACATACGAGCAGCTCTACTTACGAGCTACTCGAGATAAGAGCTGGGAGGGGAGCGACATTTTTGTTCGCCTCCCGAGCTCACATTCGGGATACGAGCGCCAAGGAGCTGTCTCCTGAAGCCGAACACTAACTTCCGCTTTCGGCTTCAGGAGACAGCTCCTTGGCGCTCGTATCCCGCGTGTTTTAAAAGGTTGCAGCCGGCCTGGGGGGCTCGGGGGGGGGTGCTGGCAAGCCCCCCAGGCCGGCTGCAACCTTTTAAAACACGCGCGCCGCTTCGCAGCTGTCTCCTGAAGCCGGAACGCTAACTTCCGCGTTCGGATTCAGAAGAGAGCTGCGAAGCTGCGCGCGTGTTTTAAAACGTCACAGCCGGCCTGGGGGGCTCGGGGGGAAGCCCCCGAGCCCCCCAGGCCGGCTGCCACATTTTAAAACACCCGCGCCGCTTCGCAGCTCTCTGCTGAATCCGGAACGCTAACTTCCGCGTTCGGATTCAGCGGAGAGCTGCAGAGAGCTGCGAAGCGGCGTGGGTGTTTTAAAACGTGGCAGCCGGCCTGGGGGGCTCGGGGGCTTCAGGAGACAGCTCCTTGGCGCTCGTATCCCGCGTGTTTTAAAAGGTTGCAGCCGGCCTGGGGGGCTCGGGGGGGGTGCTGGCAAGCCCCCCAGGCCGGCTGCAACCTTTTAAAACACGCGCGCCGCTTCGCAGCTGTCTCCTGAAGCCGGAACGCTAACTTCCGCGTTCCGGATTCAGCAGAGAGCTGCGAAGCGGCGCGGGTGTTTTAAAACGTGGCAGCCGGCCTGGGGGGCTCGGGGGCTTCCCCCCGAGCCCCCCAGGCCGGCTGCCACGTTTTAAAACACGCGCGCCGCTTCGCAGCTGTCTCTGAACGCTAACTTCCGCGTTCGGCGGCAGCGGTTTTTTTTTGTTGTTGCACGGATTAATTGACTTTACATTGTTTCCTATGGGAAACAATGTTTTGTCATACGAGCGTTCCGACTTACGAGCCTCCTTCCGGAACCAATTAGTCTCGTAAGTCGGGGTTCTACTGTAATGCGTGCAAATCCTTCAGGAAAATCCCAAACTTTAGAAGGGAGGCGAACAGAGGGCAGGGAGGAGCAGCTAAAGGGGGCGGGTGGAAGAAGCAAGGCTAGGCTAAAGGGTGAGTGGGAAGGAAGAAGGGCAAGGGGGGCGCCCCTCCCTTTCCTTTCTTCAAAAGATACTCCCTTCAGTGCTTGCAAAAACGCCGTCCTCCTAGTTAATTAAGTGGAGTCTTTTTCCCCCTCCAAGCCACCCCTCCCTTTTCTTTCTTAAAAAAAAGGGGGGAAAATAGAAACCCCTTCTTCTTAGCAGCGGCGGCTTGGGTTCGTAAGGTGAAAATAGTTCGGAAGAAGAGGCAAAAAAATCTTAAACACCGGGTTCATATCTTGAAAAGTTCGTTAGAAGAGGCGTTCGTAAGATGAGGTACCACTGTATTGGATTTGTAATGCATTGTATCACTGTTATGTTGTGAGCCGCCCCGAGTCTTCGGAGAGGGGTAGCATACAAATCTAATAAATTATTATTATTATTAATTTCCAGTCTCAAATGCTGTCCTGTAGAGTTTAAAAATTGAGGATAGCTGGCAAGAGCAAATATTTTGATTTAAGTTAAGATGCAGTATACAGATTTTTATAAGTATTACGCTTTTCAGATACAGTAATGCAAATCAAGGGAGTTTTATAGTATAATCCTATATAGAACTTTGAAGCAAGATGTTATGAATTCAGCGGAACTTTCTAAAAACGAGATTTTACTTGATTTAAGCAAAACATTATCTGAAGCTTGAAGATTAAGACAGGGTTTTTTTAATGGCAGTGTTGAAGATGTAGGTTGCAGGATTAGCCATTAATGGCTCTCGGTTGTATGCAGAGTCTCTACCCAGTTCCTCCCTATGAGGGAGATTTAAAAAAATACTTGGTTCTTTTAAAATCAAGGGGGACATTGGGCAACAACCAGAAACAGTTGAATCCATCAAAGAGCTAGGTGACCACCTGACCAACTTCCTCAAGATTAGAGCACCAAAATCTGGAATGGCAGAATATTTTTTTGACAAGCATGCTCTGGGAGAAAGTGACAATGAGAACTAAAACCCACCCATGAATAGCAGCCTCTCAATGATTATTTTTGAATCCCAAAGAAACTGGAGAATTCTAGGAAGTTAAGTACCTTGTTACTTCCATAGAAATAGATAATATATCTAGCCAGGAAATTGTGCTAAATCTTGATCTCTGCATAATAACCAATTCTCTATATTATTTTATATAAGTTAGAGAAATAAGGGCAATAGTGTCTATTCATTCTTCAGACAATATACAAGAAGGGTTTTTTTTTCCATTTAGGATCCCCTTGTAATAAGAATAAAAAAGAGGAATGCTATGAAACATCTCTTGCCTCTGTGTGGATAAAGAGCTCTCCGTTTGTAGCTGAACAGCTGCTATGTCTTGGGATCATTGTATTTTCTTGTAAATCATGATCCAGACAGTTCTGTAATTTAATCTTTGACATAACTTTTGACATTTTTTTTTTAAAAATAGTAGGTTGGCTTATTGCTAAGGTAAGATGGCCTATCTTATCAACTTATCTCCCAAAAGGAGGGAAGGAAAGGTTGAATTCGCTAATCTCCATACCTGTATGCAACCTGGGCAGGAAACAATACTATGTAAATTATTTCACTTTGCACTGTGACCTTTTAATTCTCAAAAAGATAGAATAGGGTGTGAGCAGACTACTAGTTGTACCACCCAAGTAGCAGCAAGAGTGCAGTAGCACTGCTAAACTGCCAATTTAAACCAGGAAGCAAAGCTGGGATTTTAAATCCCATAAATCACATTTTTCAGTGTAGTTGTAACATTAAATGATCACTGAATGAACTGTTTTAGGTCAAGGACTACCTGTAATAGTAAAGTAAATAAGTACAGCATTTATATAGTACAGTGGTACCTTGGTTCTCAAACGCCTCGGTTTTCATACATTTTGGATTTCAAACAAAATTTTCTGTAAAAATTTGCTTCGGTATCCAAACAAAAATTCGGATACTGAACAGAAAATTTTGTTTACTATCCGAAATGTAAGATCTGAGGGGACGAGGTCAGAGGGAATGGGAGTCGGAATCCCGACACACCCCTCCTGGCCGCCCTCTTAACAGCCTCCCAGTCTCTACCTTGTAACTGCTCCAAGCTGCAGGAAGGGTAGGGCTGGCTGCAATACCGGCAGCTTCGGGGGGCTCCTTTCCTCAGCGGTTCAGTTCGGTACCTCCAGGCAGATGCACCAACTTTTTCCTTCCCGGCGGTGGCGGCTCCGGCGGCTTCCCTATGAGGAGGAGCAGCGTCAGGAACGTCATGTGATGAAGGTAAGCCGCCGGAGCTATCGCTGCCGGGAAGGAAAAAGTTGGTGCAGCTGCCTGGAGGTACCGAACTGAACCGCTGAGGAAAGGAGCCCCCCAAAACTGCCGGTATTGCAGCCAGCCCTACCCTTCCTGCAGCTTGGAGCAGTTACAAGGTAGAGACTGGGAGGCTGTTAAGAGGGCGGCCAGGAGGGGCGTGTCGGGATTCCGACTCCCATTCCCTCTCACCCCGTCCCCTCAGATCCTTATCCCATAGGAAATAGAGGAAATACTGTAGATTTAATTGGTTCCCAGCAAGTCAATGGGCTGGGAACCAATTAAATCCATTTCCATTATTTCCTATGGGATAAATTAATTCGGTTCTCAACCAAATCGGTTCTCAACCACACTTCTGGAACGGATTGTGGTCGAGAACCGAGGTACCACTGTATATATAGCCTTATAAAGCCCTATAAAGTAAGGCCGAGGTGGCGCAGCAGGTAGAGTGCTGTACTGCAGGCCACTAAAGCTGACTGTAGATCTGCAGGTCAGCGATTCAAATCTTATCAACGGCTCAAGGTTGACTCAGCCTTCCATCCTTCCGAAGTGGGTAAAATGAGGACCTGGACTGTGGGGGCAATATGCTGGCTCTGTTAAAAAGTGCTATTGCTAACATGTTGTGAGCCGCCCTGAGTCCAAGGAGAAGGGCGGCAAAATAAAGAAAGAAAGAAAGAAAGAAAGAAAGAAAGAAAGAAAGAAAGAAAGAAAGAAAGAAAGAAAGAAAGCCACCCCTAGAATACTGCATCCAGTTTTATTCACTACATTACAAAAAAGATGTTGAGACTCTAGAAAGAGTGCAGAGAAGAACAACAAAGACAATTAAGGGACTGGAGACTAAAACATGAAGCACAGTTACAGGAACTGGGCATGGCTCGTCTAGTGAAGAAAAGGATTAGGGGATTCATGATTGCTGTGTTCCAATATTTGAGGGGCTACCACACAGGGCCAAGCTATTTTCCAAAGCACCTGAAGGTCAGACAAGGAATAATCGATGGAAACTGAACAAGGAGAGATTCAACCTGGAAATAAAGAGAATTTTTCTGACAGTGAGAACAATCAACCAATGGGACAGTTGCATTCAGAAGTTGTGGGAGCTTTATCACTGGAACCTTTTAGGAAGAGATTGGACTGCCATTTGTCAGAAATGGTGTAAGGTTTCCTGCTTGAGCAGGGGGTTGGACTAGATGACCTACAAGGTCCCTTCCAACTCTGTTAATCTGTTAAGATTTCTTGGAGAGAAGACAAGCTTAAGTATAACCAGTTGGGCTGTCAGACAGCAACAGCATATGAACTCCCCCTCCCTCCTTTTTGGCCAAACCCTCTGCCCAACACGAAGTATCAGCCTATTCAAATGCTATCTTCCTGTGTTTTCTTTCAGATTGATGAACCAAATTCCTTTGGCAACACTGCACTTCACATTGCCTGTTACATGGGCCAGGATGCCGTGGCGAATGAACTGGTCAACTATGGCGCCAATGTCAATCAGCCCAATGAAAAGGGCTTTACCCCCCTGCACTTTGCTGCCGTCTCCACCAACGGAGCCCTGTGCCTGGAACTTCTTGTCAATAATGGAGCTGATGTGAACTTTCAGGTATGGCCAGATGTGCTGCACTGAATAAATAGGGCCACGGGGAACACAAACATAGTTTAAGCAAAATTCCTGGGGACTGCAGTGTAGGATTGAAAGCAAATGGACCCCCTTGTGGGCTGACTAAAGCTTTGATATTTTCAGAGTAAAGAAGGGAAGAGCCCTTTGCACATGGCTGCCATTCATGGACGGTTTACACGCTCTCAGATTCTCATACAAAATGGTAAGTTGTCAGCTATTTCCTGTTAAGGGAACCATCCTATATTTTACAGTATTGTTTTCTCAGGCTGAGATCTTACAAGATTGACACATGTAAGTTTTGGGGAGCCTGTTCAAGATTGTTTATTTGTTGACACTCATTGCCTCAAAAAAAGTTACCAGTTCCTGCAGGTATTCAAACGTAACTTGTATCTGTTACTTTCAGTATTTTTTGTTGTTGTCATTTTGAATTACAGCAACATTGATTTCCTCCAAATTAATTTTTATTGTTCTGTAAGCTAGGCACAAGGGGACATGTATGTAAAGTTATTAAACATTCACTCTCACTGGATCCTGCACTGAGCAGAGGGTTGGATTAGGTGACTTTTGTGATCACTTCCAACTCTTATGACTCAGTCAGTAGTTTTGAATTAGACCTGGGCATTTTATGGGCTGTGCACCACATCCGGCCTATGGGTAGTCCAGTCCAGCCTGTGGCGATGCGGTATTTTGTGAGAGGCGTTGACAGCATTGCGGGCAGGGCGGTGGGGGAAGGACAGCGACGGGACGGCAGCCCTCCACAGTGGATCCAGTTTCTCATGTCACCCCATGTAAAAAATAAATTGCCTAACTAACCCTTTTCTATATGGTACATTCTGATCACATGCCTTCCATTGAGGACCTGTATATTGCACAAGTCAAAAAGAGGGCTGTGAAAATATTTATTCACCCCCTAGCATTCTGGACATAAATTGTTTCAACTTCTATCTCAAAATGACGCTATACAGCACTGCACACCAGGACAACCAGACACAAGAACAGTTTTCCCCCCGAAAGCCATCACTCTGCTAAACAAATAATTCCCTCACCACTGTCAAACTACTCACTAAGGCTGCATTACTGTTACTATTAGTCTTCTCATTGTTCCTATCACCCATCTCCTCCCACTTATGACTGTATGACTAACTTGCTGCTTGTATCCTTACGATTTATATTAATATTGATTATTCCCTGATTATTTGTACCCTATGACAATCATTAAGTGTTGTACCTCATGCTTCTTGACAAATGTATCTTTTCTTTTATATACCTGAGAGCATATGCACAAAGATAAATTCCTTGTGTGTCCAATCACACTTGGCCAATAAAGAATTCCATTCCATTCCATTGCACTCTAGAGGAGTCGCCGTAGCCTTTGAACGAATTGAAGAAAAAATAATTGATGCAATCTGTTTGTTTCTCAGGCAGTGAGATTGACTGCGCTGACAAATATGGCAATACCCCCCTCCACGTTGCTGCTAGATATGGCCACGAGCTACTAATTAGTACTTTGATGACGAATGGTGCTGACACTGCAAGGTGAGGACATATTTCCTATCCAAATTAATGTTAAGGTCATAGATCTAGAATTCTGACTTGTTTCCTTCCTAACCAATTAGAATCATCAGGGCAAAATAAACCAGTTAAAATTGGCTTAAAGTAATGCTCAGCCAAATGTATATTCTGCTAGTTAGACACAACTCATTGGACTCTAGTAGAGCAGTGAGTGATTGATAGTAGAGTATACCAGCACATAGTTGAGAATGATGGTAGTTTAGAATTGATGGTATGCAAGGTATAAATAGCAATAGCACTTACTCATATATGCTGCTTCACAGGGCTTTACAACCCTCTCTAAGCAGTTTGCAGAGTCAGGATATGGTCCCTAACAATCTGGATCCTCATTTTACGAACCTTGGAAAAATGGAGAGCTGAGTCAACCTTGAGCTGGTCAGGGTCGAACTGCTGGCAGCTGGTAGAATTAGCCTATAATACTGCACTCTAAGCACTGTGCCACTACGGCTCTAAATGAAATCAATGTGCCCATGTGGGGGTGGAGATCACTTTGTTCTTGCTCTGTTTTCAACCTTGACCTTGTGTACTATCATGTTTTGATCTTTTATTCTTTCAGGCGTGGGATCCATGATATGTTCCCTCTGCACTTAGCTGTTCTCTTTGGATTCTCAGACTGTTGTCGTAAGCTACTTTCCTCAGGTAAGTTTTCTATTGGACTGGGGCTGTTGGTTCATAAGGAGATGGTTGCTTTTGTACATGTGGCTGAATTCAAAGCAAGCCAACTGTGAATGCTTAAAAAAATAGAGGAATTGTCTGATTGTTTTACCTGCTGGTTGGCAAATGTGAAGCATTTTTAGCAAGAATCTAAATTCAAAGTGTAAGCCTATGACTTCAAGGCTGCCACAGGGACTCTAACTTTGGCAAATGACCAGCAAAATCCCGAGTCAAAATTTCAACCAAATTTACAGTGTTTCATGTGATGGAAGGGATAAGTCAGTAAGCACATAGTTAATTGCATTTATTAAAATTAATAATTAAAATTAAGTATAAAGAGGCATTCAATAATATTTACTCTTTTTATCCTAGCCCGATACTATTTAACAGTCCAGCATATAATTTAAGGCCAAACATAATCCTCAGTGTAAAAAAAAAAGTTGTGTTGATTTTAATCAGTGCCAAAATAGTTTAAAGTGATTTGGTTATGTGGAGAAAATAAATGAGTATTGAATAAAAAAACCATAAACAAATAGATTGAGAGGAAGAGGAATGATGGGAAAAAATCTAGTTGGATGGAATTGATGAGATCATCATAAAAAGAGTGGTGGAAAATATAACGAACACAAGGCAACGTATGAAGTAGCCTACAAGGAGAAAGTGAGAATGGTTTGCAAGGCTAGAAAGTTATGGAGAGAGATTGGTAACAAGGTTGTGGAAGGTAGAACATTTATATTTCCTTTTCTTATCTCCTGCATATTTTCTTTAGTTTATTATACCTTTCTTTGTTTTCTGTTACATCTTTTTGTCCCCAAAGGGATTATCCCGTTTCTTCCAAAATAAAACATCCCGTGATAATAAACCCAATCGGTCTTTTGAGTGCATGGCAATAAGGCCAAGTACTTATTTCAGAGTTCAAAAAAAAATAAGACAGGGTCTTATTTTCCAGGAAACATAGTAGCATAATACATACCTATGAAGTGTGGTTTTCCTCTATAGAGAAGAGATTGGTTGATAATTTCAGTAAATTCCCGGATCATAATTTCCATGGTATCTGTGATAGATAATAAACTAATCCTATTTCCCAGTCACCCTTCACTTTCTTCCGATTCTCAGGTCAGTTGTACAGCATTGTCTCCTCACTCAGCAATGAGCATGTGCTGTCTGCGGGCTTTGATATCAATACGCCAGATAACCTCGGGAGGACCTGCCTCCATGCTGCTGCTTCCGGAGGGTGAGCAATTAATTTACTGTTGATATGGCAAGACATTCCTTGGGATTCTGAAAGAAAGATTCCCAATCTTATTCTCTTTAGATGAAGAGAAAGAACGGTTAAATTTCAAATAGTCCTTGACTTAACGGCTGGTCGCTTAGCCACTATTCAAGAGTTATGATGAACCTCCCCGGGGGTACTTATGACCCAGTTTCAAAGTTCTGGCCGCTGCACTCTCCCTCACAAATTACATGACCTCACTTCAGCCACTTGAGCACTGGCTCACATTTATGGTTGTTTGCAGCATCTCACAGAAACGTTACCAATTTTACAACATTTTCTGCAAAACCAATTTGCAGCGGACATTTGGTTCGCTCAATGACTGCTGGAAAAAAAAGGTTGTAAAATTGGGTCAATGCCATTAGGTGACCATTTTTATGACCATCAAGTAGTATCTGTAGAAGAGCATCTGTATGCGGTTGACCACTTCTGTCCAGTTGGAGAAAAAAAGTCTTGGAGAATAACCAATTCTTGGAATACTACTGTAGTCAGGTGGAGACAGTTCTCTGTGATCAAAGCAAATATTAGGCTAATCTTTATTGGCATAGAATAATATTGATTAGTACAGCATTGCCTTTTGCAGAGATAGATTGATTTTCCCATGCCACCTCATCTTCCGCTGTTACTGCATCTTGCAGTGAAAGACTAAGAAATAAGGCTGGCATCTTTCTCCATCCCCACCTTTCCCTTCTAGTTTGGACATGACTGGTACATGGAGGGCTCCTGTTGGGTTAACATTCTACGTTTGGAACTGAGACAAATTCTCAGCCTGTTATTTCATCTAGAAAAAAACCCCTACAATGTAACTCAGCGATAACTTCTTTATCCTTTGGTTTCTCTGCAGGAATGTTGAATGTCTTAACTTGCTGTTGAGCAGCGGAGCTGACTTGAGGAGGAGAGATAAGTTTGGAAGGTAAATATAGAACATAGTGTCTTTGAGACACTGGGTGAGAAAGAAATGTCTGAGCCATGTGCTGTGCCTCCTTAAGAATGAATTTAGAGGCATAAGTGGCTCTGTTAAAATGCTGCTGAGATCGAGGTGCTCACTTGCATATATTTTTCTACCTGGCTGACCCTCAATGCTGTGCTTTTGGAAGTTGAATAGTTGAATTTGGGGCAGTACTTCATTGTACATCACTTTTTAGTTTGCTGATGTAACTCAGTGGTAGCAGTTCTCGGATGCAATATCTGCTTTAAAGGTGCCAGGACTGGAATTTAATTCCCTCTTGTCTCATAGACTGAATTATGCATCTGTTAAAATGGCATTGGTAGAACGATCTTTAAAAGGTTGCTCTGAGAATAAAACTCTACAACTGCGCAGTGCTTTTTGGTATCGGCGCAGTTTTAAAAATAATGAAGAGGATTCAGACTTCTCATTCCTTCAATATATTACTTGACTAGACTTGGTTGTGTAGCTGCTTCAATCTGGCCTTGTTGTCTTCTAATCCGGGTCAGTTTGCTCCATGAACTTGCCATTGAGTGGATGAATTGATGTAACCTCCTTATATGTCACATTGTAATATTATCTGAAATTCCCTTTCTTGCTTTTTTAATATTTTTTTTATCCAGGACTCCTTTGCACTATGCAGCCGCGAATGGCAGCTATCAGTGTACGGTGACACTAGTCACTGCCGGAGCCAGTATTAATGAAGCTGACTGTAAAGGCTGCACCCCCTTACATTATGCTGCTGCTTCAGACACTTACAGGAGGTAGGAAGGGGGTGGGGAAGGAATGAGTATGCTTTAGCTGGGTATAATTCGTTTCAAATTTCTCATTGAAGAATCCTTCCATGGAATTATCTTATTTGGCTTCCTGGCATCTAAAAATAAGATTTTTTTGGGTGTGTGTGTGTGTGTGTGTGTGTTCAGCACAAAAGCTCTTTCTAAGAAACACTGAATCAAGGAATCAGAGTCTACATTCTAACTGAATTATTTAGGGTAAAGTAGGTCTTCAGTTTTCTATCTGTTGAAAGTATAATGCCTTTAGTTTCACTTGTTCATATGTCTAGAAATCTATAAGATCTAAATCAAGCTCTAAATTACTGCTGCTTAAATATACAATAAGCTTGAGGCTGTTGTGATTGGGCTTCCTGCTTTTTTGATACACTGATTCAAAGAAAGATCAGCTTTGATTTTCACAGTGTTTCTTAATGTCTATAATGTCATTTCCTTAATGCCTTTTCCCCTGTATTGCAAGGAAGGCAGAAGCCGATGATAAGCTTCTGTCTCATTGCCTGGGATTTAGTTTAATCTCATTTGGGTAACTGTTAATTTTTGGTGAGATTCATTTATGTGAAGTGTGCAGTTTAATAATCCATTAAGCTTTCTTGCCATCATAGTATATATTCTTTTTTTAACAAATTCTCATGTGATTATTATAAAATATTTTTTGTAAATAGATTCTAAAATGCAGAATTTTACTGGATAATATAGACCTGGACATTTAAGATCCATGAACCACATCCAGCCTGCAGGCAGCTGTAATCCAGCCTGCTATGGCTGGGGCAGGGCATGGGTGCAGTGGAGGGGTTGGCAGGGCGGGCCAGTGGCAGGGTGTTGACCCTCCACAACAGTCCCCATTTCTCACGAGGCCTCTTGAGACAATGAGTTGTCCATCAGTGGGATAATATGTACACACGTTCTGTGTCTGCTGTATATTGGCAAAACTAATCTGGTTTTATGCTCTTGCAGAGCTGAGACTCATTCAGGAAACAGCCATGACACTGACGAAGAGCCACTGAAAGAGTCACGACTGAAGGAGGCCATCTTGTGAGTAGCTTATCCGAACTCTCTCTGCTATCCCTTGAATAAACTTGGCCATCTCTTTTCTCCACACTACTTTTAATGCAACACAGTTGATGTTTTAAAGAACATTCATATTCCCGAGATTCCATTAAAGTAACTCGCATTGTTCAGCATTCAGCTTGTGTTAAACAGGGATAGAAAACGAACTCTTCAGATGTTCTTTTGCTTTGCCTTGCCCTAGCTTACAAAACATCCCTAAACAGATTTCTTCTCTTTTTAAAATAAATGCGTGATGGGTGCATGTACAAGCTTAATTTTTTCTTGAATGGATTTTTATTAAATTGCCCAAGTATTTGCTAAAAAACTGGAAATCATTTGCGTTTTATATATGGTGTGGTAATGATACAATAGAAAATATAGAAGTTTCTTTCCTTGAAACTTCCTATGGACTAAAGCTACTTTGTTGTTGTTGTTGTTTGTTAAGCTGTATGTTTCCCTATTACATGGCAGGAGCTACTGTATCTTCTTTACTGTGGTTTATGCGAACTGGTTTTATGAGTTACTGATTGTAACTGGATTTCCACAGAATGTTTAGAGGTTTTATATGCATCTGATGCTTGGGTACATTGAATTATATTTATTCCAGTTGTTTAGAGTTCCTACTGGATAATGGTGCTGACCCCTCTCTCCGAGACAAACAGGGATATACTGCTGTCCATTACGCAGCTGCCTATGGCAACCGACAGAACCTTGAATTGGTAAGTCTGAACTAAAGCTTGGACAATTTGACTTTAAAAATGAGAGGAAATTTCTGTGGACACTTGAGAGGGTCATAGTTTTCTCTGTTGATAACTATTATATGGTTGATTCCTTGTAGGGCATTGGGAAATGGCCAGGTTAGAAACAAGTCAGGTTGAGATACAGAAATTGGGTAGCTAAATAAACTCTCATGAGTTATACAGTAATCTCCAAAATTGTAGATAGACTCCTTTTTCTCCAGTTCTCAGGTGAAGCATTATATCTGTGCTTTAATACACACTGCTGAATATACACTACTGTGTATCTCAGTATTTAACAAAATACAATCATAAACTTAAATACACACAAAGCTGTAGAAATGGTGTTAGATTTTAGGAGAAAACCTCCTTTACTACCAGTTCTGAACAACACAGTGTATCAACAGTAGAGTCCTTCAAGTTTCTAGGTTCTATCATATCTCAAGACTTAAAATGGATACCTAACATCAAAAACATAATTAAAAAAGCACAATGAGGAATATTCTTTCTGCTCCAACTCAGAAAGCTCAAAGTGCCCAAGGAGCTGCTTATTCAGTTCTACAGAGGAATCATTGAGTCTGTCATCTGCACCTCTATAACTGTCTGGTTTGGCTCTGCAACCAAACATGACAGACACAGACTTCAACAGATACCGTGTTTTCCAAAAATAAGACCCTGTCTTATAATTTTTTTGAACCTTGAAATAAGCATTTGGCCTTATTGCCATACAGTCAAAGGCCCGATTGGGCTTATCAGGGGATGTCTTATTTGGGGGAAAACATAGTAGTTAGAACTGCAGAAAAAACAATTGCTACCAACTTGCCTTCCATTGTGGATCTGTATACTGCTATAGTCAAAAAGAGGGCTGTGAAAATATCTACAGACCCCTCACATCCTGGACATAAATTGTTTAAACTTTTACCCTAAAAATGACGCTATAGGATTCTGCACACCAGAACAAGAAGACACAAGGACACAAGGGAGAATGCTTTCATAATCAGGAATTAAACTTTAGGCACTTAGAAGCAAATTTATTGTTGTCAGAAGCTTTGTGACTTGTTCCTAAATTAAAAACATATCTCATCATTGTCTTTAATACATATTATTTTAATAATAATTAAATTTTGAGGAACATATACTGTATAATTCCTGCAGTAGGTGAAATGATATACGTTCTCTAGTCATCACAGAGGTTCTTCCTGTATGCTAAATAAATAAATGTCAGGGGTTCCAAGAGCTAGGTTGTTGAAGCATTTGTACGATTAGAATTATTCCAAATCTTTTTCATTTCAGCTCCTGGAAATGTCGTTTAACTGCCTGGACGATGTGGAAAGCACCATTCCAGTCAGCCCTTTGCACTTAGCTGTAAGTCTCATTATTATAAAGCCATATTGGGTGCAGTTGGGTCAAATGTAACTATAGTAATTAGCATGTCCAGTCAATGAAGCAGTGGAAGTGATGTGCCGGTGCCTGGAGGCTGTTGGGGCCTGGATGGGTGTCAACAAACTCAAACTCAACCCAGACAAGACGGAGTGGCTGTGGGTTTTGCCTCCCAAGGACAATTCCATCTGTCCGTCCATTACCCTGGGGGGGAAATCATTGACCCCCTCAGAGAGGGTTCCCAACTTGGGCGTCCTCCTCGATCCACAGCTCACATTAGAGAAACATCTTTCAGCTGTGGCAAGGGGGGCGTTTGCCCAGGTTCGCCTGGTGCACCAGTTGCGACCCTATTTGGACTGGGATTCACTGCTCACAGTCACTCATGCCCTCATCACCTCGAGGCTCGACTACTGTAACGCTCTCTACATGGGGCTACCTTTGAAAAGTGTTCGGAAACTTCAGATCGTGCAGAATGCAGCTGCGAGAGCAATCATGGGCTTTCCCAAATATGCCCATGTTACACCAACACTCCGCAGTCTGCATTGGTTGCCGATCAGTTTCCGGTCACAATTCAAAGTGTTGGTTATGATCTATAAAGCCCTTCATGGCACCGGACCAGATTATCTCAGGGACCACCTTCTGCTGCACGAATCCCAGCGACCAATTAGGTCCCACAGAGTGGGTCTTCTCCAGGTCCCGTCAACTAAACAATGCCGCTTGGCGGGACCCAGGGGAAGAGCCTTCTCTGTGTCGGCCCCGGCCCTCTGGAACCAGCTCTCCCCAGAGATTAGAATTGCCCCCACCCTCCTTGCCTTTCGTAAGCTAATTAAAACCCACCTCTGCCTCCAGGCATGGGGGAATTGAGATACCCTTTCCCACTAGGCCTTTACAATTTTATGCATGGTATGTCTGTATGTATGTTTGTTTTTTTATTATAATGGGTTTTAATTGTTTTTAGTATTGAATTATTATTGTACGCTGTCTTATTATTGCTGTTAACCGCCCCGAGTCTTCGGAGAGGGGCGGCATACAAATCCAATAAATAAATAAATAAATAAAATAAATTTGAAGGCCAGCGTTATATTTGCTTCCGTGAGGAAAGTGGATCTAAAGTTGTAAGTCTGCACCATTACATTACATCCCTCTTGATTTATAGCCTCCCTAAATCAGTCTGTCTGTTGATTGTGCTTTCAGGCCTACAATGGTCACTGTGAAGCCCTGAAGACGCTTGCCGAAACCCTGGTGAACCTGGATGTGCGGGACCACAAAGGGCGGACGGCTTTGTACCTTGCCACAGAGAGGGGCTCTACGGAGTGTGTGGAGGTGCTCACCAGCCATGGTGCTTCTGCTCTTGTGAAGGAGAAAAAGAAAAAGTGGACACCCCTCCATGCTGCTGGTATGAGCACGTCTTGTTTCCTGTGGAGATGCTGGGATTCTTTCAAGACAGACTCTGGGCGTCCACTGGGTCTTTAAAGAAACGACAGTTACTAAGAAGCAGGAAATCCCGTTCATTGTATTCTCGTTTTATTTCTTACAGCTGCCTATGGGAACACAGATTCCTTGCATCTTCTCATTGATAGTGGGGAGAGAGTCGACATCGCTGATGTCATGGACATCCATGGACAGTAAGTCTTCAGCTATTTTTATATACATACATACATACATACACACACACGCACATGCACACACACACATTGTATTTTTGGAGTATAAAACGCACTTTAGTTTTGGGGGAGGAAAATAGGGGAAAAAGTCCACCTACGAGGTATTCATCTGGCTAGCATCCTTAGTCTGGTCAGCTTCAGCACATTATTTTATCCCCTGGTTAGGGCACAAAAAACCCTTACATTTAAAAACCATTACGAGTAGTAATTAAAAAAGGCCTTGAAAGATTTAGGGCTGGAAAAAACATTCTTCGGAGGGAGTAGCAATGAAAAAGACTGCAAGCCGGTAATATTAATAGTGTCTTGTTAGGGCTGGGAGGGGGGGAAGCTTTGAAAATAGCTACATTCAGAGGATAAGACATACCTAAATTTTAGGGTGTGTGTGTGAAAGGTGTATCTTATACTCTGAAAAATATGGTATGCAGTGGTACCTCATGATACGAACCCCTCGTCATACGAACTTTTCAAGATACGAACCCAGGGTTCGGAATTTTTTTGCCTCTTCTTACGAACTTTTTTCACCTTACGAACCTGCCGCCGGCCGCTGGGATGCCCCACCTCCAGACTTGAGTTCCTCCCAGTTTTTCCCCACCCTGTCCTGCCCCATTCTCCCCTCTGGATCTCCATGGGTTTCCTCCGTTTTTCTGCACTCTTTCCTGCCCCATTCTCCCCTCTGGATCTCCATGGGTTTCCTCCGTTTTTCTCCACTCTTTCCTGCCCCATTCTCCCCTCTGGATCTCCATGAGTTTCCTCCGTTTTTCTCCACTCTTTCCTGCCCCATTCTCCCCTCTGGATCTCCATGAGTTTCCTCCGTTTTTCTCCACTCTTTCCTGCCCCATTCTCCCCTCTGGATCTCCATGGGTTTCCTCCGTTTTTCTCCACTCTTTCCTGCCCCATTCTCCCCTCTGGATCTCCATGAGTTTCCTCCGTTTTTCTCCACTCTTTCCTGCCCCATTCTCCCCTCTGGATCTCCATGGGTTTCCTCCGTTTTTCTGCACTCTTTCCTGCCCCATTCTCCCCTCTGGATCTCCATGGGTTTCCTCCGTTTTTCTCCACTCTTTCCTGCCCCATTCTCCCCTCTGGATCTCCATGGGTTTCCTCCGTTTTTCTCCACTCTTTCCTGCCCCATTCTCCCCTCTGGATCTCCATGAGTTTCCTCCGTTTTTCTGCACTCTTTCCTGCCCCATTCTCCCCTCTGGATCTCCATGGGTTTCCTCCGTTTTTCTCCACTCTTTCCTGCCCCATTCTCCCCTCTGGATCTCCATGGGTTTCCTCCGTTTTTCTCCACTCTTTCCTGCCCCATTCTCCCCTCTGGATCTCCATGGGTTTCCTCCGTTTTTCTGCACTCTTTCCTGCCCCATTCTCCCCTCTGGATCTCCATGGGTTTCCTCCGTTTTTCTCCACTCTTTCCTGCCCCATTCTCCCCTCTGGATCTCCATGGGTTTCCTCCGTTTTTCTCCACTCTTTCCTGCCCCATTCTCCCCTCTGGATCTCCATGAGTTTCCTCCGTTTTTCTGCACTCTTTCCTGCCCCATTCTCCCCTCTGGATCTCCATGGGTTTCCTCCGTTTTTCTCCACTCTTTCCTGCCCCATTCTCCCCTCTGGATCTCCATGGGTTTCCTCCGTTTTTCTCCACTCTTTCCTGCCCCATTCTCCCCTCTGGATCTCCATGAGTTTCCTCCGTTTTTCTGCACTCTTTCCTGCCCCATTCTCCCCTCTGGATCTCCATGGGTTTCCTCCGTTTTTCTCCACTCTTTCCTGCCCCATTCTCCCCTCTGGATCTCCATGAGTTTCCTCCGTTTTTCTGCACTCTTTCCTGCCCCATTCTCCCCTCTGGATCTCCATGAGTTTCCTCCATTTTTCTCCACTCTTTCCTGCCCCATTCTCCCCTCTGGATCTCCATGGGTTTCCTCCGTTTTTCTCCACTCTTTCCTGCCCCATTCTCCCCTCTGGATCTCCATGGGTTTCCTCCGTTTTTCTCCACTCTTTCCTGCCCCATTCTCCCCTCTGGATCTCCATGAGTTTCCTCCGTTTTTCTGCACTCTTTCCTGCCCCATTCTCCCCTCTGGATCTCCATGGGTTTCCTCCGTTTTTCTCCACTCTTTCCTGCCCCATTCTCCCCTCTGGATCTCCATGGGTTTCCTCCGTTTTTCTCCACTCTTTCCTGCCCCATTCTCCCCTCTGGATCTCCATGGGTTTCCTCCGTTTTTCTGCACTCTTTCCTGCCCCATTCTCCCCTCTGGATCTCCATGGGTTTCCTCCGTTTTTCTCCACTCTTTCCTGCCCCATTCTCCCCTCTGGATCTCCATGAGTTTCCTCCGTTTTTCTCCACTCTTTCCTGCCCCATTCTCCCCTCTGGATCTCCATGGGTTTCCTCCGTTTTTCTGCACTCTTTCCTGCCCCATTCTCCCCTCTGGATCTCCATGGGTTTCCTCCGTTTTTCTCCACTCTTTCCTGCCCCATTCTCCCCTCTGGATCTCCATGGGTTTCCTCCGTTTTTCTCCACTCTTTCCTGCCCCATTCTCCCCTCTGGATCTCCATGAGTTTCCTCCGTTTTTCTGCACTCTTTCCTGCCCCATTCTCCCCTCTGGATCTCCATGGGTTTCCTCCGTTTTTCTCCACTCTTTCCTGCCCCATTCTCCCCTCTGGATCTCCATGGGTTTCCTCCGTTTTTCTCCACTCTTTCCTGCCCCATTCTCCCCTCTGGATCTCCATGGGTTTCCTCCGTTTTTCTGCACTCTTTCCTGCCCCATTCTCCCCTCTGGATCTCCATGGGTTTCCTCCGTTTTTCTCCACTCTTTCCTGCCCCATTCTCCCCTCTGGATCTCCATGGGTTTCCTCCGTTTTTCTGCACTCTTTCCTGCCCCATTCTCCCCTCTGGATCTCCATGGGTTTCCTCCGTTTTTCTCCACTCTTTCCTGCCCCATTCTCCCCTCTGGATCTCCATGGGTTTCCCTCCCCCCACTCCGTTCGCCTCAGCTTCGTCTGCCGGCAGCTTTTTTTTTTAAAGCCTTAATGTTTTGGATTTTCCTAATCGGCTTGCACGCATTATTGGCTTTTCCATTGATTCCTATGGGAAACATTGTTTCATCTTACGAACTTTTCACCTTACGAACCTCGTCCTGGAACCAATTAAGTTCGTAAGATGAGGTATTACTGTATATATTTGGTCTATTAATCATTCCAGTGGCAAACAGGAATGGGTTTGTTTCTTACAAATTCCAGTTTACTGTTCAGATCCAAGCAGGGCTGCATGTACTGTCAGCTGGGCTCTGAATATGTCTGGGCAATAAAGGGCCGGAGAGCTATCTGAATCCCACTACAGACAAGAGAGAGTTCTTACTCATTTGGAAGTGAGCTTCTACATTAAGGAGAAGCACCTGAAATACATTTCCCCTGAAAGATTTGTTTTGCAGTTGGCAAATCTTTCTAGATCCAGCATTGAAGTTGGGGAGTCAGGAAGCATCAGTGAAAAAGTGAAGATTTTTAAAATCTGCTAGTAAATTCCCTTTCTTAGAGGGGAGACAGATGGCTTTGGTGATTTATGTGCTTATGTAACCCCAATTGTTCATTATTATGATATGCTTTTTATGGAGCAACCCTTCAAGCTATTCAAGAAATTTCATCTGGCCCAGGATACAGAGCACAGGTAGTGAGTCATGCCTCCATATTCAAACAATTTCACGATTTTCAATAATTAATTCAAAGTTTCTGAAAAGGTGTTAGACCAAAAAACTGATACAGCCTGCTCAACGCTCTGTGATCACCACCAGGCAGCTTTTGTGCATCCTCCCACGTGGACATCGGATCTCTAGAACAGTATTTCCCAACCTTGCCAACTTGAAGATATTTGGACTTCAACTCCCAGCGGATGCTGGCTGGGGAATTCTGGGAGTTGAAGTCCAAATACCTTCAAGTTGCCAAGGTTGGGAAACACTGCTCTAGAATATATTTTTCTATGTCCATGATGGGAGATTAGCAGAATTGAAGACATTAATTTATTATTAATTTATTATTAAATGTATTTGCTTAAATGAAGCTTACATTTGTTTATTTGGCTCTTTTAATAATAATAGTTTTAGTGAGTTTTCTAATTATTTTTAAATGTCCTATTTTGTTGTTTTAATCATTTTTGCAAAATCTATCTTAAACTGCATTTCTTTAAGGAGCAGATGGCAGACAAAACATTCTGAACAAATTAAAATATTTCTTTGTGACTTGGTAAAAACACTCTGTTTCCCTGGCATGATGTTTGCCAGTCCGCGGATTGATTTATTTTTTAAATATGTCTGTAATCTCATTTTTCATCCCTCAAAAGTAATCAAAGCAGATTAATGAAACAGTAATTGTCCTGTAGAAACTTCTTGGAATAAAATATTTTTTATTTTTCCTCTTATTTTAACATCTAGGGTACTCTCGGTCCATTCTGCCTTCATAAAGATAATGCTTATTTTCTCACAGGACCCCATTGATGTTGGCAATCATGAATGGCCATGTAGATTGTGTCCATCTCTTACTAGAGAAGGGATCCACAGTGGATGCAGCAGACAGAAGAGGCAGGACTGCACTGCACCGAGGGGTAAGTGGAGGGATCGCTTTATATCAAATTGATTGAACAAGATCCTGAAATAGTCTTGTAGTTTTGGATGTGGAAAATCAAGCATTTAATTGTTCCACACTTTAAACCAATTGGAGCATATTGAGTAGATCTTTGTCTATTCCTCATCTTTGAATTGTAGCACTTGCCTTTGATTCCAGAGAGTATGCTTTGAATTTGGTGTACTTTAAGGTATTTCTCATTTCCCAGCCATTTGTTCTGTGACCAAAGGTACAACATTGCTTGAAAAAACAAACTTCACAGACCATTTGTAACCTTTGCAACATCCTTCAGTCATGCAATTGCCATTATAGTCAGTGTAGCTTGTCCTGTGCCTGACCTGTAGGTTTTTCCCCCTTTATTCCCTTCTTGCAGGGTAGAAAGATTGGAGGCGTATCTCTTCTTAAAACAGATTTAAAGAGAATAAACCTCTAACCATCAAAAGAAGTGCAATCACACTGGCAGCAAAAAAAAAGGGTCAGGCAAAGGAGAAATGTGGATGGCTTTTGCCTCCCCTTTCTCTTGTAACAAAGTGAAGAGATTGGAGCAAAAGGGATTTCAAGAACATGAGTGGGTTGTATACTGCATCCATGGCTCCCAGCCTCTGCTGTGGCACAATCACATTGCTTTTGATTTGTGCAAGATTGGAAGCAGGCATTCCAAAGGGAGGGGTGGAGGTGGTTAGAAGCAAACAAGAATCAAATGTGTGAAATAACAAGAGTAATCTTGACTCCTTCCTGCCAGAAAGCATGGTTGTGATCATATGGTTTCCTACTTAGCTATTGCTTTGTTTAGTGGTGGGGTTTTCAATCCCAGTTAAGGTTGTTAGACAAGGACTATCTGTATGAGTACAGTGGTACCTCAAGATACGAACCCCTCGTCTTACGAACAACTCAAGATACGAACACGGGGTTCAGAAAAAATTTGCCTCTTCTTACGAACTTTTTTCGTGATATGAATGCCAAACCCGAACTTCCGGGTTTGGTGTTCGGAGACTGCTGGGAAGCCCCCCAGCCCGGCTGTCACCTTTTAAAACAGCCGCACGGCTTTCCAGCAGCCTCCGAACGCCAAACCCGGAAGTTCGGGTTTGGCGTTCGTATCACGAAAAAAGTTCGTAAGAAGAGGCAAATTTTTTCTGAACCGTTCGGAGGCTGCTGGGAAGCCGCGCGGCTGTTTTAAAAGGTGACAGCCGGGTGGCGGGGCTTTCCAGCAGCCTCCGAACGCCAAACGCGGAAGTTTGGGTTTGGCGTTCGGCTTCAGGAGACGGCTGGGAAGCCGCGCGGCTGTTTTAAAAGGTCACAGCCGGGCGGCAGCGGTTTTTTTGCGGGGTTTTTTTTTTGGTTGCACGGATTAATTGACTTTACATTGTTTCCTATGGGAAACAATGTTTCGTCTTACGAACCTTTCGTCTTACGAACCTCTCCCTGGAACCAATTAGGTTCGTAAGACGAGGTATGACTGTACTATAAACATGCTTGTGCTGGAAAGGAATATTTAGGACAAAAACAATTGCTATGAAGGTCGCCCAGAAAGTAATGCACCACATTTTTTTCTTCTAAAATTATTTATTGAACACAGTGAAACTCACACAAAAGAAAGAATGATATTTCTTCTATACTCCCTAATTTTCCACGCAATCTCCATCCCATTCTATCGCCTTCCTCCAGCGAGACACAAGGGCGTGTATGCCCTGTTGGTACCACTCCTTATTCTGGTCACGAAGCCATTTCGGTCTTCTAATGGCCTCACCCTCTGTGCCCAGTAACTAACCGTATTTCTGTCGACTGCAGATTGTCCATAAAATGTACAGAAACGTTTGTGAATGTTCCCAACAGTTTCTTTCTCTGCAGTGAGAAATTCCATGACGACATGCTGCTTGTAACGTACATCACTTACAGACGCCATCTGTCTGAAGAAACGCAAAATTTACACACGCACTCCTGATAATTCAAATAATGTACAGTGGTACCTCATCTTACGAACGCCTCTTCTAACGAACTTTTCA
The DNA here is from genome assembly GCF_031021105.1 of Erythrolamprus reginae. Taxonomy (NCBI): domain Eukaryota; kingdom Metazoa; phylum Chordata; class Lepidosauria; order Squamata; family Dipsadidae; genus Erythrolamprus; species Erythrolamprus reginae. Next base: position 180,257,048 of record NC_091951.1, on the reverse strand, counting down.
AGATACGAACCCAGTGTTTAAGATTTTTTTGCCTCTTCTTCCGAACTATTTTCACCTTAGGAACCCAAGCCGCCGCTGCTGGGATGAAGGGGTTTCTTTTCCCCCCCTTTTTTGAAGAAAGAAAAGGGAGGGGCGGCTTGGAGGGGGAAAGACTTTGCAGAGAACAGCGTGCTTGCAGAGGCACTGAAAGGGTGTCTTTTGAAGAAAGAAAAGGGAGGGGCGCCCCCCTTGCCTTCCTTCCTTCCCACTCACCCTTTAGCCTAGCCTTGCTTCTTCCACCCGCCCCCTTTAGCTGCTCCTCCCTGCCCTCTGTTCGCCTCCCTTCTAAAGTTTGGGATTTTCCTGAAGGATTTGCACGGAACCAATTAAGTTTGTATCATGAGGTACCACTGTATATCTAAAGTTTCACATTCATACCATTACTGTAGGCTGAGGAAAAAAAAATGTGGTGCATTACTTTCTGGGCGACCCCCGTAGTTTGAGCAGCATCAGTTTTAGTGTGAAAATAAAAGGTTTTATTGTTTATAGTGCAAGATTTATTGTTGTTATGACATTTTGCTTGGATTACATGACTGATTTACTTTGACCGTGTCACGAGTGCAAATTCATTGGAGAAATTAATGATGCCAAAAATGGTTAGTAAAACAAGAAGAAGGGACTAGCAAAGAGCATGCTGGCTTGATAACATCAACACTGATACAAAGATGAATTCCCCACAACTGAAAGAAGCCGTATTTGACCGGGTAGCATAGACAGCACTTACCTATAACGTCACCAAGAGCCAGATAGAGCCGAATGATTAAAACAACAACTTGGAATTATTATTGAATAAAGAGAATACTTCGAGTGCCTGCTTTGCAAGACTTATTTCCATCTGTGAGAGATACTTTTTTAAATTCATTGCTCACTGTTCTTCTTTCTAGGCTGTTACTGGCTGTGAAGACTGCCTTGCAGCACTGCTGGACCATGATGCCTTTGTATTGTGTCGGGATTTCAAGGGCCGGACCCCGATCCATTTTGCCTCGGTGTGTGGGCATTCTGAAATCCTGAGGACCTTGCTGCAGGCAGCGCTCTCTACTGACCCTCTGGACTCTGTAGTGGACTATAGTGGCTATTCACCAATGCACTGGGCTTCATACAGTGGTAAGAATGTAGAGATTCGGGCATACATTCCTTCGTTATTTGCTTATGCCAGGGAGAGACTACTATAAGATCTGTCCAGTTAAATCACCTGCTACAACACTGAGCAAAGTTTATTGCTATAATATGACGTGACAGTTGCAGCAGAAGACTGGGATGGCTAAAACTATGTAATGTCCAACAATTTTATGCGGCTGATTTACCTGAAAAGTGATTACATCTCCTGCAGATTCAGTGGGTCAATAGATTGTAGGACAGACTTTCCCTTCTCCAAGTTACCTGTCAAGATCATTTAAGTCAGTGTTTTTCAACCAGTGTGCCATGGCACACTAGTGTGCCGCGAGACATGATCAGGTGTGCCGTGAAGAAGGAAGCTCAGGTTCCGGTCTCGCAACTTTTTGCTGAGAGAGTGAGAGTGAGAAAGAAAGAAAGAGAGAGAAAGAGAGAAAGAGTGAGAGAGAGAAAGCAAGAGAGAAAGCAAGCGTGAGAGAGAAAGAAGGCAAGAGAGAGAGAGTAAAGGAGAGGAAGGGAGAGAGAGCAAGAGAGAAATGAGCAAAAAGGGGAGGAAAAAAAGAGAAATGAGAAAATGATTGAGACAGAGAATGAGAGGAAAGAGAGAGAAATAAAAGAGAGAGAGAAGTGACTCCTGATTTAAAGCATATGATAAAAAGCACCCAAAGAATAAGAGAGAAAACCCCCCAGCCCTCACCTGTTTTTGGAAATGGTTCAAGAGTGTGTATACACACACACATACAAGGGTGGGGAGGAGACAGGGATGGAAAAAGAGAGGAGAGTGTCTTAGGGTGTCATTTTGTGTCATTTTGGTTGGTGGTGTGCCCCAGGATTTTGTAAATGTAAAAAATGTGCCGCGGCTCAAAAAAGGTTGAAAATCACTGATTTAAGTTACTCGTGGCAAATGTCTTATGGCTGGAAGGTGCAGTTTCATTGAATTCCCAGCTGCTGTGTGTGTTGTATAGGGGGGTTGCCAGCAGAGTTCGTGCCCTTTTCTACCTACAGGGGGGATTTTGGTGGGCAAAATAAAGAATTGCAAAACACTCCAAAGCCTTCCAAAAATCCTACTTAAAATTTGCTCTCAGGCCCCAAAGGAATCCTGTGGGTCACATAGAGCTGATGGAATAGTGTGTCCACTCTTGTTCTAGATTGTATCTTGTTCATGCTGGCTTTAGTAGGTGAAAACTGAAGAGCCCTCCTCTTCAGCATCCTGATATTTTCAGCTGTTTTATTGCAGGAGAATTCAATGGCGGTGGATAATTGTCTTTCTGGCAAGCAGATCTGCTATCATTGATTTCTCATTGTGGATCATCTGATAAATATCTCCGGAAACTCTGGGTTCTTTGAAAACACAACATTCTTGGGAGGGAATAATATTGCTTTATTATTAGGGTCAGGAGCTTTATTTTTTGCATTAAATCATGGGATTCATGTACTGATTTTGATTAATTTGTATTTCCTTAATTCAGTTTGGGGGGGGAGATTCTTGCTCTGGAGTAATGTTCTGAAAGGTATCTTACCTTTTCTTTGATTTTTTTCTTTGTCCGGATTTGTATATCATGTTAAAGCAGAAATCATCCCTTAATATAGAAAGTGAAAAAAAGGTATACAGATGACTCCCATTCTACCCTATGTGAACAAACCCAGCAATTTTTTGGAATATGTTTTATTGCTACATTTTTAAAAATTAAAAAGAAAACCCATGCCTATCTGAACAGGCTGTTGTCTGAGCATAATGAATTTTGGGTAAAGATACAATAATAGCCACAATCATACTAGTAATCTTAATAAACATATCAATATTAATCATACAATAATAAAACAATTACTTTGTCCATCTTGTAATATTTACAATACACATTTTTATTATCTCTGAATTATTTTTAAATTCTAACCTCTGTTTTTGTTAGTTAACCATTGGTAAAATATACCCCATGTTAAAAAGTATTCTATTTCTTCTTTTTATTTTATCTTAAATGTCAGTCTATCCATCTCAGCACTTTCTAATTTTTTTTAATTACACTTTCATCTGTCAGAGTCTCACCTTTTTTCAACTGTTGTGCAAACGCTATTCTTGCTGCCCGTTACTACATGCAGAATTAAATATTTATTCCCTTTGTTATACTGTTCTGGTAGTTTCCCCAGCAGAAATATTTCTGGAACAAACCCAACAATATTGATTTCTGTATTTCAGTGTAGTTTAAATAAACCACTGGTATGGCTAAATGCTTGCAAAGAAGCCAGGACTCCCAATCAACACTAAATTTCAATTAAAATCAATTAAAATCTGAATTAGAAGCACTTCACTATAATTCTGAATTGAATAGTGTTGAATTGTGAAATTCCTGATTATTGTAATGCTTAGGTGGGAGAAGGAACAGTGCTTCATGAAAGAGTCTGTATGTTTGCGTGCATGTCTTGCATTCAAACTTTAATTCATTAAGCTGTTATTATACGCAAACACTGCCTTTGCTACAGACTGGCTCAATCAAGACTCAAAAAAAGTGTGGCTATTAACTTCCAATTTCAGCCTATGTTAAAGCTGCCTAAACATCTGAAAAGTTTAAAAACAGTTCATGGGTTTGCCTATAAAAATGCTGTAGGATTAGAAGGAAAGACTTAATGAACTCAATCTGTATAGTCTGGAGGACAGAAGGAAAAGGGGGGACATGATCGAAACATTTAAATATATTAAAGGGTTAAATAAGGTTCAGGAGGGAAGTGTTTTTAATAGGAAAGTGAACACAAGAACAAGGGGACACAATCTGAAGTTAGTTGGGGGAAAGATCAAAAGCAACATGAGAAAATATTATTTTACTGAAAGAGTAGTAGATCCTTGGAACAAACTTCCAGCAGACGTGGTAGATAAATCCACAGTAACTGAATTTAAACATGCCTGGGATAAACATATATCCATCCTAAGATAAAATACAGAAAATAGTGTAGGGGCAGACTAGATGGACCATGAGGTCTTTTTCTGCCGTCAGACTTCTATGTTTCTATGTTTCTAAGGTAATCTAATAAATTCTCTCTCTCTTTCCAGGGCATGAAGATTGTCTTGAATTGTTACTTGAACACAATCCATTTGCATACCTAGAAGGAAACCCCTTTACTCCATTGCACTGTGCAGTGTAAGTCATGGTGGACCCTGGAGATGAAGTGTGTGTTTGTGCAAATACATTGGATAATCTGGTCCAAGGAAAACGAGATGTAGATTTTGCTTTTTAAGTACAGTTTGAAACTGTCACACAAAACAGCATTTCTGCTTTGGATAACCCATATGCCAGTATATACTTCTCTTGGTACCTCACCCAATTTTTTTAATTTTTAAGGTTTTATAAAATTACAGATAACAGAATGAATTCTGCAAAGTAAAATACCAGCTTTGAATATTAGTTCTCTTTTTTATGAGTACCCCTGGGCCTCAAGTGAACTACACTGGAAGTCTTTGAAAAATAAAATAAAATACCCTATATACTCGAGTATAAGCCGAGTTTTTCAGCCCAAAAAATGGGCTGAAAAACACAACCTCGGCTTATACTCGGGTCATTGACAAAGTCACCACACGAGGGCGCCATTGCTTGAGCTAGAGCGAGGAGGCACCAGCTTTTGTCCCCTCTCGCACGCCGTAGTTCCTCTCCCTGGCTCAAGCAAAAGAGGCAGCCATTTGCTCCAACCGAGAGGGGGAAAAAGCAATGGTGAGTAACTATTCCTTGCTCTCTCTGCATTGCCCTTAGTCGGATTAAAAAGGCCCCCTGCTGTCAGATTCTCCTCCCCCTCCTTTGAAAGGATTTAAACTGTTTAAAAAATGGTATTTTGTGATAGTTGCTGTCCTTGCTTGGATAGGATCTAATAATGTGTTATGAGGCAGAGCTAGACAGGAATTCTTTTTCTATCTGTCTATCTTTCTATCTATCTATTTTTCTATCTATCTATTTTTCTATCTATCTATCTGTATCTATTTCTATCTATCTATCTATCTATCTATCATCTATCTGTATCTATTTCTATCTATCTATTTTTCTATCTTTCTATCTATCTATTTTTCTATCTATCTATTTTTCTATCTATCTATCTATCTATCTATCTATCTGTATCTATTTCTATCTATCTATCTATCTATCTATCTATCTATCTATCTATCTATCTATCTATCTATTTTTCTATCTGTCTGTCTGTCTATCTATCTTTCTATCTATATCTATCTATCTATCTATCTATCTGTATCTATTTCTATCTATCTATTTTTCTATCTTTCTTTCTATCTATCTATCTATCTATCTATCTATCTGTATCTATTTCTATCTATCTATCTATCTATCTATCTATCTATCTATCTATCTATCTATCTATCTATCTATCTATCTATTTGGTTTTCTATGCTGATAACCTCACAGCAGCTAATGCTGAAGCTCTTCTTTGGATACACTTATTAATTTGTTTGTTTGTTTGTTTATTTATTTAATTGGATTTGTATGCAATCCCTCTCCAAGGACTCAGGGTGGCTCACAGCATATATAAAAACAGAACAATAATGTAAATCCAATTAATGATGAGAAGGAATCCAGTTTTGAAGGATTTTAACTCTTAGGTTTTAGCTTTGTTCCTGATCGAGCTACTTTTTTTACTTTTTAATTTATTGTTAATATTGTTAATTTGTTTACCCTCTTTTAAATTTACAGAGCTAGTTTACTGGTTTTCTTTAAAATAAATATTCTAAAACATGTCTCAATTAATGTAATTTTATTGTTTTCCATTTTTATAAGTTACCAGTAGCCACTGCATTTTCTAACCTCGGCTTATACTCGGGTCAATACGTTTTCCCAGTTTTTGTGGCAAAAATTGGTGCCTCGGCTTATACTCGGGTCGGCTTATACTCGAGTATATACGGTAGCTATTACATGCAGCCCAGACCTGTTTCAAAAAATGCACTTGCCCCAAAAAGAAGGCAAAAGACAAGAAAACAATTTACCTCTTTTGTTTTCTAGGAAATAAGTGATTTCTTGCCTGTTAATGATAGCTCTATTGTATTTTCTGTAATTTTATATTCCGTGGAAATGCTGTCTGCATTTCCTAACCTGGGTCTCTATATGCTATTGGCTACAGGTCCAAATCTATTCCAGAAGCTAGAAATTTTAGTCCAACCACATATGGAGACTCCATATTAGGAAAAAATACAGACATTACATGTTTGTTGCTAAGTTAGAGAGTTGTTAAGTGGATTTTGGCCCATTTTACAACCTTTCCTGACACAATTGTTAAGTGAATCACTACCATTCTTAAGTGAATTTGGCATCCACATTGACTTTGCTTGTCAGAAGGTGGCAAAGGGATCACCTGATCCATGGGACACTGCAAATGTCATAAATATGAACCAATTGCCACGCATCTGAATTTTGATCACATGACCATGATGTTGAAAGAGTTGTAAGTGTGAAAAGTGAACATAAATCACTTTTTTCAGTGCTGTTGTAACTTTAGTCACCAAATGAAATGCTGTAAGTTGAGAACTACCTTGACTTCCAACCATTCTTTTAGTGATTGCTGCGCCAAAAATAGTGACACAACTAGTCCTCACACTTATGACCATTGAAGCATCCTCATAGTCACACGATCAAAATTTGGGCACTTGTTGGCATATTTTTTTTACAGTGATTGTGGCATCCCTGGGTCATGTAATTGCCATTTGCAACCTTCCCAGGTAGCTTCCCCATAAGATATGCAGTTGGGGGAAGCCAGGTTCCCTTAACAATTGCATGATTCACTTAGTAATTGCAGTGATAACAACCATGGCAGAAAATAAGATTGTAAAATGACTCAGAGCAACTGCCTTCAATAACAGTGGAAATTCTGATCCCAAATGAGGTAATTAGTTGAGGTCTACCTATATTTTGGAACCTTATTATTTTGGAATGTTTATCACTAACAAAACATTGGCATTGTTTTCTTCCCAAAACCTACAAGTTCATCAAGGAGTTGCTGAGCAGGACGGAATAGCAGATCCCTCTGGTGGATTACTCCTTAGCTTTTACTTACTTTTTTTCCACCCAAAAAGAAAGAAAACAAGTCATTAAAGTTGGTAGGGATTTTACTTGAAGGAATTGTCCAAAATTTGGAGCATCTTGACTGGTGGGAATTTTCCCTATCTATTTTGGACCTTTGAAACCCAGATTTAATAGAGAGGTGCTTAAATGCTGTTGTACTCGTTTGTCACCCTGAAATTAAATCAACTGATGCTTGCTTGCTTGATTCTCACACTTCCTTTCTTTTCCAGAATTAACAACCAGGATGGCACCGCTGAGATGCTTGTTGAAGCATTGGGTGCCAAGATTGTTAATAGCAGAGATGCCAAAGGAAGGTAAGCGATTGTTCTTCCTGTTCTTGGTGAGATTGCTCGGTATCATTGATCAGACCATCATTTGAATGAGAAATATCCCTTCAAGATATACCAAAGAGACTAAAGAAATTCAGCAGCATGAATTTTGGTGTCTTACCTCCTATAATTGATATGCTCTAGTGTCCTTATATGTGAGTGGCAGGAATTGCTAACTTTTTCCAGGCTTGGACTTGCTCACAGAATCCTGTGTGGTTGCCTTTATATACTCCCTTAATTTATTGAAATCTCACAAGTTGGAAGTCAGGGAATCATTGGGAATCCTCCAGGCATTTCATTTGCCAACCCTGGCCTTGCACTTTCAAATAGTTCTAAAAAAAACAACCCCTAATTGTTATACAAGGGACCTACATTCAAGTTTATGATCAGTTTCTTTAACATGTGTCTGTGAAGTGTATTTATTATAGGAAATACAGTGATACCTTGTCTTACAAACTTAATTGGTTCCGGGATGAGGTTCTTAAGGTGAAAAGTTTGTAAGACGAAACAATGTTTCCCATAGGAATCAATGGAAAAGCGATTAATACGTGCAAGCCCAAAATTCACCCCTTTTGCCCACACGAAGCGCCTATTTTTGCGCTGCTGGGATTCCCCTGAGGTTCCCCTCCATAGGAAACCCCACCTCCCGACTTCTGTGTTTTTGCGATGCTGCAGGGGAATCCCAGCAGGGGAATCCCAGCATCGCAAAAACAAGCGCTTCACTAGCAACAGAAGTCCGGAGGTGGGGTTTCCCATGGAGGGGAGCCTCAGGGGAATCCCAGCAGCACAAAAACGGGTGCTTCGCTGGCAATGGGAGTCCGGAGGCGGGGCATCCCAGCGGCGTTGGTGGTTTTGTAAGGTGAAAATAGTTCGTAAAAAGAGGCAAAAAAATCTTAAACCCCGGGTTTGTATCTCGAAAAGTTTGTATGATAAGGCATTTGTAAGATGAGGTATCACTGTACATGTTTACTCTCAATAGCAATGTGGTAATGTATAGTAAACAAAGTTATGTCCTGCCATTTATTCTGATTCATGTTTTTCTACCTCTTTAATCACTATTCAATTAAGTTTCCTTAAGGTGTGGCAATTGAGAGTGAGTTTTAATTTGGGTTTTGCTCTGTACTACTGGGCAAGAGTTAGAAGAGACATAGAATAATTGCTTTCAGTGGGTACTACGTGCCTTCTAAAAATAGAGTTGAGAGATCATCCAGTAAGAAACTACCGAGCTTCTAAAGAAACTGAATGATATCAAAACACATCATAGGAGTGTGTGTGTCTTTAAAATACCAAAATAAAATAAAATATGTAGAATGAAATTTTAAAAAATGAAAAAAATGCTATATAATTCACCTTTATGCATCTAAAGTTCTTTTTGAAAGCATGTCAAGTCCATCTTTCTTCTTCTTCCAAGGACCCCCCTTCACGCTGCTGCCTTTGCAGACAACATCCATGGTTTACAATTGCTTTTGCAACACCAGGCTGAGGTAGATGGAACTGACCAATTGGGGAGGACCCCTCTTATGATGGCTGTTGAAAATGGCCAGACAGCAGCAGTTGGTAAGTGGTGCAGTTCCTGTATTTATGTTTTTCTCTTTTCCCCACTCCTTCAACCATCCTATCATATCAGCTTAAGAGAACCCATAAAAATACTAGGTACATATCTCTTAAGTCTTCTCTTGGTCCAGCATGGATCCATTACTGTTTGGTTCAGTTTCCTACTAAGCTCATTTCTGATAATACATTTTGACTAATTGATTGATTGATTGATTGATTGATTGATTGATTGATTTGAATTGATTTGATTTGATTTGTATGCCGCCCCTTTCCGTAGACTCGGGGCGGCTCACAACATAATAAAACAATTCATAACAAATCTAATAATTTACAATTTAAAATTTAAAGTAGTTAAGAAAACCCCATTTTTAAGCAGACATACCTACAAACATACCATACATAAATTATATAGGCCCGGGGGAGATATCTCAATTCCCCCATGCCTGACGACAAAGGTGGGTTTTGAGGAATTTACGAAAGGCAAGGAGGGTAGGGGCAATTCTAATCTCTGGGGGGAGCTGGTTCCAGAGAGTCGGGGCCGCCACAGAGAAGGCTCTTCCCCTGGGGCCCGCCAACCGACATTGTTTAGTTGACGGGACCCGGAGAAGGCCGACTCTGTGGGACCTAACCGGTCGCTGGGATTCGTGCAGCAGAAGGCGGTCTCGGAGATATTCTGGTCCGATGCCATGAAGGGCATTATATATAGGTCATAACCAACACTTTGAATTGTGACCGGAAATTGATCGGCAACTAATGCAGACTGCGGAGTGTTGGTGTAACATGGGCATTTTTGGGAAAGCCCATGACTGCTCTCACAGCTGCATTTTGCACGATCTGAAGTTTCCGAACACTTTTCAAAGGTAGCCCCATGTACATAGCGTTACAGTAGTCGAGCCTCAAGTTGATGAGGACATGAGTGACTGTGAGCAATGAGTCCCGGTCCAAATAGGGCCGCAACTGGTGCACCAGGTGAACCTGGGCAAACGCCCCCCTCGCCACAGCTGAAAGATGTGAGCTCTATTGTGAGCTGTGGATCGAGGACGACGCCCAAGTTGCGGACCCTCTCTGAGGGGGTCAATAATATCCCCCCCAGGGTGATGGATGGACAGATGGAATTGTCCTTGGGAGGCAAAACCCACAGCCACTCCGTCTTATCCGGGTTGAGTTTGCGTCTGTTGACACCCATCCAGGCCCCAACAGCCTCCAGGCACCGGCACATCACTTAATTGTCCCAAAGGCGCTTTTTCAAGAGGCATCTGGACTGTCTGGTTTTTCTTTGACGATGTTTTCGCTTCTCATCCAGCTCATACTGTCCCATAAAAAAGATAAAAACAAAAAGAAATGTCACAAGCCAGTGCATTGGCTTTCTGTATCCTGAGTTTAACTTCAGTTACTTTGCTTTCTGGTTGATCTTTCTGCCTTGATGCTGGAATTTTGAAATGCCTTCAGTGGAGGTTGCTGATTCCTTCTGCCAAAACCCACATTATTATTTCTGAAGAGGACGGGGACATCAACCTAGTGGTATAGAAGTTACCTGCCTTGCTTTTTGGATTAAGCTGCCGTTTTCATTTTTCTCATTTGTCATTTTAATGTTGGAAGTTGGCTTCTATGACTTTGGGGTGAATGTCTTATGAGAATCTTTTAAATAAGTATAAGCACAATTTTTCATGTTGCATTTCCATAATTTTCAGAGTTCCTGCTGTACAGAGCAAAAGCGGATCTAACTGTGCTAGATGTCAACAAGAACACAGCTCTTCACCTGGCCTGCAGTAAGGTACAATATCCAAAAATTGAGACCTATAAAATTGATTTTTCTTTTGGAGTTGGGGGTGAGGTGGACTAATTTTTGTAGAATTTTAATATGTAAAATTGGAAGGTTATGATGAAAGTGATGCCAGATGTGAATAAATGACTTTATTTCCAAATAATTAGTTTATGCAATTTGATTTTTATGAAAAATTATCCAGTAGAATTAAAAATAAAAAAAAGGTTTATTAAGAATTTACAGAGTAAAAGATGTGGGAAATCTACTCACTGGCTCTTCACTCATTGCTGTGGTTATGAGCTCCGGATTTTTGCAAAGCCATGTGTAGACTTAACTTTTCTACAGAATGAATGAATATATGAATGCATTAATTAAAAAAAGAAAGAAACTACCGAAAATTATGACTTCTGATGTTTTCAGTATATAATTTACAATCTTAGATCTTATCTCATGCAAGTCTCCTCTCCCCCTCATTTAATTCATATTTTTAAAAACCTTCAAACCCATAAATCATTTTGTTTTTTCTTTCAGTAAAAATTCCATATAAGTTTTCCATTCTTTCAGAAAAGTTGCCAGAAATTTGCCCAATGAATCGTAAATTCTCAAGAAAACCCTTTTGGTGATAGATCGACTGTATTGTTGGTTTCCTGTTTTATTGCTGAACTCACACTAATAATAGAGCAAATGTAATCTTCATTTTCTCCCACTAGGAGACAGTGCAGCCTAATTTCAAATAGAAACAATCCATCAGCATACAATATTTTCCAGCTCCTATGTCATACTTTAACCCCCTCTCCCCAAACCATTGCTTGAAGTTTAGAATTTTCCTACTGGGGCTTACGTATTCCTGTTCTATGTTAATTCTGTCCTTTATATACCCAGTGTAGCCATTGTGGCAAAGCACATGCACTTGCATGAAAAGGCCATGATTAAAAAAAAAAGTGTCATATTCCTTATCAGAATTAAACTGCAGAGCTGAGTGCAATTTCAGGCTTTCTTTTATCTGTTCTTTCCAGGGTCATGAAAAGTGTGCCTTGTTGATTCTGGGGGAAACCCAAGACCTTGGCCTTATCAATGCAACAAACAGTGCTCTACAGATGTAAGTACTCACACAGCCTATGGAAACTAGCCATTATTTTCCTTCACTTTGTTTCCCATCAAATATTACTTAAAATGAGTCAACAGGAGCATGTTCTTAGTTGACTCTAATGTGGGAAGAAAACCTTTCTTTTTGCATTTGGGAAGACATTTTGACTGTCTAGCTTAAAGATCTTAATTTATTAGAGGTTGATTTGACAGGTTAGTGTCCCAAAAACATGTCCTCTTAGAAACTTCTCCTTGGCAGAGACATAGGATACTTTTGATTCTGAGACTTAACATTTGGAAAAGTAACTCTGAGATAATCAGTCATATTGAAAATTCTGTTTAATAGACTTAATCAAGTGCAGAGTCTTGCTGCTTATTGCAGGATAATGAAGGGAAATACTGTGTTTCCCTGAAAATAAACCTTAGCTTGATTTTTTTTACACATTTGCCCAATATAAGCCCTATTCCCAAAATAAGCCCTAGTTAAGACCCGCCCACTGTTGCATCTGGTTGCACTGGGTGGGGCAAGGTGCACGGGTTACCTTCAGACAGTTGCAGCCAGACCTCGCACACTCTGACACCTGCTCACCTTCCCGACCCACTTGCGTGTGCCACCCCGGGCCTCTGTTTCGCTGTCAGGAGGCCTTCAGGAAAGGCCTCTGCAGCCAAGAAACGAGCTCCAAATTGATGTGCGTAGTGCCCCCTAGCCTCCGTTTTGGCATCAGAGGCCTTCAGGAAAGGCCTCCACAGCTGATAAATGAGCTCTGGATTGATAAGTGTGGGGCTGTTGGCATCACCGCTATGAGGTGAGTAAGTGGAAGACATCGCCCCCAGAATAAGACCTGGTGCCTTTTTGGGTGGCAAATATATATAAGACTGGGTCTTATTTTTGGAGAAATACAAGTACTTCTGGATGAAATTGCAGAATTGGATTATGCCACGGAGAATTAAATGAGAATGGAGGCGTAGGGTAAATTATTTTCACCTTTGTCAACTTCATATCTCTGCAATAACAGACAAGACTTAGTGAAAGGACAAAATGTTGCTATCCCTTATTAAATGTCAGTTGTACCATCTGTAGTAGGGATGTTGGACCCACAGCTACAGGATACATGTGGTCCTCCAGCATACAAGTAATCCTTGACTTGTAACTTTTCATTCAGCAACTATTTGAAATCATCAAATTTAATCATTGCTCATCTCACTTTTCAAATGAATCTGGGCAGTTTACAGATACAAGTCATAAAACCTTATTTATAAAACCATAAAACCATACAAGTCATAAAACCATATAAAAGAGACATTGTTAAAAACAAAAACATTGAAGAACAGAATAAGAACAAATTTAAAAACAAATTAAAAGATGTAGGGAACACCCAGTGGCACTCCGCAGCAGCAAGACTGGGAGTGAAGTACAGGCCTGGGGCTTTCAGCGATCTCAGCCAGCTGCCCCCACCCCCCAGCCTCTACTTCAGCCCCAGCCCTGCTACCGCCACTAAGAAATGCCAGCTCAAGCCCCACCCCACTAGCCTTTGCTGCCTCACATTATTCTCCAAGCTATGCTTTCCATTCTTGCAATCCTTCAGAAACCTTGCTTTCCTCTTGTCTTCCAGGAACAGGAAGTGTTCCCCAACTCATGTGTCCCATTCGTTTGCATTCTCACACCACCCCCATAAATAACAGAATGGGAATAAGTTAGAAACTTATTTACTTGTTTCTATTTATTTTTTAAAAAATTATGTGGCCACCTCTTAAACAATTCTGGATGGCTCACACCTCGATCTTTAGGCTGACAAGAGTTGCAGCACAACTCCATTTATTTATTTATTATTTATGAATGGGATTTCTATGCTGCCCCTCTCTGAGGACTCGGGGCGGCATATATGTAGAGCAGTCTGAGGGCAACTGTAGATTGAGCCCCAAAGTTCACTTAGTTGTTCTGAGCCATTTTCCCCCTTCACAAATCCTTCCAGTGGCAATTTTTCTAGTTGCTACATGGTATATATAGACTTAAAACAAGATGGATTGATAATACCAGCAAGTATTGCAAGCCCTATTGGCAAAAGAAAGCTCAGGGTCATATAGGTTGGAAACTTGCAGAAGAAGCCTTCATCCTGCAGTGGATAGACAATAGCTAAGATGATGATGATAATAGGTGATGTATGGTATACAGTGGCACTTCTACTTACGAACTTAATTTGTTTTGTGACCAGGTTCTTAAGTAGAAAAGTTTGTAAGAAGATGCAATTTTTCCCATATGAATCAATGTAAAAGCAAATAATGCGTGCAATTGGGGAAACCATAGGGAGGGTGGAGGCCCTGTTTCCTCCTAGGAGATTCCTAGAGAGGCCCCATGGAGGCTTCTCCCTGCCTTTTCTGGTTACAGTTTTGGAGGCTCGGGTTTCTAAGTGGAAAATGGTTCTTGAGAAGAGGCAGAAAAATCTTGAACACCTGGTTCTTATCTAGAAATGTTCGTAAGTAGAGGCGTTCTTAGGTAGAGGTACCACTGTATTTTTTAAGGCACACAAAAGTGAGCTGGGGAGAAGGTCCTGTTAGTGCAATGGCAGTGGAGTTTGAGAATCCAAGTAAATATTAAACGTTCCTCTTTGCAAGGAGGAGAGGAGTGAAGTGAGATTGGGGTGCAGGAGTCCCCCTCTTGAATTTGGTCGATAGCATAACCATCCTTTCTCTTCCCACTGCACACAGGCCACTCCATATTGCAGCTCGAAACGGATTGGCCTCTGTTGTCCAGGCTCTGCTGAGCAGAGGTGCCACTGTGCTTGCTGTGGATGAAGAAGGTATGCATCATTCACATCTGGAAGCTCAAGGCAAGAGTTTGTTTAGTATGGGCGGGGCGGGGGTGGGGGGCAGACAGCAAAGTTTGATGCAGTAAAGATACCTGTCAAGGCGGGTAATCAAGAGTCCAGGCAGTTCAAATGAATGCATAGGTTATTATATGCTAAAACTCCACAAGAATCTTAACTATTAACAATCAAAGCAGATTGTTGGTGGCAGATAAGAGTCAATAGAATTCAAGATGGGTTGGGCGTAGATCTCTTGTGGACATGAAGGGACTCGAGACTGATAACACGTTTGACTCCCTCCCTCAGACTCACACTGGTCAACTCCTGCAATACCTATCTTAGTCTAAGGTAACTTTCCAATCTGGCACTCTGGGTGTGTTGTAACTATCACAGAAATTCCAGCCTTCACAGCCAGTGGAATTACGAGAGTTCCAGTTGTAAAGGTGGAAGTTTGGGGTAGTGATTCTTTTGTCTCAAGACAGAATACAACATTGTGAACTATTGTGTACAAGGATTCACATTCCTCAGAAATAATATTGTAGAAGTTGCCTTCTCTTCCAGCTCTTTGATTAAGGTGGATTGTGGCCCCCAGGGTGAAATATTTGTGTAATAGAGGACTATTTTGCTAATGCGTTGTACACTTGTTATTTTTTCCACTGGTGGTGGTTCTTATCTATTTTTAGTATTGTATGCCTCCCAGAATCAATATGAAGCCAGGTGGCTCAATAAAGACCTGCATATTATAAAAATGTGGATATAGAAATACAGTGATACCTCGTCTTACAAACGCCTCGTCATACAAACTTTTCAAGATACAAACCCGGGGCTTAAGATTTTTTTGCCTCTTCTTACAAACTATTTTCACCTTACAAACTCACCGCCGCTGCTGGGATGCCCCGTCTCCGTTGCCAGCAAAGCACCCGTTATTGTGCTGCTGGGATTTCCCTGAGGCTCCCCTCCATGGGAAACCCCACCTCCAGACTTCCATGTTTTTGTGATGCTGCAGGGGAATCCCAGCAGGAGAATCCCAGCAGCACAAAAACGGGTGGTTCGCTCGCAACGGAAGTCCGGAGGTGGGGTTTCCCAGCAAGGGGAGCGTCAGTGAAATTGCAGCATCACAAAAACAGAGGTCTGGAGGTGGGGTTTCGAGGACTTCGGTATTTTTGCAATACTGTACTGCGATTTCACTGATGCTCCCTTTGCTGGGAAACCCCACCTCCAGACTTCCGTTGCCAGCGAAGTGCTCGTGGTTTCCCATGGAGGGGAGCCTCTGGAGAATCCCAGCAGTGCAAAAACGGGCGCTTCGGTTGGCAAAAGAGGTGAATTTTGGGCTTGCACGCATTAATCGCTTTTCCATTGATTCCTATGGGAAACATTGTTTCATCTTACAAACTTTTCACCTTAAGAACCTCGTCCCGGAACCAATTAAGTTTGTAAGACAAGGTATCACTGTATTTTCTTACATACCCCACAAAAATGAAACTCAGTGACTGGTGTTAAGGACCAGAAGATTCCTGAGACGTTAAAAATAATTTGCACAGCACTTGATTAAACTGTGGTGTTTGTTGCCATCAGTTAGCTTGCAGATGCTCCACTTTGATTGTTTGAAAAGAGGGTGAAGCTTTAAAACTTCCAGTGTTGGACCATTCGCAACTTCTGGTGGCAAGTTGTTCCACTGATTGATTGTTCTAACTGGCAGGAAATTTCTCCTTAGTTCTGAATTGCTTCTCTCCCTGAGTAGTTTCCACCCATTGCTTCTTGTTCTACCCTCAGTTGGTTTTGGAGAACAGTTTGACTCCCTATTGTTTGTGGCAGCCCCCAAGATATTGGAACACCCAGTAAATGGATTGAATGTGATAGCATGGATGTGATTGTTCGTTTTTAATATGACTAGTTTTAAGATCATTTTTAAAGTAAGGAGAGGGGCGGCACACAAATTTAATTAATTAATTAATAATAATAATAATAATAATAATAATAATAATAATAATAATAGGCTTAGAAATGTTTTATATTGTATCTTTTTGTTTGTTGTGAGCCGCCCCGAGTCCACGAGGAAGGGCGGCATATAAGTCCAATTAATAAATAAATAAACACTGCGGTCAGTATTGTAACAACAGCATTGTTGTTGTTCTGTGAAGCTGAATTTGCTTGTCTTTTCCAGGCCATACCCCAGCCTTGGCTTGTGCCCCCAACAAAGACGTTGCTGACTGCCTGGCACTTATCCTTTCCACCATGAAGCCTTTTCCACCTAAAGACGCCATCAGCCCTTTCAGCTTCAACCTCCTCAAGAACTGCGGCATTGCTGCCAAGACAGCCGCCTGCAGCTCCCTGCCCAACGGGAACAGCTGCCCCTACACCAAGGATAGGCACAATGCCATTGGCTTAGATGGCTGTTATTCAGAATAGCTTAAACAAATGATGATGGGTGATCTAGTATCTCTTCTATTTATTTAGGAATTCTATCAATATAGGACACTTTAAAGGAGAACAAGACTGGGAATGGGCCTTCCAAAAGTTCCTAGGAACCAAAAAAAAAAGGAAGGAAAGTAAAAGGAAAAAAAACCCCTAGAGAAAGTGATCTCAGCTTCTGCATCCTACCTAAGTACTTGCTTTGACCACTAGCATTTCTTTCACTATCAAAATTAACAAAAAGAAGTGTGGGTTTTCAAACAGATTCATCCTTTTTCGTTTAAAATTACTCTGTGAAGCTTTAAAAAAAAATCTGCTTGTATTCTTCTTCCCCTTGCTGTTTGCCAAAGGGTATTGCCCGGTTCTTCTGAGTTCAATGTTTTTTTTAAGCAACCCACCTTTTTTCAGTCCCAATTCCTCAAGGCTTGATGCTTTGAGTGAAGAGCCAATTAAATTTGTTTCATGCATGGGGTTGTGGCAGCAGTCTGAAGGACCTGAATTTGATCACCTGGATCACCTTAACCGTGTCTCCCACACTTCCCCTCTGTCAGGATCGTTTTCTGGGTCCCCTCGGAGTAAAAATAATCCCGAGGGACCCAGCAGCGTAGGCAGGGAGCAGAAGCCTGAATTGCTGCTGCTGCTGTTTTTCATTTTGAATTTTGAAATGAGGACAGGGAGGTTGATCAATGAGGGACCACCAAGAAGGGCAGCAGCAGCAGCTGCTGGCGAAGTGCCACTATCATTGCTTCTTCCTGTAGGGTAACTTTTGTTTGTTTGTTGAAGTTTGTTGTGCTCGCCCTTTTTGACCCCAGTGAAAAACACTTGAACTGAGAACTACTGTACCTGGATACTCTGATACTTTTAGGCAGCTCATAGTCCCCTTGTGTGCGCCATGGATGCTGTTGCCCAGCCAATGCAGTTCCTCTTTTTTAAAAAAACCCCTTACGTATGCGCTGCCAGAATTATCCCAACCACATCAGGCACTTTAGGGATTTTTTGTTTTGGGAGGCTGTTTTTTGTTTTGTTTTTCTTGGGGGCGGGGGGGGGGTGTTGGTTATTGGGGTTGCAAAATGTTGGATCCCCAAAGAACATTTCTTTTGTGGTCCCCACTGACCCCCTCCTGTCTCTATGTTGTGCAGTGTTTCCCATTAGACAAGTCAGTGTTGCCTAAAAAAGTTATTTATAAATGAAGCAAGCATTTTATCTTTTGAAAAATAGCAAAAAGTAGGAAAAAAAGCTTTCTGCAAGGAGAACAATGCACTTCAGAATCTTACAATCCTACATTTGTATTTATAATTTTTCCAACTAGAATAACATCCAGCAGATTTCATTAGGGTGTGTATGTAGGTGTGTGTTCGTGTGTATTTGCCCATCCATCCACGGGTGGGGGGTAGTATGAGAGTGTATTTTTTTATTTTAAAATTCCTATTTATTACACATTTGAGAGTGTGCACTATTTTTCTTTTTGTACTGTAAACTCTTATCATGTGTAGAAATTAACAAAAAAAAAAGATTACCATATCACAAAGTATGTTCAAAGCCAAAGATTGAGATGTAGCAATCAGATGAAAGCTGCTGGGGCAAAACTTTATGACCTAATAATTTTTTCCATCGCTTTCCCAGTCCTGCAGAACTATGGTAGGCTTAGGACTGCGTTTAGCAGAACATGTGATTTTTCAGATTGAATTATTCCAAGGCATAGTGTGTTTGGCCCAGCAAGCTTTAAAACTAGTAACCCTGGGAAAAAACTGGTTTTTATTTTATTTCCCCCCAGGGTATCTTCTTATAGACTCTCTTTGATTGTTAAGGAGAATATATGAGCCAGCTGTAGACTTGAATTCTTTTGCATCATGGTGCATTTTACGCTTTGAATAATGTATAGGAATTTAAAACCCAGAATTTAAATGGACAGGCAAACTATACTTTCTCTTCCCTGGCCTTTTCATTATAAGATTTATGATGCAGAGTAGACACCAATGCAATTGCTAGAGTTTTATTTATTTGCATTGACTAGTTTCCCCCCAAAAATACAATAAAATAAAATAGAAGAATCAGGAAACAGCCAATTTAGAGACAGTGGCTGATGGCTAACTCTTTCAAAGAGGAAAGTTGAATCCGGAAGTGAGAAAAGATTATAAAATAATAGTGAAGACGACATACGTCCCTTCCTTTTGGCACTGTTTAAATTTACCAAAGCCAAATTCCTATAGCCAAATGATGCAGCCACTATCTTGCCCTTTGCCAACCAGTGCATTTTTAAAAGGATAATGATCACTATAGTTTTTCTTCTCTTTTTGTGAGCCTTCCTCTGCCTCCATCCCCTCACACCCAGCCTCCCTCCCCCTATGGGCCTTGTCACTTGGGTTCAATTCTTCTAAGCATTCGCTGAAATTGTTTTGTTTGTTTCCTGCATAGGGATGGATTGCAAAAAAATAAAAAATAAAATGGGGGCCTTAAAGGTAGTGAATTCTAGTCTTCAAACAAACCTAACAATGTCCTTTGACTAAGCCTTCTACAGAGACTAGGGCACTACTAGCTTAGCTGTTTCTTCTTTCTTTGATGCCCAAGGAATTTTAAGAAATCTTTTCATTTTGTAGCTGCCAGGTAATGAGCGTATTAAAAATCTCAATGCACTTGCCAAAAAAAGCACAGCGGACAGCCTGATGCAGATTGGCCATTAACATTTTCACTGCACTACGGTTGGGTTTCTTCCCTCTGCCCTCAATTACTCCACATTCTCTACCTTGAAAGAAAGTGTTAACCTTTCTACACCAAATACCTCACTGTTTGAAATAGAAATGAACAAAACTTGAATTAAAGATTCCTCTTCTCCCCTGTCCCCTCTTTTTGATGAGAAAGGTTCTTTTTGATGAGAAAGGTTCTTTTCAGCCTCCTGTCCATGGAGAGCTGAAAACCACCACCATAACAAAAAACACTTGTTTACATGTTATTAGGTACTAGCAATTTACTCCTTTCAAACTGCCTAATTTTTTTTAGCCTTCCAAGCGCAATCCTTTTCCCTCCACCCCCAGAAGAGCAAAGAGGACCTAAGTTGGGAGGGACAAAGTGAATCTGAAGCCATTCTTGATTCATTGTTTGATTTCTTTCCAAGGGCTAAATGAATAATCTTCTAAAGGCAGAAACTAAACTGAGACATTTGTAGGAAAACGGGTAGGGGAGATCCAGTGTCCCTTGCGGTGCTGAGAATGAGGAGGCCTTCAGGTATTCTGTCTCTTCCCACAGGTGCAATGGTTTAAACCGGGGTGAGGGGCCGGGGTGCTGTCCAACCTTCGCAACTTTTAAAACTTGTGGACTTCAACTCACAGAATTCCTCAGCCAATTCTGGGAGTTAAAGTCCACAGGTCTCTATTCACCCCCAGCCATGTCTTTGTGGCCTGGAAGAATGTGGATTTCTTATTGAGAAATCCCAACACAGTTTATAATAGAAAAGAGAGAGAACCCCATTTTCCTCCCCTTTACTCCTGTGTAGCTGCTTCTGTAGCAGTTTTGGGGACTGAATACAGCTTTCAGTGGTTTACAATTTCTACAAGAGGTTTTGAAGCAAGGAGGTGAAGCTTCCATGGACCACAGACCTTAGAGTGCAGAGATGCTCACTTCTAAGTTTTTATGTGGGTTCCCCCCCAAAAAAAAAGCAGGAATGAAGTTTGAAGTAAAGGAGGCAGAAGCTGAGAGACGCTCGGCTTTCTGAGATAAGTTTTAGAATAAGGGAATTTCCTAACCTAAGGGGTCCCCAGACTTGACAACTTTAAGACGTGTGGACTTCAACTCCCAGAATTCTCTGGCTGTAGAATTCTGGGAGTTGAAGTCCACACATCTTAAAGTTGCTAAGTTTGAAGACCTCTAACCTAATCCTACCGCCAGATGATTTGGGCTGACATCAATTTTATTATGTTACCTCCTCATATTAGAACTGTCATGGGCTTGCGCAGGACTTCTTTTGCTGAACTGATGAAAAATAATCAAGCAGATCGTTTTTTTCATTGCATTCTTTGCTCCCCTCCCACCAAGAAAAAGTCATTCCCTTTCTTACATTTCACCCTAAAAATGGAAGATATGACAATCAATGATCTTTTAAAGGGCTTCACCGTACTTAGCTCTAGCATCGCATATTATTATATTTCCAATATTCCATTTAACTTTTTCCTTTTCCTCTAAAAAAAATGATGACGAAGAAAAAATAAATGGAGTGGGAAACAATTCCAGCAGCGCATATCTAAATTAATATATATTTTGTTGCTTTAAAAAAACACACAAAGAAATGGAGGCAGCAGTTGGGTTGGGTGTGAAGAAATGTGGCCATCTCTATTTTACTTGCCAGTCTTGTTCTCCTTTAATGCTGTAACGTGTACATTTTGACAGCACAGCTTGACAGTTTTAAGTAATAATCCAAACGTCTGGTGGTAATAACTTGCATTATTGTGCTAAGATGAGAGTTGGTTTTCTCTGGTGCATTGTAAAAGAGGGCTGGAGGCAAACTTCCTTTTTTACTTCCTCTCTTTTCTCCCACCACTCCTTCCCTCCAGTATTCTTGCAAGCACATTTGACTTCCTGGTGTGCGGTATTTTACACAGGGTTGGGAGAAAACGGAGTTGGGGGAAGAAGAGGATCTTGGCTTACAGCTTCTTCTTCTTGTTGCCATCTTCTTGAGAAATGGCATCAGATCTATTTTAACCATGCATCCTTCTTTGCATCTTAGAAGATCCCTTTTCCTTTTCACTTGTCTCAAAGCAATCATGGGGCTTCCCTTCTTAACCAATCGAAATAAGGAAGTTTTTCTCCAACCACCTTTCTCCGAAAGCACTTGCTTTACAAAGTTTTTTTTTTCTAAAAAAAGCACTTTTGTTTAAAAGCATGAGGGTCTGATTCCCCCTTTTATAAGGATCCTATAGGAGAAAGGCCAGCAAGGGAATACGGGAACAGGAAAAGCCTATTTTCCTTTTCGTCCCTCCCCCCACTTAAAAAAAAAAATTTGTTTTTGTTTTTTGGTGTATGTTGGGTGGGAGGTGGGTGGAGAATTCTTTTTAATTTACTTCAGGGCTCTAGAGTCATGGTTCTAGGGTTCAGAGAATTAGAACAAAGGGAAGTTGTGTTTTAAAAAATAAACAGCACAAATACATTTCAGCTTGACAAGTGTATTTGCACTGCCATTATTAGATAAATGGGCCTTCCTCTGGGAGCCCAGCTGAGCCATATAACTATTGACAAACACTGAATGTAAATGTCCTTTTGGGCAAGTACTGAGAAGCGATAAATTGATCATATGATCCTAAGTGGGCACTTCAGCGAATTTAAAATAATTGATCCTGATAAAACGATGCTGTTCCTTTTTTCTAAAAATGACTTTTATTTTGTTTACTTTTCCCCAAAGGTTGCTGGAGCTTAAGAAAACTCATTTGTAGCATTGTTATTGTTCATTACCTCTCTGTTTTCTTTGTCCTCTTTCCCCCACCCTGCCCAAGGACTTCAGAATCATGGGATATAGACACCCCCCTCTAATATTTCTAAAGAGCTGTAATGTAAAAAACGAACTTACAGGATTGGAATCTGTGTCCCTGAAAGCAATTTGTAGATTAGCCCCCACAACCCTTGTATATGATCTAGTCTGGTTTCTTGGTTCGGTACAGTGGATTACCAAAGGGGCCTGATTCTGGCCAGCTTCTGAACAGACTAAATGTGCAAGAGACTTTGAATCTCCTTTAGGGCTAATGCTCACTTCTGTATTGAGAGCTAGATCCAAACATTTTGGCTTCCTTCTGATAGGAATGTGATAGTTGATCTAAGGACATGCTGGAATACCTTGCAGGTAGTCAAATTGGGATGGAAAGATTCCTCTAATGACAGGAGTTTTTAAACTCCAGCCAGTATAAGGTATTCTGGCATAGCTATGAAGCTTAATGTGAGCAATCTTTTTCTTTAAAAAAAAACAACAGTTATTAAA
This sequence comes from Erythrolamprus reginae, assembly GCF_031021105.1. Lineage (NCBI taxonomy): Eukaryota > Metazoa > Chordata > Lepidosauria > Squamata > Dipsadidae > Erythrolamprus > Erythrolamprus reginae. The sequence continues at coordinate 180,233,943 of NC_091951.1, read as the reverse complement.
ACAAATATCTAAGCAAGTAACCTTCCCTCCTCTCCTTGCTGAGTCTTGGAAAGTATATTTATATATCCCACATTTAACTCCCCTCTTCTCATTACTCCACATATTTTTCTCAAAAACATTTCCATGTCCAGTTGTTGTGTAATTCTGTTCTGATTAGCTATTCGCCCAATAGTGCCAAAGAGATGACAAGATTAGGAAGGTGGTGGAGAGATCTTTCATAGCATACTTGGCTTTTTCTAAATAAATTAACTTGTAAGCTCAGTTCAGCTTGGCCTTGAGCACATTTTTTATGTGCAGGGAAATGGTGGATGTGAGGGGGGGGGGGGAGAACCACCATCCGTATTGGAAATCTAAATCTGAAAACCTTGAATTATTTCATTAAAAACTTCTCTTGGTGGATATTTTTTTAATGGGTGCTTCAGTATCAAGCATGTAGCATTTGAGAAAAAAATGTGACGTCAGCATCGCTTAACTCCTACAAAGTCAATGTTAACGAAGAGATGGGAATATATAGATTATTTTTCCCCACTGAAGCAAGGAGGAATGTTAATTGCAGTTGGGATTCTGTGAACTTTGAAGCAATGATTTCATTCGAATCATGAATTTGGGGGGGGGGGGGAGCTGTTAATGTTACAAATAGGTAGAAAATATTTTGGGCTGGGTTGGGAGGGAGATAGATCTCTAAAGTCTCCGGTAAGGCATCTGTAGCAAGTTCTTAGTGTCTTTCTTTCAGTGATCTATGTGTAAATGCTGCACCGATGTATATTATGCACATAAAAACATTTCTTTGAATAAGATAGGACAGACCTCATCTCCAGTCAGGTATAAACTATTCTTCCTCTTTTGTCTGTTGGTTTTTCTCTCTGTGTTTGTGTGTGCGTGTGCGTGTGTGTGTATACCTGTATGCGATGAGCATCTTTTCAAATTCACTTTTGGTGCAAAAACAAAAGGGATGAAAAAGAAAAGAAAGAAAAATAGCCTTACTTTTAACTCCAAACCTATCGTAGTTTGTCAACTTGAATATAATAAAGCAGAATTGCATGAAAGTCTTTGAAACTAGCTGAGCCTCGTGTGCACGGTGAGTGGCAGTAAAACTTTTTTTCTAAAAAAAATCTAGTATGCAATTTCAGCCACACAGCTTTTAGAAAAATCCCTGCATTTTGGTTTTTTTTTTAAAGAATGGCGCGCGGGGTGGGGGGGTTGATTATACCAGCTTGTGCCTGCTTTGCCTTCTGAAAAACTTGGGAATATGTTCCCACTCACTCACCCTTCATACTGACCAGAAGAGAGATTTCATAAAGAACCTTACATTGCATTTTTTTTTCATGAAACCAGTTTTCCAGATGATAGTTAGACCTTAGATCGGGGGTCTCCAACCTTAGCAACTCTAAGACTTGTGGACTTTAACTCCCAGAATTCCTCAGCCGGCTTTCCTGGCTGAGGAATTCTGGGAGTTGAAGTCCACAAGTCTTAAAGTTGCCAATGTTGGAGATCCCTTCCTTAGATAACTTCTTTGGACATCAAGTGTACTGACAGTATAGATTTAACAGCATGTTTAGATAATATCATGGTGGGGAGGGGGGTCAGGGAGGAAAATAAGGACAGATATATCAGCAAGTGATTCAGATTATCTGCTTTCCAGGGAAATGTCCTAGGGTTGCATTCTGTTTGGCTTGCATAAATGATTACTACATTTTAGAGACACCTGCATTTTGCACTTCTATCAGCAGTAGGGAAAAGACCAAAAAATGACTGGAAGTGCGGAAATTACTCTAGTTCAGGGCTGTCAAACTCATAGCCCCTAGGTCAGATGTTTCACAAGTTTGACAGCCCTGCTCTAGTTGGTCTTTTGACCTGCATGGTGGATGTATAAATCTATTGTATAATTTTTGTCCCAGGCATTTGGTTGCAGCATTGTAAATCTGAGATCCCTTCTGTCAGCTTGATTATGAAGCTAAAGAGAAAGGTTAGTTTCAAGTCTTGCCTCTTTGTGGTGATATATTTGGGCTTTGTCAATGTACAGCTGTCCCCTCTAAATTTATTATTCTTAACATGCAATTGTTCATCTTTAATTTAGGAAATGCAAGTAGCCTGAATATTTGGGAGAGGGAAGGAAATAAATGGAACAAATGTTTCAGATTTGAGAAGCCTAAGTTCTTACATTCTGATAATTTATTTAGTATCTGAAATTTGCACTAATAAATTGAAGATCTCTTAGGTAAAATTGGAAATAGAGGCATTAACCAGCAGAGCACGCTTAGAGAGATGAGAAGTTGGAGATAAAAGATAAAAACCAAAGGGAAATTGGTACTGTGGGTTCTTGGAGTTTGACACAGAGATGACCTCCATATTTTATTGGGCATCTTGTAGACAACATTGAGTGGTTTGGGCTCACTTTTTAGAATCCCGCAGTGTACCAAAGTAAGCTCTTTATACTGACAAAAACGGACGCCAGTGAAGGAATTAGCTTTCAAAATGAGAAAACCAGAAAAGATCATTGTTGAAGGTAAGATTTGGAAACATAGCTTTATGGACTAAAAGTGACTAGGGCATTATTGGATTGTGTTAGTTGCCAGTTATTAATATTTTGAAAGGCATTTTTCATTGGTCCACTTGAAGATATTTATTGAAATGGCTGCTGATAATTTTGTATGCATGTCCTTACTTGAATGTTTTGGAAAAAATATTAGTGAAAGGAAGTTCCTGGAATACAGTTGCAGTTAACCTAGGTATTATGTCAGCATCTGTGGTTTGCTGACATCATAGTAGGGAATGAGTAAGACTGAGGGAAATGCATTTAAAGGCAGCCTGCCTGCATTTCTCCCAATTTCTTTCCCTGCTTCTCCTCTATCTTAAGATTACTATCAAGCTGACTTTTGATTCTTTTAGAAAGGGAGAATGTTAACCCAGGCAGCTAGATTTCAAAGTAGAAATTGAAACACATTGTATTGAAAGAATACTCTTAAAAATGTTAACCATTCCAGACGCCTTAGCTACCTGACATGAATGTAGCTTGTTTACCTTACGAGAAGAAGCACCTTACAATGTTCTTCTATCTTCCTTGTAGTGAAAAGTCTAATTTAACATTGATAGGTTACATACAAGGCCTATTTTGATAGGAAGGATTTGCACTGAATAAGGGGAAGTATGATGGTAGTTGGGTCAGGTCCTTCTCAAGTATGAACTCTAAATTGGCTCCCCCGTCTCATTTATTGTTTTGCCAAACTTCAACTTAAATCCTGTCCTTCATCTCATAAAGAAAAGCAGGCAGGCGATTTAGGAATTATTTTTATTTCCCCTTCTTTCAATTTTCTCTTGTATATCAAGATGACGGATCTTTAGAGGTTTTATTTCCTAAAGTGAGCAATGCTTGGTCATAAAGCCTTATGAAGTATGCCAGCTTAGTCCTTGTGAAAGTTGGAGGATATTGGATTTCAGATGGAGTGGGATGATGTAAGGCGTTAATTTAGCTTCTTCAAACCTAACATTGCCTTCTTTCTGTTTCTGCAATCCATACATATTACTCTAGTACCTTAAAAATTAGTTGCGGGTATGGTGATTCCATTCTTTGTATGTTTGGTTTTGAGATTTTTAATCCCACTTTTCTGGGATGAGAAAAAGCAGCTTTGGGAAAGCTGAACTAAAACAAAATAGGTGTTAATTCGTGCTAGAGTGGTTTTCTTTCTGCCCTGCTGTAACTTGATGCTATGTTGTATAGTTTCAGAGCTTTTAAAAATTGCACTAAATATGTATGTGGCAATTTCTGATTTTTCATTTAACCCCCCCCCAATCATTTCTTTTGTTATTGGAAAATGGCATAAATTATTTACTATATCTGTTATTCTTTTTGGCGTTCTAACGGATCTCGCTTCTTTTCCCACTAAAGCAGCAGTGTATCAAACCAAATGCTGAGTTATTTTTTAATCCTTGTGTTATTTTATTTTACAAATCAATCTTTCTGCCCCCCATATTAATACATTTTATTAACTGCTGTTAATCTGTTTTCATTTCTAATATTTGCAAGTGGTTTCAATGTATAGGAATTGGGCTGCAATGCAAGAATTCAGTCCTAGAGCTTTGGGCCCTCCAAGCTTCTACCAAAACGCAGATGGAGGTTTATATTTACAAGCAGAAATTGAGAAGTTGACTTTTTGTCCACCAGCCCTTGCCCACATGTTAGCTTTTTACGTGGGAAAACAGGATACAAGCAATAGCTGAGATTTTACCCTCTCCTTTTCTGGCACTAAGTTTAGACCTTCCACAAGTCCAAGAGGAACGTGTGTGTTTTTTTTCAGAAATAATGGCTAGGTAGAACCCAATTTTGTGCTGAAGAATTGTAGAAAAGTGGGAATTACCGGTCATATACCTCTGGCTAAAGGGCTTGGCCCTTCTCCCCTCAGCACTTGGGCCTTTGAGGCTGAGCTAATTTGGGCTGAGAATAGGACCACCTTCTGCTTTTCTTAAATATCCATGTTCATAGAATAAAGCACAAACAGGGTAGTGTTTTCTGTAGTAGATTAATTAGCAAAAGAAATTGGCAATAAAACTAGGCAAGTGCCCAAGCGCTTGCTTAATAAAGAAAGGAGAATTATAACCAGCCATGCAACTTTCTAGATATAAATCCTATAAATTACTACTATCCTTATAGTAGCAGTCTAAAAAAGTGATGATAAGAGCTACTATCCTCATAGTAGCAGCTCTTATCTTTTGAAACCTACGTTGCAGTGATAGTACACGTGGAAAAAGAACACCCACTTTGATGATTAGTTAAGAATGTGTTGAGGCCAATATGCCCAACTATAAATGGGGGTGGCTTGAACTCTTAGATTTTTGCACACATTTCATTCTTAGTTCTTTTCAAAGAATCTCAAAAGCAGTTGCATTCATATGTGAGAGGCAATTGTGTTATACACCCACCTTTAGACTGTTTACCTTCCAAATTAAGAAAAGACAGGGAAAATATTGTGCTGGTGCTGGCTAAGATGTGCTTAAGTATTGTTATGTTAAGAATGCAAATGCACCTCTCGAAAAAATAGCTTCATAACATTATTTTTTCCACTACTACTTATCCAAGTCCCATCTTAGCATCCGCCTGATATTCTGGATATCAGTATTCATCATCCTCACCCAGAAATTAGAGAGTTGGCGCCAGAAATTTAGGGGCACCAACATAGAGAAAAGACTATATCATCTTGTGTAAATTTCAGATCTAAGCCTCTACTTTAATTGATGTTATGATGAGGAATGTATAGAGTAGCTTGTATTTCCCGCCTCTCCCAAAAAGTTAGGGGACTCCCACATTCACAACTTCCTAAAATGTAATGCAGGGGCCCTCAAACATGGCAGCTTTAAAACGTGTGGACTTCAACTCCCAGAATTCTCCAGCCAGTTCTGGGATTTGAAGTCCACAAGTCTTAAAGTTGCCAAGTTTGAAGACGTCTGCTCTAACATGAATGTTAGAATTTTCAAACCCACTCAGGTGTGAGAAAACAGTATGTCCTGCATGTTGCTCAGAGGGAATAAGTTATATCAATGAGACCTGCAGATTGCCCTTAATTCCCCCCATCCCCCAGCAGTCTATTTTGAATCTAGGATTGGGAGATCATGTTGACAATCTAACTAGAGCGTGCCTGCCTTTGTTTTCTTGAAGTAGAACTGTGGACTGTATTATTACTGTTAGCATTCCTGTTGCATGTTTGTTTTGAATTACTTCGTTATGCCTTCTCTGCAATTTGGAAGTCATGAACTGGGGTGTAATTGGAAGCTCGGGGCGGTTTTCCTTTGAAGACCTGCAAGAGTTGCTTTCTTTTCCTCCCGTTGGGTTCATGACAGACACAACGTACGCCCCTGTAACAGCCAACCTGCTGTTTTGGGTTTTTTTACACTAGTTGTGGGCTTGTCTTATAGCAATACTTGTTGGCTGTGAGCTTGCGGGCAACTTTAAAAAGTTTACCTGTGCTTGAAATAGATTTCTTCTTTGGGAGCAGCAATAAAGGGGATAGAAGAAGGGGAGGGAGGATAAAACTGATTGCTGTGTTGAGGGTTTGTAGTCCATTCTTATAGTTTGTACTATTGGGTGTTTCGTGTTCTGTTTTATTTTTACAAAAATCGGGGGGAGGGAGGGTGCATTATAATGCTAAATAGAAGGATTTTTAAGTATTGTGATAAGATTCTTTATAAGCACTGATTTTCAGCCCCAATGGGAGCTTTCTGCTTGAAAGCTTCAATGACCTTTGATCTCTCATGTACTGTACCTTCCCCATAGTTGTCCTTGTTGCTTTTACCAGTTGTTTCCTTCTCCCTTGGTTTCTACACCCCGAGATGCACAAATGGTATGTACCTTTTAAGGGGGCGCCCTAAATGTGTTTTTTTGTTGTCTGTGTAAGATAGATGCAGCCAATATTTTGTGACAGTGTTTGTTAGGGGTGACTTAGACGATATATTCTGTCTGCATGAGCCACAAACTGTGCTCCCTGCCCCCCTTATTCTCTCTTCTCTTCCCAGCCATAGCTACAAGCAGTATGCAAGTCGGGGAGGAAAGTGTGAGGGCATTGCACACATGGTACACTTTCCTTGTTTTAGCTGGGGAGGGCAGTCTAATTTACACGTGTATTTTCCAGCCTGTCTTCTAAAGGGTTGACAAAAATACCTTAACTGTTGATGCTAGCTTTTAGCAGATTGTGGAAATAATGGTGCAATTGTTTCAGGGTGGCTTTAATCAGCAGCAGATTAGGTCAGGCATATGTGTATATATATATATATATATATATTGGTCCTTGTATAAATAATATAGAATCTTAAAATATGAATTCATTCAAACACCCCCTTTGCCTAGCTCCTTCTCGGCCGCTGAGCACTTCTCAGTTTCTTGCCTTTTCAGTCTGGGACCAAAAAACTCTTATAACGTAGCCCGTAAAAGCTGGGAGAAACACAATATGCCATCAGAGGAAATGTTGTCACATCCACTGAAAATGGGAGACGGAGCATTAAAGCAGCCTTTTCCAACTGCTGCTGGCTAGATATGCTGGATTTTAACTAGCCCATCCTTTCTGCCTGTGCTGGCTTGGGCACAGTAGAAGTTGAAGTCCGACCAGCTGAAGGCCAAAGGTGGGAAGAGGGGGTGCACTGCAGTATTTTTTGTTTTCCTGCTTAACCTGTAACTGCTGCTTATAAGTGGAAGGCTTTCGGTCTTCCATGTTGAATCATTTGGTCCAAAGGCATTCAGAGAAGAGTGTATATTCTGACATCAGGTCAGTTTAAGCATTCTGTTAGCTTTATCTGCACATTTAGGGCAAGGTTTTTAACCCTTAGTTAGCATTACCATAGTATTTTCCCTTAATTGCATGGAGGCCGGTGGGCTTCTCATTTTGGCTTCAGCGTCAGTTCTTAAGGGAACCCAGAGGGAAATTGCACCAGTTTAGAAGTTGTTTTACTAGACTTTTTTCTTCTCCTTTTTGTCTGCTACAGAAATGCAGGATGCTTGAGGAGCCCTTGGCTCTACAATAAGGATAGTTCTCTTCCTTTGATTAAGCTCTCTGTATCTGGTGTCAGAGCCATAGATTCTGACTAGAGCAGGTCAAGCATTTCCACTCAATCAGTTTGTGTGGGAAAATGGATTTGGAGAAGAGGAATGGATTTTAGCATTTCCCTTTAAAGTTGCCTGCCCTTCGTGCAAACACTTCACATTGTGTGCATGGGTATTTGCATGCCGAGTCTTAATATGTATTCATGACAGGTGGTATTAAGATTGACTAAAGTGGTAAGGTCAAATCTTACTTTATTTCTTTCCTATTTTAAATTAAGAGTTTTAGGGTCCCTCTGATAAATAAAACCAAACGTTTAATTCTGGAAAGAACTCTGGGAAGTGAGCTTCCACGACAAGAGTTTTCTGAAACAAAATCACCCTTTGTTACCTTTACCACTTTAGGTGCAGTCTGAATTAATTTAATCTGCACAGGTTTTATATTTGGGATATTTTATCTCCTACTCCTTCTCCTGCCAGGGTGGAAAAGCTCTCTAGGATGATAGAGATGCCTGTACTATATTAAAAGGAGGATGGGTGTCTTGATATGGAAGTCAGTCTATATTTCAACAGTTTGGTTGGCATATGGAGGAAGAATGGATCTACTACTTATCTAATTCTTACAGTAAAAACCTGAGCAAATCAGGGCACACAAAAACCCCTTCTTTGCTCTTTAGATGCTTCACATCTTAAAACACCAGGCAAGGATGGAAAATCTATAGCAGGGAAAACCTGTGTTTCCCACAAATCCTTTGGTAGTGAGCATTCATGTGGGAGGGGGAACGAAAGGCAGTTCTTAAACCAACACCTCATATTTACTTACTGTACCTGTTTTGTATTTGGTCTTTTGTATTTAATAGGGTAGAATGGGATTGGGAAATAATATTGTGTTTTCACCTTCAGAGCACTGAATCTACAACCTGCTGATCAAGACCAGCATGCAACCATGTTGACCTCCTCTGAGGCAGGGGCCTTAATTGGGATGGTTTAGTTAAACAGATTAGGGGTGCGTGTGTGTGTGTATGTGTGCGCGCGCGGGCATACGTACGTACGTGTGAGTGCGTGCATATGTTGTGAATGAAGATTGGATTGTTCGAATGGTAACATTTTGGGTTTGGGGGGTGAACGATGGGTGATTGGAGCAAGAATGGAAGTGCTGCCTTTGAAGCATCGCCCTTCCCCCATTGCTTGTACCTTTGGAACCATAATGATTGTGGGGAACTTTAACTTTGCCCCCTTATCTTACTAGTTTTGGAAAGCTTGGACCAATGTTTAGAAGAGATTATTTAAAAAAAGGAAAAATAGCATTCAAATCAGCTCACAGGCCTGCCTTCTTACTTGCAGACACATGATCTTCCTTCAAACACTGGTTTAAAGCACAAACTATATTTATACATACATATATATATATATACAGGTATATGCCCAAATGCTCACTCTGGGGGTTGTTCGCTTACAGGGCAGGAGTTGCCAAGGTCAGTTCACATTCCCCCAAGTCTGCTTTTAAGCCCAATTCAAACAAAGTTCTTTTGAGACTGATTGGCAATCTCCCTTTCTTATAGATCTTCTTGCCCTCACTCCCCACCACCACCACTGGAAGCAGTCCCTTCGAGTGTGTTTTTTTAAAAAACATAGTTATTCTATTTCCCTTAAAGAGTTTTATTCTTAGAAAGGCAGATCTGTCAAACCAACCATCCACTGTTCTTCCTTTTCTTCCCCACTCCGACCCCAGCCTGGTTGTTCCATGAAATGAAAACATTATGTTAAACGAGATCTTATGTAAAATCATATTGAAATAACAATGCAGTGAGGTATCACAAGCCATCCATCTCCCCCCCCCCTCTTTCTACACATCTCAGTCTTGCGCACGGTGTGGAAGCCACCTTGTATAAGCCCTTGACATGAATTCAGTGAATGGTTAACCATTTGGGGGTTTTTTTTGTCTCAGATGATATATATGCATTTTCAAAATTTCTGCATTACCTTGGGGGGGGGGGGAGGTTGGGGTAAAGGGGTTAACAGGAACTTAAAATTAAAATTAAAAAAAAAACACAAAGCATTCAGACTTGATCTATTTTCTACAAATGTATGCTGCGACCAGGTCCTGTTATTCATATTGTGGCTTTGAATCAATTACGTTGATTAAAATGCTGTTGCTTCTATTTGCCTTGGATGGTTTTTTTTCCTGTCTCCAGATAACAATATAGGTCAAAATACAAGAGGTAACAGGTGAGAATTCTTGATGACATGACTAATTATGTAATCTGAGCCAACAATACATTTCCAAACCACATATAAGTTTATAATCCTGTACAGCACTTCCCTCCTTCCACATCAATGTCCTTTTATACCAGTTGGATTGTGGCCAGACGGGGCAATTCTATTTAATCAACCTTGAGGTGCAGAAATATATATATTTAAAAATCCATCCGATGCAGTAGCTTGGTTTTGACTGTATGAAATCAAGATATTTCTATAGAAGCACAGTACCTTTGGGCTAAAAGATACCTTGAATAGGGCAAAAAGGGTTGTGAGTGGAATTTTTGCTACATGAGAAATGAATTCAATTGAAGTGATACCATATCTCAGAAAGTAATATACCAGCAAACTACTCTAACTTAAATTAACTAGAGAGCAAACACATGAGGAAATTATATGACAATCTAATGTGGCTACTGCATGCCCTTGTAGAAACAAGTCTGCGGAGAGGGGCAGCATTCAAATCAAATAAATAAATAAACAAACAAACAAACAACCTACTTGGCATTCAAATGACTGGTCAGTGTTCTGCCGGCGTATCCCAACCGTCTGTAATTACAGGGTAATTAGTCCAGAAAGACACACACCACACGATAGAAGGAAAACCAAAAGTATCAACAGAAAAGCAGAAAAAAACTCCCTTTTTAAATGTCAAAGGGATTTTCTGGTACACACAAGGCACAGGTTAAATGCAATCCAATTTCTCACCCAGTAACTGGGAAATTGAGTCCAAAGTCCAGAAAGTCCCCACACAGTCTTGAACAGGGAAACAGCAAAACCACGATCTTGACAAACTATGAATCAGATAAACTTCCACAAGGCTAAATCAGCAGGCTGCTCTTTATCTGTAGCACTAATTACAGCAGCCCCACCCAACCACAGGTGGCCTCACTTATCTCCTGTAATAATCCTTCAGTTGTTCTCTTCTATGCATCACTCAACGCATGCATGGGTCTGTCATAAGTTCTTGTTCAGAATCCAGGGATGATAAGGAAGATTGATCTCCTCGGCTGTCTGCCAAACTCCCCTCTTCCCTGTCACTCACGCTTCCTTGGTCAGAGGAGACTTCGTCGGCAGATTCTATCGGGAGCAAAAGGCCTGTGGCATGTGGATGTTTCCCTCACATCCACATTCCTTGGGGCAGGAGCTGGGCCAGAGCTAACCAAAACAGTCAGTAAAGCTGAAGTTGATGGCAGCTCAGTTTCTCAACCCCACTCTCCCAAAGGCACCAAAAGATAAACAGAGTTTGATCACTGTGTTTTAACAATTGCCTATTTCCACAGCAGTTATGGATTCCCCCCCCAAAAAAGACTACTAGCCCAGAAAGCAATCCTGCACAAATGCTGAGAGTGCCTGTTTCAGTATCCTGGGTATAACTCCAGAGCCTTTCTCTTTAGATTTACAAGGGTGGAGAATGCTGGCCCTTTTATGACTTGTGGACTTCAACCCCAGAATTCTTGAGCCACCCATGCAACTCCCAGAATTCTGGGAGTTGAAGGCCACAAACATAAAAGGGCCAGCGTTCCCCACCTCTGCTTTATAATATCACCTCCTCCCAAACTGAAGACCATTAAGAATGTTCTGGCTGTGGCTATCAGAAAAGCTCCCCCTCTCTAAAATAGGCCACTTGGATAGTCCCCCACTTGTACCTCAGCTGCTTTTCTCCATGTATTATCTTCCTGCCTTTTGCAGTTGTTTATTCCGATACTGCTGGCCCCTCCCTTGACATCTTGGAAATCTGTTTCTTTACAATTTGAGCTTTGGAAGTTTCCTGATTTAAGAGATTGAAAATCTGCTCCGTTGCCTCCAGCAACCTTGCACAGCATATTATGAAGTGTCCCCAGCAGAAACATTTTTCAGATATTAAAAATATTTAAAAGATATTTAAATAAAATTTTAAAACAGGTTTCACTTGTCCTTTTAGCAAGTGCTTTTATTGGTTGTCCTACTGGGGATTTCTTGGATTCCTTCAGAGGAGACATCAACGCAAGGTTGGTGTCTTGAGTGTCTTCTGTTTCTGCCTTTTGTAGCTGGAAAAAGTTGGCCCTTATCTAGCTTCTCTGTTCTATTTGTCCTATGCACACCCCTGCAGGAGTCCTCTCTTCCCATCACAGAAAACAAATCTCAAGCTCCTCTTGGATGCTGTCTTTGGTTGAAGTGGGTATTTGTGACTTTGAAGACCCCAATTTCTAACCTGGGATAACTGCTGCTATTGAAACTATTATTAAACCAAAATGCAATAGGATAGGAACCATGAGTACCTATTGTTGTGAGTGGTCCACAACCGGGTCAGTCACAGATTCTGAGGATGAACCGTCTTGGTACCCTAGGCCAATGTTCTTGACAGGAGTCAGAGAGTGGGAGTGAGGGAGAGTTGGAACCTGAGGAACCTCCAAAGACTGCAGAAACTTCAAGGATGGTAATGTCTGAGGAAGAGGGAGGCATTGGAGATCAGGAGCCCCTATTAGATACCCGGGTCAGAAGGTCAAGAAGCAGAGAGGAATATCTTTATGGAAAAAAGTTCAGAAAGCGAGTATGAAAGAAAGTCTAGTCAGTATAGCTCTATGAAACAGTTGATCACACCTAGTCTGTATATAAGGGAGGGTTCCTGGATAAAGAGGGCTGGAGTTTTCATCATGGTGGAGGACTCTGATCTGGAGTTCCAGAACTGCTGTGCTGAGAAACTGTTGTGGCTCCTTTAAGAGTCATGCAGAGATGCCAATGAATAAGAAAGAAAAGAAACCTGGAGATCTGTAAGGGTATGTGTAATTTACAGAACCTATCTCAAGGAAGAATGATAACTATTTCTGCCTCTCCGCTGCCAGCCGTTTGTTACCACTTACCCAATTTGAGCAGGGCCTCTGCCAACATGAACTATAAAATCTGCTCCTGTCTATATAAACCATCCTTAACTATATAAAAAAATGTTTGAATTGAATCTTTTGCTCACGGGGGCTTCTTTGTTCCGATCTGGTAGACTCAAAGCAGAACACCTGGTATCGTACAAGAACCAACGGGTTACCTAGCATAGGTACAGTTTCTTAAAATCATTTTACCTTACGTTAAAACTATACATTTAAATTACGGTAGGTCCACTCTCTCCTAAGACAACTTTGCCCCTTTTCCATTTAACAAAGTATCATGGGTTTTTTCCAACATGCTAATTTTAGTGTCAACCTGCTTTATTTTATTATGTCAAGCAGGCTGAATTAAGACAACTTTCTTGACACAAAGTTTTGACTGCCACCGTATCCATCAACACAAGGCCGGGGCAGTTGGCAAAAGAGTTTGTCACTCTTCCAAACTCTCTTTTGTTCTCCTCTCCAACTTCCTTGCATTACCCAATTACAGTAAAGGAGTTTAACAGCTGCCCTTTCAGCTACAGGAAGAAGACAGTCATAACTGACAACGGAGCCAGGAGTGCATTTCGCCTTGCAGCTGGGAATTCCTTTTGCAATGCCCTACTCATTCATGCGGACACTGATGTGTTCTTCGAAGAGAGCAATGCAGAGCATAAGGCTGCCACCACTGAGAAAGCCCAGATTCTGAAGGACGAAGTGTCTGAAGGATCTTTTTTTGCTGCTGGTAGAATGCCGCTGCAACATTTCGGGTAGCTAGAAAAAAACAACCAGCTGTTATCACCTTGGCAGCATATATACTATACAGTGTTCCCTCGATTTTCGCAGGTTCGAACTTCGCGAAAAGTCTATACCACGGTTTTTCAAAAATATTAATTAAAAAATACTTCACGGTTCCCCCCCCTATACCACGGTTTTTCCCGCCTGATGACGTCATATGTCACTGCCAAACATTCGTCCGCCTTTAATAATTTTTTTAAAATAAACTTGAAACATGGTGAGTAATATTCTAAATGGTTGCTAAGGGAATGGGAAATCGCAATTTAGGGGTTTAAAGTGTTAAGGGAAGGCTTGGGATACTGTTCATAGCCAAAAATAGTGTATTTACTTCTGCATCTCTACTTCGTGGAAATTCGACTTTCGCGGGCGGCCTCGGAACGCATCCCCCGCGAAAAGTGAGGGAAGACTGTATTACAAACTGACTGATGGGATCTTTGCCCGTAAGAAGTCAGCAACAGCAAATGTATAGTCCTATGTTAATCACATTGAAATTTTCAGCTACTTGAGTCCTTAAGCAATTCAGCACCTGATGTTTTTCCCCATGATTTTTTAATTGGAGTTTTTGAAAACAAAAACACCAAAACACCAAAACAAAAATCAATGTGCAACAAAAGCATTAAATGTAAAATATATATTTACAATTACAGTTCCATATCTTTGGCTTCAATTTTTTTCTTCGTCAATCCAGTTATAGAATTTACCCCACAGTATGGTATTATTTATCCTGTTTGTTCTGTAACTCTAAGGTAAGTTTACTCCATTTCGTGCATTCCAATATTTTCCTAATTAGTAGGTCCTCTGATGGTACATTTTCATTCTTCCAGTTTTGAGCAAAAACAAATAATAATTGGCCTTTTCATATTGACCTCTAATTATTCCCAATCGATAAGTCTCAAGTTTTAGTTCTGGTATCTCTTTTATTATTTTTTGAGTCATGATCCATTTTTTTTTTTTGTTACTGGGCATGTCCACTACATATGGTAGTATGTTCCAGGTAGTGATTTCCCCATGGAAAGTTTTCATAGGGCCACTCATGCACCAGGAACGTTTCAAGATGTTTTCTAAGGAAAACATGTAGGATAGGAGAAGGGGTGAACTTCAGGTTCTGACAGGTTCTGGAGAACTGGTGATGGAAAATTTTGTAGTTTGGAGAGCCGGCAAATACCACCTCTGGGTGGACCCAGAGTGGGGTGAGACTGGGGATTTGCAGTATGGACTGGGGTGAGAATGGGGATTTTGCAATATCTTTCCCCTGCCACACCCACCAAGACACACCATGCCCACTAAGCCGCACCCACAACTGGTAGTAAAAAAAAAATTGGATTTCACCACTGGCTTGGAGGCATGTTTCTGAAATTTATCTGCAGTTTGGATTTTAAAATCACAAGACCTAATTCCTCACAAGTGTCCTACATATCTTTTATTCTCATTTCCCATAGTCTATAAAGGGAGGAACAATAAGAAGCAAAGTGTAGGTTCTGTTAGGACAAGCACCAGATTCTCTTTTCCACCCAAAAACTTTGGTATTCCACTTCTATAGTATTTGGGAGATAGGAAGAAACATTAGTATTCCAAATAAATGGTTTAAAATCTCAGAGACAAGATGCTGAATCCAGAGGTAAACTTCAGCTCATATTTCTACTTGAATCTCCCTTGATCTAGAATAGCTACAGCAGATGGAACTAGGCAGGAATTGGAGCCAGATGTACCAAGGATTTTAAAAAATCAAATTTTGCATGTTCCCTTCCCATTGCTTGGTTGAGGCTAAAGCTTTGAAAAACATTTGAACCACCCTGAAATTTGGACATCATTTTCTCTCTCAATTTAAGTAGAGGATTGTTAGACTAAAACACCGATTTGTGCTTTCCATAAAGAAGGGTGAGGAAGGACGTCAATAAGTAAGAAGGAACATTTAACATTCTGTGGTCTCCCAAATATCATTGTGATGGTTGGATTAGACCTGTGATGGCGAACCTTTTTTGGTTTGCATGCCAAAAAGGAGATGGGGAGGGAGTGTGTGCGGGCCTACACCCATAATTCCATGCATCCCCCCATACATGTGGACATGACCTGATCCCGGCAAGTGATGGCACGCCTGTTTTTTGCTCTCCGCAGGCTTCAGAGTCTTTCTAGGAGCCTGGGGAGGGCGAAAACGGCCTTCCTCACACACACTCTGGAGGTCCTCTGAAGGTAGAAAATTTGTCAACTTCCAGTTAAAATGGAAGGCCTGGGGAGGGTGAAAGCGGCCTTCCCCACCCCTCCTGGAGGTCCTCCGGTGGCCAGAAATGGCCCATTTCAAGTTGGGACCTGAGCTTGTTGCCCACCAATATGGCTCCATGTGCCACTTGTGGCACATGTTCCTTGGGTACACCATGATACGCCATTGATTCAAGGTTCCAGATGCCCACAAAGTTCAGTGTTTGAGTTTAGGCCCTCTGGTGTCAGCCACTCTTAATTCATTGATAACATGAAGATGAACTTAGAGAAGACTCCCACATGTGCCACCACTCAAGAAAAGGTCTGGTAGAAATAAAGACTTGTACCATACAGAGAGAAATGAAACATAGTCCTTACCATATCGACCAGAGCTACGTAAAGAAAAACACCAGCTGTGGTGGCGAAGATCCAGGGAGTGACTTGGGAAGTGTTCTGACTGACAATTGTCCCTAACACCATGCCCCAGTAAGCCAGGAAAGCAGACAGCAGGTTAAACAACAGCACCCATCGGAGTGGCATGCCCGCCCGGATTAAGACAGCACAGTCTCCTGCCAAAGAGAGAGAAAGTTAAGTCTACCTCAACCCTTTTGGAAGCCAGCAATGTCTAGGCATGAACTTCCTGTGGCAGGGATGGCTACTTTTGCTTCCATGATGCTTTGGGCCAGCTTGAAAACATGCAAAAAGATCAGATGGACCTGAAGCAGGATTATCCCCTAGTATCAGGGATGGACTGCTCTACTTTCAGCCTGTTTTGGGCGATCCTCTAGCGAAGACTCTGGTCCAATGAACCGCCAAATCCTACTCCTGGCTGGCCCCACCCACCCCTCCCCTCCCAGGAGTCTCCATGCGACCCGTTTTGGATGCAAGGTAAGTGCAGGGCCCATGTAGAGGATTGGAGAAGGGGAAAAATGGGCCTCTTGGAGGTTCTACAAGGCTGGAAATGGGCCCATTTCTAGCTTCTGGAGGACCTCCAGAAAGCTAGAAATGGGACAATTTCCAGCCTCCAGAGAGCCTTCAAAGCCCAGGGAAGGCAAAAATGCCCCCACTCCAGCCATGGTACAGGAGGCTCACTAAGCCACGCCCAACCATGGCCATGGCCACCCAGCAACTGGGCAGAGAACCCATTGCTAAAAATTTTGAAGCCCACCCCTAGTTTGCTCACCCAGTTCATGGGGTAGTTCATGGCAGAGGACTGCCAATGTAGTGCTTAAGCCACTGGAGAGTCCATTCGAGAAGGCAGCCCCTAGAGAAGATGAAGAAGAAGGTAGCAAGGCAATGTAGGTCTAAAAGAACCTATGGGGTGTAGCAGTGTCGGGCTAGGAGGGAGAGGTTCTGGGTTCTAATCCACCCTCTGACATGGAAGTTCCCTGGTGACTGTGGGATGGTCACTTCCTCTCACCCCACTCTCCCTCACTCCCTCATAGGGTTATGGAGGGAGGAAATTCAGGAAGAGGGAGAGCTATATATATGCCACCTTAAACTCCTGAGAAAAGGTTCTGCAAGAAGGAGACAAACGCCTCGTCATACAAATTTTTCAAGATACAAACCCAGGGTTTAAGATTCTTTTGCCTCTTCTTACAAACTATTTTCACCTTACAAACCTACCGCCACTGCTGGGATGCCCCACCTCTGGACTTCCGTTGCCAGCGAAACACCCGTTTTTGTGCTGCTGGGATTCCCTGAGGCTCCCCTCCATGGGAAACCTCACCTCCGGATTTCTGTGTTTTTGTGATGCTGCAGGAGAATCCCAGCAGGGGAATCTCAGCAGCGCAAAAACGGGCGCTTCGCTGGCAATGGAAGTCCGGAGGTGGGGTTTCCCAGGAGGGGAGCCTCAGTGAAATCGCAGCATCGCAAAAACATGGAAATCCAGAGGTGGGGTTTCCCGTGGAGGGGAGCCTCAGGGGAATCCCAGCATCGCAAAAACGGGCGCTTCGGCTGGCAAAAGGGATGAATTTGGGGCTTGCATGCATTAATTGCTTTTCCATTGATTCCTACGGGAAACATTGTTTTGTCTTACAAACTTTTCACCTTAAAAACCTCATCCTGGAACCAATTAAGTTTGCAAGACAAGGTATCACTGTATTTGGAGATATTTGGCTTTCCTGTCACGAGAAGGGAGCAAGGTGTGCTTAGAAATCACTGACCTATTGCCAATCCATCTGTGAAGTTGTGCACTCCATCCCCAAGGATAACCATCCAAGCGATGTCAGCTATCCCAGCTTTAAGAGTCCCAGCCGGGCTGTGGGAATGACCATGGTGATGGATCTCTTCTGTTTGCTTTTCCAGGCTTGACCTGCGATCTTCTGAGTTGTGAATTTGAATGGAGCAGTCCTGGACTTCGCCATACACATTTCCAGGATCCCCTTCTGTCACTCTCAAACTCTGCAATTCAGCACCTGAAAAGTTTAGACCATATTTGAAAGGGAGGGGAGGAGCTGTTTAACTTGCCTCTTTGACATCACTTCTTAAGATCATAGATCATGTGACCAAGAGCCTAGGAAACTGTGAACATGCCAAACAATGCACATTCTCTAGAGCAGCGTTTCCCAACCGGTGTGCCGCTGGGGGGGTGGCCGCAGCGGCCGCAGGCAGTCGCGAGGAGATGTCGGCGGCGAGAGGGAGCTCTCTCTCGCTCTCTCAGCTGACTGCAAGCGGGAGCCCTGACGGTGGCGGTTGGACCTGCGGCAAGTGTCCTTTGTGGCCCGGCGGGAGGGCACTGGCGATGGGAGCGGGGGGGGTGGCCGCAGCGGCCGCAGGCAGTCACAGGGAGATGTCGGCGGCGAGAGGGAGCTCTCTCTCTCTCTCAGCTGACTGCAAGCGGGAGCCCTGACGGTGGCGGTTGGACGTGCTGCTGGCGCTGCGGGCCCGGCATATACGGTGTCCAGCAGCACGTCCAGCTGCCGCCGTCAGGGCTCCCGCTTGCAGTCAGCTGAGAGAGAGAGAGAAAGAAAGAGAGACATAGCAAGAGAGGCAGAGAAAGAGAGACAGAGCAAGAAAGAGAGGCAGAGAAAGAGAAAGAGAGATAGAGAAAGAGAGAGAGAAAGAGAGACATAGCAAGAGAGGCAGAGAGAGAGAAAGAAAGAGAGACATAGCAAGAGAAAAAGAGAGACTTAGCAAGAGAGGCAGAGAGAGAGAGAAAGAGAAAGAGAAAGAAAGAGAGACATAGCAAGAGAGACAGAGAGAGAGAAAGAGAGAGAAAGAAAGAGAGATAGCAAGAGAGGCAAAGAGAAAGAAAGAGACATATAGCAAGACAGTGAAAGAGAGAGAGAGAACAAGAGAGAGAGAGAAAAGCAAGAAAGAGATAGCAAGAGAGACAGAGAGAGAGAGCAAGGGAGAGAGAAAGACATAGAGGAAGGGAAGGAGGGAGAGAGAAAGAGAAAAAAGGAGAGGAAGAAAGAAAGAAAGGGATGGAGAGAGAGAAAGAAGGGAAGGAAGGAAAAGAGAGAAAGAGGGAGAAATAGAGCGAAAGGGAGGAAGGGAGAGGGTTTTTTTGTCCAAACTTTTCTTTAGCCTGCCCCCCCGCCCCGCCCCCCTTCAGTGTTCCCCAGGATTTTGAAAATATGAATAATGTGCCGCGGCTCAAAAAAGGTTGGGAAACACTGCTCTAGAGCAGTGGTTCTCAACCTTTCTAGTGCCACGACCCCTTAATACAGTTCCTCATGTTGTGAGCCTCAACCATACGTCTAGTGCCAATTCTCCCAACAGAGCTTTAAGCTGATTGGCAGGAAGGTCAGAGGGATACCCCCACTGTAAACGCCTGATTGGTCAGATTGTAAAAATATGTTCCAAGACACCAGAATAGAAGCTTTAGTTCCTAACATCATGGAAAATTTGTCTTTTCCCATGGTCTTACGCGGCCCCTGTAAAATGATCATTCGACCCCCAAAGGGATCCCAACCCCCAGGTTGAGAATCACTGCTCTAGAGCAAGGGTAGCAAACCCAAGGATCCAGCCCAAAGGATGCGTGGATCTGGCCTGCAGGGCTGCCCTGGAAACAGTGAAGGACAAGCCCGCAGTAGTTCTGCCAGCGAAAACAGGCTCCCGAGCTTGACAGGCTCCTGCAAACCTCTGCCAGCGAAAACAGAGCTCATTTTAGTACCGTACCAAATAAGTCTTCAGTGAAGGGTGGCATACAAGTCTAATAAAATAATAATAATAATAATAATAATAGTAATAACAGTAATAATAGTAATAATAATAATAGTAATAGTAGTAATAATAATAATAATAGTAATAATAATAATAGTAATAATAATAATAATACACAACTCACTATGCGATGTCCCCTCTGCGTCATTCTCATCCACCTTAGGAGACGATTGCTCAGATTGCTTTTCTGCACGTTTCTGTCCAGGAAAAGCAAAAGAAAATTGAAAAAGAATGTTGAGATTTGAACCCACCCCAATCATAGTTCCCTCTAAGCTGAGCAGTGAGCAATCGCTCACTTAAAAATCACCATCAACTCAGAGTTTTCCAAACCTGACCAGAAGCCGAGAGGGAAAGAGTGAGAGGGAAGGAGAGAGAGAGGAAGAGAGGAAGAGAGAGAAACAGATAGAAAAGAGGAAGGAAAAGAGAAAGAAAAAGAATGGGAGTAAGGAAGAGAGAAAGAAAATCAAAATCTAGTTTGAAACTAGCTCAACTATTTAAGTGGCATTTTGATATTGATAGAGTTGCCCTATTATGAGCTCACTGTTATAGACACACAGTACAGTATTTTATTTTGAAATTCTCTGAGGCAAAACAGGGTGGGTTTTTTATTTGTTTGTTTGTTTGTTTGTTTGTTTATTATTTCTGTGCCACTCAGTCCCGAAGGGACTGCCGCTCAGACACTATACTTTTCTGCCCACCCCCCAAAAAAATTTGAGGGAACACTGACCCCAATGATGCCAGAGGATATAGTCTTCTTGTAGTGGAGGGCAGCAGTATAGCACCAGGGCTCAAAAACTTTAGCAAGCGGTTCTCTGCCTGTTTCCTGGGTGGGCATGGCTTAGCTTCCTGCACCTTGACGGGAAGGGTTTTTTTTGCCCTCCCAGACTCCAGAGGTTTTCCTCAAGCTTCCAGGATGCTGAAAATGGCCTTCCCAGGCTTTGAAGGCCCTCTGGAGGCCAGAAATTGGCCTTCCGTTAGACCCATTTTTTTACCCTCCCTGAGCCTGCATTTACCTGCATCCAAAATGGTCTGTGTGGGGACTCCTGGGTGGAATGGGCAGGGAGTGGGATTTGAGGGTTCTCTGAACTGCACAGAATCTTAGCTAGAGGTTCTCCCGAAACTCTGCGAACCCCCAGAAGCCCACCCCGAACATGGGCATAATTCAGAGATGCCTTTTCTCATTCTAGGGGAAACCTTAAGACATTTTTGTTTATTTGACTCAGATTAGGCATATGTACATGAATGACACATGTCTTTTCCTGCCTTGAGAAGTGTTATAATCCAGAGCTACCAACATTTTTACCACCACACTGGTGGGCGTGGCTTATGCATTTCCTCTCAACATCTTCCAGTGCAAATTGGGTGCTCTAGGGTGGAGCTCCATTTTCACTACCCCACTGCATTCCTCCCTGTCTGGGCAGTAGCCCACCCCTGAATCCAGTGTACAGTGATACCTCATCTTACAAACGCCTCGTCATACAAACTTTTAGAGATACAAACCCGAGATTTAAGATTTGTTTGCCTCTTCTTACAAACTATTTTCACCTTACAAACCCACCGCTGCTGCTGGGATGCCCCGCCTCCGGACTCCCATTGCCAGCGAAGCAGCCGTTTTTGTGCTGCTGAGGCTCCCCTCCATGGGAAACCCCACCTCCAGAATTCCATGTTTTTGTGATGCTGCAGGGAAATCCCAGCAGGGGAAACCCAGCAGTGCAAAAACGGGCGCTTCGCTGGCAAAGGAAGTCTGGAGGTGGGGTTTCCCAGTGAGGGGAGCCTCACTGAAATCACAGCATTGCAAAAACACAGAGGTCCGGAGGTAGGGTTTCCCATGGAGGGGAGCGTCAGGGAAATCTCAGCAGCACAAAATTGGGCGCTTCGGCTGGCAAAAGGGGTGAATTTTGGGCTTGCACGCATTAATCGCTTTTCCATTGATTCCTATGGGAAACATTGTTTCATCTTACAAATTTTTCACCTTAAGAACCTCGTCCTGGAACCAATTAAGTTTGTAAGACAAGGTATCACTGTATTTCTTACCCTCTTTGCACGAATTTGGTTGAGGGTCCCCATGAGGTTCTCAGTGAGGAAGAGAAAGTAAATGCCTCCTAGGACACACAGACCCTTCAGAATGCCATCTTCTTCTTCCAAGGCCAGCAGACCATGGGAGCTCATCTGTGCCTGAATGAAAACAATTGTTCTGAGCAGAGATAGGAAGAATTCAGAACAGAGATTAAATCGTTTTAAAACCACCTTAAAAAAGGACTGGAAAGATCTGAGCAAAAATCCCCACATTCGTTCTTCATGTGTTGTGGTTAGCTCTGGCCCAGCTCCTGCCCCAAGGACTGTGGATGTGGGGGAGACATCCACATGCTGCAGGCTTGTTTTGCCCCCGATGGAATCTGCTGACCAAGAAGACATGAGTGACAGGGAGGAGGAGAGTGTGGCAGACAGCTCAGGAGATAAATTATCTAGCTCCTCCTTGGATTCAGAACAAGAGTTAATGATACAGCCATGCATGAGGAGAGCGATGCATAGGCAACAACAACTGAGAGATTATTATCAAAGAAAATGAGGCCACCTGTGGTTGGGTGGGGCTGTGGTAATTAGTGAGGCTGCTATAAATAGCAGCTTGTGGGTTTGGCCATTGTGGAGGATTATCTGATCGTTGTGTTTCGTAACTGCTTTACTGACTTTGACTTTTTGTGTGCTGATTTTTCCCCGCTTTGAAACTAACCCAGAGCAAAGTGTGTTTCACTTTGTGAAAGAAGAAGGACTGTGAATTACCTCACAGCTGCAAGCTAAGTATCACAGAACTGATAAGGGACTTGTACAAATTACCAGTTTGTTTGGAGACGAGTGCTCTTTGCTATACCAAAAGAGGGCTTAGTTTAAGTGACTTTTCATTATAAAGAACATTGTTTTGAATTTTCAAACGTGTGTGTGTCTGAAATTTGTACCTGTGAATTTTTGGGAGGATTCTACCAGAGAGCCCGACAGAACGTCATGGAAACATTGACAGGCATTCAACTAGTATCACTTTGACCCTATTCGCCTGGGAGCAAGTCCTGCTGAGTTTAACAATAGCATTAATGATGAGGAATCCTGTTGTCAAGAAGACAACTAAAAGGGAGGCAAACCTACAAGTCCTAAGGAGTATTCACTGAGTTGAAACATGGGAGATATACCTCATTAAAAACAACAGGATCGAACTATTGATGAGAATGATGTGAAGAGGTCAGAATCCCAACACCTTAGGTGGGTTTCCCTGTAAATGTTGAGATGGTTGGGTGGTAGCCACTTACCTCTGGACAACGCTACCCCAAATGGAAGAAAGAGGGGTGGTACATACATGTGGCCAGAGGTGCAGCAAGGCGTCCCCACACAATGTCCCCACAGCTAACGCCACCAGAAAAGTCAGGAGGAACTGGAAGATTTCTCCACTGAGTAGGGGCACCAAGATGATGGCCAGTGCTGAGGGCAAGCTGGTCAGGGTAATAGCCAAAAATCCCCAGCCCAGGCCTGTGGAAAGCACAGAGGAATAAAAAGAAACACAGCTCTAAAACAAGCAAGTTGCACATAGTGGTGGTCCTATTAGCTACGCTTCCCTGGGATGGAAAGACCAGAATACCTTCTATCTAGAGATTGCAATGAATAGTTTCTTCACAAGATAGTAACGAAGGCACAAGTAAATATATATATCTTCTTAAAATAACTCCTAGAAAATAGGCTGGAGGCAGAGGATGTTGGGATAAAAGCCAGTTTGCTGAAAGAAAAGTTGAATCAAGAAGCCATGAATAAATACTCAGGCAACTTGAGGCTTGAGTATGATTTTAGAAGACATTTTCTCTTTTGTTCAGTAAGGATTTTCTGAAGAACAATTTCAGTGACCTTGAAGGGAAGGCACGGAATATTGTTTTGCATATTTTAAATAAGTATGCAGCAGTGTGCGTTGGCAGAAGAAATGTGAAATTCTTTGCAAGATTAGAAAGAACAGTAAAAAAAAAGAAGGAAAGAACTGAAAGCTAAAAGGACGCCATGCTGAATGAGTGAGGGAGATTTGGTCCAGGGAAAGAGAGGGAGAAGAAAGAAAAGCCCAAAACTAACATGACTACTGCATTTATATAGCAGTAGATTGAACCTGCTGCAATGTTTACCCGGTGTTAAAATTGATAACATATTACCGGTACTCATTTTGTTTATTTTTCTAACAAAATATACAGCCTTGGTGAGGTTGTGTGGTCATGACATGATGACCCACACATTGTCGGACACACACATCCAATTTACAATTTGCCACATCCAGAATCTTCAGCTACACCTTTCGATAAATTAAGGGTAGAAGTGGAAGTAGGAAACCAACGGCCACCTCACCACATTCCCCAAACTACAAACAGTAACAAACACCCTCAGAAATCACATCACCAAAATCCATCGATTGCAGCACCCAAAACGAAGGCCCCAACTTGGGTGTCTTTTAAGGCTGGGCCTGGAAACACTTTCCTTCCCTCCCACCTCACACTCCCCTTTCAAGCTGTACAGGGAGGTCTCGGCCTACAACCAGAACTGAGCCCCAATGTCACAACTGTTATAAGCGAATCACTGCATTTATTAAGTTAGTGACACGGTTGGTAAAGTGAATCTGGCTTCCCAAATTGATTTGGCTTGTCAGTAAGGTTGGAAAAGGGGATCATGTGACCTTGGGATATAGCAACGGTCATAAATATGAGTCAGTTGCCAAGCATCTAAATTTTGATCACGTGATCAGGGGGACGCTGGACCAGTCCAAAGTGTGAAAAACAGTAATAAGTCACTTTTTTCAGTGCTGTTGTCATTTTGAATGAAATGTTGAAAGTTGAGGACTACCTGTAAAGTGGAGGGGGAGAGCTTTGACCACGCCTCCTCCTGTGATGTCACTAACTCCGCCTCCTGCTTCTCACCCAGGCCAACCTGACTGGAAATGCGCGTGCCAGAGTGATTTGAGAAGGGCGGAAGGTCCCTTACCGATCCAGAGGGAATTCCCGTCGGTGTCGAAAGTCACATCGTCCAAGTGCTGGATGCAAACACGGCTATCGATCTGGTAGAGCAGGGCTGGGCACAGCAGGGTGAACTGCTCTGGGGTGATTTTGGAGACAGTATTCATGCCAAAATTGACAAGCAGCTGAGACACATTGAGGCACTGGAGAGAGAAGAACAACCCCCGGAAAGCTGCTTATTGTGGAAATGAGTAATGGGATTAAAATGGGCTTGCGGGGCTCCAACCAGGACAGAACGCACTTCCATTACAATTATCCATTTTTCTGGGGGGGGGGGGAGAGTATTCCTGAGAAGAGGAAAAAAACCATTGCCCAGTGTTGTGGTTAGCTCTGGCCCAGCTCCTGCCCCAAGGACTGTGGATGTGGGGGAGACATCCACATGCTGCAGGCCTGTTTTGCCCCCGGTGGAATCTGCTGATGAAGGCTCCTCTGACCAAGAAGACATGAGTGACAGGGAGGAGGAGAGTGTGGCAGACAGCTCAGAAGGAGATCAATTATCTAGCTCCTCCTTGGATTCAGAACAAGAGTTAATGATACAGCCACGCATGCGGAGAGTGATGCATAGGCAACAACAACTGAGAGATTATTATCAAAGAAAATGAGGCCACCTATGGTTGGGTGGGGCTGTGGTAATTAGTGAGGCTGCTATAAATAGCAGCCTGTGGGTTTGGCCATTGTGGAGGATTATCTGATCCTTGTGTTTCGTGCCTGCTTTACTGACTTTAACCTTTGGTGTGCTGATGTTTCCCCGCTTTGAAACTAAACTAGGGCAAAGTGTGTTTCACTTTGTGAAAGGAGAAGGACTGTGAATTGCCTCACAGCTGCAAGCTTAGTATCACAGAACTGATAAGGGACTTGTACAAATTACCAGTTTGTTTGGAGGCAAATGCTCTTTGCTATACCAAAAGAGGGCTTGGTTTAAATCAATTTTCATTATAAAGAATATTGTTTTGAATTTTCAAACGTGTGTCTGTCTGAAATTTATACCTGTGAATTCTTGGGAGGTGTCAACCAGAGAGCCCGACAGAACACCCAGCTTGTGAGAGGAATTACAGTAACAGAAATAGGCAGCATGGGAAATGGGAATTACGTTGTGCTTTCTCTGGGAACTACAGAAAAATTCAGCATTCCTGAAAAGCTGAGGTAGGATTCTACACCAGTTGTGAAACATTGTGTTTTTTTTAATGAGAATGTGATGGTGTCTGTATGTCACTATAGGGCGCATCTTTTAATAGCTGTTTTTATAGGATGGCTTTTGAAAACAGACATTTGTTGCATTGGTTTAATAAGTCCCTTCTAGCCGTCTATTTTGGGGGATAGTTGGTAATAATAAAGTTTCTGTCAATTATTAGTTTTTGAAAATCAGATGCAGGCTGAAGGTCTTCTCTAGCAAAGGTCTCCAACCTTGGCAAATTTAAGCCTGGTGGACTTCAACTCCCAGAATTCCCCAGCCAGCTTACCTTTCCCAGAATGCTAGGAATTGAAGTTTGCCAGGCTTAAAGTTGCCAAGGTTGGAGAACCCTGACCTATAGGTTACCATCCACAGGTGTTGATCTCCGAGTGCCCCATTTCAAGCACATATATGAGTTCTTTCCAAATGGAACATGTGCCCAGTGTAAACAAAGAATCTCTACTCATTTCCTATCTTTCAGTCCATAAAATCCCATCTCCCCACTCCCACCAACACATACCCTTAAACCAGTGGTTCTCAACCTGGGGATTAGGACCCCTTTGGGGGTCGAACAACTGTTTCACAGGGGTCTCCTAAGACCATAGGAAAAGACAATTTTCCCATGGTGTTAGGAACTAAAGCTTCTATTCTGGCCCCTTGGAACATATTTTTACAATCCGACCAATCAGGTGTTTACAGTGGGGGTGTCCCTCCGACCTTCCTGCCAATCAGCTTAAAGCTCTGTTAGGAGAATTGGTGCTAGACATATGATTGGAAGTCACCAAAGCATGAGAAACTGTATTAAGGGGTTGCAGCATTAGAAAGGTTGAGAACCACTGCAACTTAAAGCATAATTGCTTCCCCGCCAGCCCAGTATAGTCAATACACTTGCTGCGGTTAGAGGCCCAACCCATCTTCTTACATCTTCATGCAGGTGATTGAAGACCGAATGATCCAAGGCAATGACTCCGTCCAGAAGGTTCAGGTTAGAAAGTCCGTGGGGAGGCATGAAAATATTTTCCTTTTTCTCCTTGTCGGATTTCTCTCGGCCTGGCCCAAAGCTGGGCTTGAGGACATGGCTGACCTCGTGGAAGGTAGGAGAAACGGGGGTATGGTGTTCAGGGTCCAGCAGAGAGAATCCTGGTCTGAAGGACACGTGAAATCATCATCAACTCAACAGGGAAAGATTTCAGTGAAATGTTAAGAAACCATTCTCATACTGCAAAACTAACTAAAACTCCCTGTGAATAATCAGAAGAAGAAAAAAGAACTAAGAGAAATAGAACTAAAACAACACAAAGCTGCAGGTTTGAAGATAATTATTTATTTATGTATTTATTTATTTATTAGATTTGCATGCCGCCCCTGTCCGCAGACTCCGGGCGGCTCACAACACAATAAAACAGTTCATAACAAATCCAATAATTTACAATTTAAAATATTTAAAAAAACCCATTATTAAGCAGACATACCTACAAACATACCATACATAAATTGTATAGGCCCAGGGGAGATATCTCAGTTCCCCCATGCCTGATGACAAAGGTGGGTTTTGAGGAGTTTACGAAAGGCAAGGAGGGTAGGGGCAGTTCTAATCTCTGGGGGGAGCTGGTTCCAGAGAGTTGGGGCCGCCACAGAGAAGGCTCTTCCCCTGGCTCTTCCGCCACAGAGAAGGCTCTTCCCCTGGGGCCTGCCAACCGACATTGTTTAGTTGACGGGACCTGGAGGAGGCCCACTCTGTGAGACCTAATCGGTCGCTGGGATTCGTGCAGCTGGGATTCGTGCAACAGCAGGCGGTCTCGGAGATATTCTGGTCCAATGCCATGAAGGGCTTTATAGGTCATAAC
Source organism: Erythrolamprus reginae (assembly GCF_031021105.1). NCBI lineage: Eukaryota > Metazoa > Chordata > Lepidosauria > Squamata > Dipsadidae > Erythrolamprus > Erythrolamprus reginae. The sequence goes on along the minus strand of NC_091951.1, from coordinate 180,206,110 downwards.
CAACGCTTTGAATTATTATTTTCAATGTATATCTCACTTTTACTCCTGAAGTTTATCATGGTGTAATAGCTTTCCCTCCTTCTGTTTTTCCCCTCACAACAATCCTGTGGAGTAGTTTGGACTAAGAGTTAGCGAATGTCTGTGGCTGAGAGTGGGATTTCCTAGTTGAAAGCAGAATCAGTATATTGCATTCATTTCATGACATTTCTTTATTATTATTATAAATATCCAACCAACTAATATATATATGGTCCTCGCTTAGACTGCCGTACAGTAGCTTTGGCAGTTACAACGATGATGAAAATATAACCATCTCTCATTTACAGGTCATAGAGGTCTGTAAAGCTAAAGATGGATATCAACAGGCTAAAACTCAACCCTGACAAGACGGAGTGGCTGTGGGTTTTGCCTCCTAGGAGAATTCCATCTGTCCATCCATTACCCTGGGGGAGGGGGGAATTATTGACCCCCCTCAGAGAGGGTCCGCAACTTGGGCGTCCTCTTCAATCCACAGCTAACATTGGAACAACATCTTTCGGCTGTGGCGAGGGGACGTTTGCACAGGTTCGCCTGGTGCACCAGTTGTGACCCTATCTGGACAGGGAGTTGTTGCTCACAGTCGCTCATGCCCTCATCACCTCGAGGTTCGACTACTGCAACGCTCTCTACATGGGGCTACCTTTGAAGAGTGTTCGGAAACTTCAAATCGTGCAGAATGCAGCTGCGAGAGCTATCATGGGCATTCCCAGATATGCCCATGTTTCATCATCACTCTGTAGCCTGCACTGGCGGCCAATCAGTTTCCGGTCACAATTCAAAGTGTTGGTTATGACCTATAAAGCCCTATATGGCATCGGACCAGAATACCTCCGGAACCGTCTTCTGCTGCACGAATCCCAGCGGCTGATAAGGTCCCACAGAGTTGGCCTTCTCCGGGTCCCTTCGACTAAACAATGTTGTCTGGCGGGCCCCAGGGGAAGAGCCTTCTCTGTGGCAGCCCCAGCCCTCTGGAATCAACTCCCCCTGGAGATTAGAACAGCTCTCACCCTCCTTGCCTTTCATAAGTTATTCAAGACCCACCTTTCTTGTCAGGCATGGGGTAACTGAGATACCCCTGAGCACATATAGTTTATGTATGGTATGACTGTGCTGTATGGTTTTTAATGATGGGTTTTTTAAATGTTTTGTTTCTTTTTAAATATTGGATTTGTATATTTTTGTGATTGCTGTGAGCTGCTCTGAGTTTTCGGAGAGGGGCGGCATACAAATCTAATAAATTATTATTACCGGTATTACTATTATTATTATTATTATTATTATTATTATTATTATTATTATTAAAAGAACACTGAAGTAAGATCATAAGCACGTAGCAGTTTTGTTTAGTGACTGCTTTGCTTAATGACTGAGTTGCCAATTCTGGTTGTGGTTGCTAAATTTATTAATTTAAGTAGATTTCTATGCCACCCTCCTCAGCCGACTCAGGGCGGCTAAATGAGGACTCCCTCCCTCTATTTTTTCTGAATCTCTCTCCCTCCTCTCACTGTAATGTTAGCCCAAATTGTTTGAATCGTTGGCTGACAGAGAAGAGCTGCTGCTTCACTTCCTTTTTGTAGTAGGTAGTACCTGGAATGCACTACTTGACTGTAGTTTCTTCCCCAAACCCCAAAAACTTTAACCTGAGGTTAACCTTTAACCTTAATTGACCACTCCCCATTTCTAAGAGGTCTGTAAGGAATGTGCATAAGTGCACCACTGTGCCTACCATCCCTGTCCTACTGTCATGTCCTATTGTCCTCTTTTTCTCTTGCAGTAGTTGAAGCAGGCCAAAATATCTCCAGGACCGCCTTCTGCCGCACGAATACCAGCGACTGATTAGGTCCCACAGAGTTGGCCTTCTCCGGGTCCTGTCGACTAAACAATGTCGTCTGGTGGGTCCCAGGCGAAGAGCCTTCTCTGTGGCGGCCCCAACCCTCTGGAACCAGCTCCCCCCCCTGAGATTAGAACTGCCCCCCCTCTCCTTGCCTTTCGTAAACTCCTTAAAATCCACCTCTGCCATCAGGCATGGGGAAACTGAAATAACTTCCCCAGGCCTATATTGTTTATGTATGATGTGTTGTGTGCATGTTTTTAAATTATGGGTTTTTAGTTTAAATTATTAGATTTGTATTACATATTGTTTTGCTACTATTGTTGTGAGCCGCCCCGAGTCTACGGAGAGGGGCGGCATACAAATTTAATAAATAATAATAATTATTATTATTATTATTGCTAGCTCTCGACTTCTTTGAAAAGACAAGAAATGTTTCAACAGCCCCATTTCAGCAGGTTGCCTGGATCAGCAAGATCAGAACGCTGAGGCTAGCAATATGTTTGTTTTGCTTGGGCTCAGGTTCTGCGCAAGATGTTAGCTGCCGATCAAGGACATAACAACACCATGCTTTAATTAATTCATTCTTCAATGGAAATATGTGCTGGCAATTTTCCATTGTGTATAGACGGAAGTATCTTTCCCTCACACTCGGGGGGGCTAATTTGTCTCAGACCTCGCTTGGCATTTGCCCACCTGACTTGAACATGTTCTTCAGATTCTTTCCTAGAGAATAAGCAGCAGGAGACAAAAGAACCAGCATCAGCTTGATTTATCTCTGAAGTATTCTTAGCAAACAAACAAGGTCCGGATGCTTTGTTTGGAAGTACACCCAGCCTGCCCAGAAGAACAAGGCAAAGGTACCCTGAGTGCCCATGCTCACTTGGAAAGCTACCGTATTTTTCGGAGTATAAGATGCATCTTTTTCCTCCTTAAAAGAGGCTGATAATTTGGGTGCATCTTATACTTTTCCCCCCAGCTCTTACCTTGCAGGCTCTTTCATTGTTTCTCTCTGCCAATAATGTTTCCCAAACCCTAAGTCTTTGCAGGTTTTTTCCCCCCATTGCTTTAACTTGCTCGGAATAAGTTTCTTTCCAGCCCTAACCAGGTGCTAATGATGTTCCCAGCTCTTACCGGCTTGCAAGCTCTTTCATTGTTACTCTCTGCAAAGAATGTTTCCCAAACCTTGTCTTTGTAGGGGTTTTTTTTCCATTCTCTACTTGCTCCAAATGTTTCTTTCCAGCCCTAACCAGCTCTTGTCACCCTCCAAGCGCTTTCATTGTTACTCTCTGCAAAGAATGTTTTCCAAGCCCTAAGTCTTTGCAGGGTTTTTTTCCCCATTGCTTTAACTTGCTCGGAATAAGTTTCTTTCCAGCCCTAACCAGGTGCTAATGATGTTCCCAGCTCTTACTGGCTTGCAAGCTCTTTCATTGTTACTCTCTGCAAAGAATGTTTCCCAAACCTTGTCTTTGTAGGGTTTTTTTTTTCATTCTCTACTTGCTCCAAATGTTTCTTTCCAGCCCTTATCAGCTCTTGTCACCCTCCAAGCGCTTTCATTGTTACATCTCTGCAAAGAATATTTTCCAAGCCCTAAGTCTTTGCAGGGTTTTTTCCATTGCTCTATTCGCTCCAAATGTTTCTTTCCAGATGCTAATGATGTTCCCAGCTCTTACTAGCTTGCAAGCTCTTTCATTGTTATTCTCTCCAAATAAAGTTTTTTTAAAGCCCTAACCAGGGGATAAAATAATGTGCTGAAGCTGACCAGACTAAGAACACTAGACAGATGATTACCTGGTAAGCAGATTCTTTTCCCTATTTTCCTCCCTAAAAACTAAGGTGCATCTTATACTCTGGAGTGTCTTATACTCTGAAAAATACAGTATTTTATGAATGGACAAGCCTTCCACAGTGTGGCCATTTTTACCCGCTGGATGTTTCCACTCTTTAAAATGGACCCACCTGGTGGGGGTGACACTTTCCACTTGAGTTTTGGCCCCGTGCTCTGTCTTGCCAATGTGATCCAGTGCTGAGTGGGAGTGCAGATGCTTGTTCTCCTGGACCTCAAGGATGTCCAGATGGGAGACATGACCGTGTCCCAGTTCCTCGTGTTCAATCTCCACCACCTGCACCTTCCCCAGCCCCAGGCTTAGCAGGAGGCGGGTCAGGCCCTCAAAGGACAAAGTGCCGTTCTCACCATACTGCTGAAACAACTGCTGCATGTAGTAACCATGCTCTTGAGCGGCGTCTTCCAGCAGAGGCCCAGCCGTCCCGCCAGCCAGCAAGTCACTCGGCTCACCCTGGGCAAAACGGCATATGGCCTGCAGGGAGAGCCAAGCCACGCAGAATCCAGCCAGAGGGAATCTCAGAATCCGCTGGTCCATCAACGGGGGCTGCAACTGAAAGGGAAAAAAGTCTCTGAGCCCTGAGGGAGAATCGCAGTCTTAGAGCTGTGGCACTTATCCACAGATAACACCCTTGAAAATTGTTATTTATTTACTTACTTACTTACTTACTTACTTACTTACTTACTTACTTACTTACTTACTTACTTACTTACTTATTTTGTCCAATACATAATACACATTGAAGAGAATAGATATGTAGTAATATAAATAAAGAAAAGATATAAAAGTATAGGTGAACATATTTGAAAGGAAGAAAAGATAAATGAGATAAGGAGAGACAATTGGACAGAGACTGGTGAACTTATGCACACCCCCTTACTTACCTCTAAGGAACCTGGAGAGGTCAATCGTGGATAGTCTAAGGGGAAAATGTTGGGGGCTAGGGGTTGACACTACTGAGTCAGGTAATGAGTTCCACGCTTCGACAACTTGGTTGCTGAAGTCATATTTTTTACAGTCAAGTTTGGAGCGGTTAATATTAAGTTTGAATCTGTTGCGTGCTCTTGTGTTGTTGTGGTTGAAGCTGAAGTAGTCATTGACAGGTAGAATGTTGCAGCATATGATTTTGTGGGCAATACTTAGATCGTGTTTTAGGCGATGTAGTTCTAAGCTTTCTAGACCTAGGATTGATAGTCTGCTTTCGGAGGGTATTCCAAAGATACTTCACCAGAAGAGCCCTTCACTCCTCCACTCGAAACAGAATACCCTACGAGACTAGACTTTCAATCCTGGGCCTAGAAAGCCTAGAACTAAGACGCCTTAAACAAGATCTAAGTATTGCCCACAAGATCATATGCTGCAACATCCTGCCTGTCGGCGACTACTTCAGTTTCAACCACAACAACACAAGAGCACACAACAGATTTAAACTTAATATTAACTGCTCCAAACTTGACTGTAAAAATATGACTTCAGAAACCGAGTTGTCGAAGAGTGGAACTCATTACTGGACTCCATAGTGTCATCCCCAAACCCCCAACCCTTTACCCTTAGATTATCTACAGTTGACCTATCCAGATTCCTAAGAGGTAAGTAAGGGGCGAGTACAAGTGCACTAGAGTGCCTTCCGTCCCCTGTCCTATTGCTCTCCTATATCTCCTATACCTTTCTTCTATTCTTATATCTCTTCATCTATTCTTTCATTGATATGTTCATTGATAATGTTCCTATATCTTCTCTTCTCTTCTTTCTTAGATATATTTTATTATGAGTATCTCCTCTATAAACTTCATCATGTATTTTACTATGTCTATACCCACTAAAACCCTCATTGCATATTGGACAAAATCAATCAATCAATCAATCAATCAATCAATCAATCAATCAATAGATAAATAAATAAATAGATACTGGAAGAGAAACAAATCCTTATTTGCTAACATCTGTGAGGGCAGAGCAGGCGGGGGTTGCTACTTACCACCGCTACCAGTGCAATGCGCGCGCAGCTTTGGGTCGCCAGTGAGATTTTGCTTCTGCACATGTGCAGGAAGCAAAATCTTGCGAGAGGATGCACATGTGTGTGTGATTTTGGTGGACCAGTAAAGAAGCAAAAAATTGCTGAAATCTCACACGCACATGCATCCCCTCACAAAATTTTGCCTCCTGCGCATGTACATAAGCCAAATCTCGCTGGGACCTGCACATGCATCGCCAGAGATGCAGATTTGCGCAGCTCCAGTTTCGCAGATAGCAACCCAATACTGGGCCAGAGAGAGATCCTTGCTATGACTGGCTAAGAGGAGAACTTGCAAGAGGACTTACAGGATCTCATTAACTGTCCAATCATGGTCTTTTCCTGTTCATTCCTTTCAGCCTTCCTTATGTTTGTGTTTGACTAAGTCCTTATTCATTCTGCCTCTGTGGCCTCAACATTCCTCTTTTGTACTGAGTGTTCCCTTTTCAGTTCAGTTCATTTTCACTCAGTACCTGCCTATACAGTCTGGATCCAGACTTGTTTATCACATATACTTAAGTATCTTAAGTTTAAGCTCATCTGTTTGGAACCCATATCGCATCTCAGACATCAACACCCTTGAAAATGTCCAAAGATACTTCACCAGAAGAGCCCTTCACTCCTCCACTCGAAATAGAATACCCTACGAGACTAGACTTTCAATCCTGGGCCTAGAAAGTTTAGAACTAAGATGCCTTAAACAAGATCTAAGTATTGGCCACAAGATCATATGCTGCAACGTCCTGCATGTCAGCGACTACTTCAGCTTCAACCACAACAGCACAAGAGCACACAACAGATTTAAACTTAATATTAACCGCTCCAAACTTGACTGTAAAAAATATGACTTCAGTAACTGAGTTGTCAAAGCGTGAAACTCATTACCGGACTCCATAGTGTCATCCCCAATCCCCCAACACTTTACCCTTAGATTATCTACGGTTGACCTATCCAGATTCCTAAGAGGTCAGTAAGGGGCGTGTACAAGTGCACTAGAGTGCCTTCCGTCCCCTGTCCTATTGCTCTCCTATATCTCCTATTCCTTTCTTCTATTCCTATATCTCTTCTTCTATTCTTTCATTGATATGTTCTATTACTATACCTTCTTTTCTATTATTTCTTAGATATATTTTACTATGAGTATCTCCTCTATAACCTTCATCATGTATTTTACTATGTGTATATAGATACATACCCACTAAAACCCTCATTGTGTATTGGACAAAATCAATCAATCAATCAATCAATCAATCAATAAATAAATAAATAGATACTGGAAGAGAAACAAATCCTTATTTGCTAACATCTGTGAGGGCAGAGCAGGCGGGGGTTGCTACTTACCACCGCTACCAGTGCAATGCGCGCGCAGATTTGGGTCGCCAGTGAAATTTTGCTTCTGCACATGCGCAGGAAGCAAAATCTTGCGAGAGGATGCATGTGTGTGTGTGATTATGGTGATTTTTTTTGGCTTCCGCGCATGTGCAGAAGCAAAAAATTGCTGAAATCTCACACGCACACGCATCCCCTCACAAAATTTGCACATGCACAGAAGCCAAATCTCGCTGGGACCTGCACACGCCAGAGATGCGGATTTGCAAGCGCAACCCAATACTGGGCCAGAGAGAGATCCTTGCTATGACTGGCTAAGAGGAGGACTTGCAAGAGGACTTCCATCCTGTCGTCTTCTTAGCCAGATGTTTAAAAGGAGAGACCTTCTAAACATCTGTTCTTGACAGGATTCCTTGAAGGATCTCAAAAGTTTTGGGCTTGCACAACAAACAGCTCAGTTATTTCCTCATAGTTCAGATCTATGTTTGCATGTAAAGAGCCGGGGTGGCGCAGCAGGTAGAGTGCTGTACTGCATGCCACTAAAGCTGACTGCTAGATCTGCAGGTCAGTGGTTCAAATCTCACCACTGGCTCAAGGTTGACTCAGCCTTCCATCCTTCTGAGGTGGGTAAAATGAGGACCCGGATTGTGGGGGCAATATGTGGCTCTGTTAAAAAGGTGCTATTGCTAACATGTTGTAAGCCGCCCTGAGTCTAAGGAGAAAGGCGGCACAAAAATCAAACCAAGCAAGCAAACAAGCAAACAAGCAAACAAACAAACAGACAAATAAATCAATAAATCAATCAATCTTGATCATTATTTTACACATTTTCATGCTGTCACAATAAAAAATGCTCCCCAAAGGCTCGATATAGAAAATAGAGATAATTGTTGACTTATGACCATAATCGAGCCCGACATTTCTGCTGCTAAGAATTTGTTAAGTGAATTTTGCCATATTTTACAACTTTTCTTGCCGCAGTTATTAAATGGATCGCTGCAGTTATTATATTAGTAAGGCAGTTGTTAAGTGAATCAGGTTTCCCCATTGACTTTGCTTCTCAGAAGGTCACAAAACATGGACATATGACACTGCAACTGTCATAAATATGAGTCAGATGCCAAGCGTCCACATTTTGATCATGGGACCATGGAGATGTTGTATGGGTCATCAGTGTGAAAAACGTAAGTCACTTTTTTCAGTGCTGTTCTAACTTTGAATGGTCACTATATGAACCATTGCAAGTAGAGGACTACCAGTATAATGTAAAGGTTTCCCCTGTCCAGTCATTTCCCATTTTAGAGGTGGTGCTCACCTCCCTTTCCTAGCTGAGGGAGCCAGGATTGTCTGAAGACATTTCTGTGGTCATGTGTCCAGCATATAAATCCAATTAAATAAATAAATAAAAATAAATGACTGTACACCAAGGTGCATGGAAAGCTGTTACGTTCCCACTGAAGTGGTGCCAAAGGTGGGTTCCTACCAGTGCACCCCGGTGCAGTAGTGTTGTGGTTAGCTCTGGCCCTGCTCCTGCCCCAAGGACTGTGGATGTGGGGGAGACATCCACAAGCTGCAGGCCTGTTTTGCCCCCGGTGGAATCTGCTGATGAAGGCTCCTCTGACCAAGAAGACATGAGTGACATGGAGGAGGAGAGTGTGCCAGACAGCTCAGAAGGAGATCAATTATCAGAACAAGAGTTGATGATACAGCCACGCATGCGGAGAGCGATGCATAGGCAACAACAACTGAGAGATTATTATCAAAGAAAATGAGGCCACCTGTGGTTGGGTGGGGCTGTGGTAATTAGTGAGGCTGCTATAAATAGCAGCCTGTGGGTTTGGGCATTGTGGAGGATTATCTGATCATTGTGTTTCATGCCTGCTTTACTGACTTTGACCTTTTGTGTGCTGATTTCCCCCCGCTTTGAAACTAAACCAGAGCAAAGTGTGTTTCACTTTGTGAAAGAAGAAGGACTGTGAATTGCCTCACAGCTGCAAGCTAAGTATCTCAGAACTGATAAGGGACTTGTACAAATTACCAGTTTGTTTGGAGACCAGTGCTCTTTGCTATACCAAAAGAGGGCTTAGTTTAAGTGAATTTTCATTATAAAGAACATTGTTTTGAATTTTCAAACGTGTGTGTGTCTGAAATTTGTACCTGTGAATTTTTGGGAGGAGTCTGCCAGAGACACCGACAGAACAGGTAGTGGCCCACCAATTGTGCAATTTGGATGCGACAACTCCAGTGCTGTCTTTACTGGTTCATGTACAGCATCATTTTGGGGGTTTTTAACCAATTTTGGGCCTTTTTTTTTTTCTTCTGCAAAAAGCGCGCAAGGGAACATTTGCATCTGCATGATTTTTGGCGATATTTTGCATATGTGCGGAAGCAAAAATGTGGGAGGGGATGTTTACGCACGAGCATAGCAAGTGCGTGTCCATCTGAAACATTGCAATGCGCACACAGTGTACCAGTATGGAGGTAAGAGGAACCCACCCATAAGTGGCACCTATTTATTAACTAATATTTTCATGCTATTGAACTGCTAGGTGGGCAGGAGGAAGCAAGTAATGGGAAGGTGATTTGAAAGTATCCTGGTGCTAAGTATATATATATATATATATGTATATATGTGAAATATATATATATACAGTATATGTATATATGTGAAATATATATATATATGTATATATGTGAAATATATATATATATATGTATATATGTGAAATATATATATGTGGCAGTTGCAAACAAACTATATCTACAGCAGCACGAAGCTTACAGCCTCAGCCTGATGGTGAATGTGATTTTACCGAAACGTCGCATAGACATGCAAAATATTACACGGGACAAAACCCGAACTCAGAACAATCTACATTTATGTATGAAATATATGTACCACCCATCTCACAGAGTGACTCTGCATTGCTGCACTGTCCTGATTTCTCTAACTTTAAATTAAAAATCCAAGTTTCCTTGATCTGATTTTTTGGGAGGGGGGTCACTAATTCAACGGGCTTTGATTTGAACCTCTCTGCCTCTTTTTGATTAGTATAGAAAATTAATGGCTAGTTTACAGAATTCAACTTTTGAATTTTGAAAGGAGGATATTGGCAATAAATAAAGTAACTTAGATAAGAGAACAGGATAAAAATAATGTTTTGCTTCTTTTACCTAATATTTTTTAAAAAGCTACATATATTCAAAGGGGTCATATGAGCCGACCCATAATTACACTTGTTTCTGATATTTAGTCAACCTGAAGCCTGCAACTCTATGTTTCTGAAATTTGGTTTATGCATCTCAGTGGGATTCCCTTCCCAAGACCAGGTTAAGCCAAAATGAATCTACAATCACATGACAGAGTTAAAGCAGAGGTAAAGACTGATTTTTTTTTAAAGGAGACCTTTTCCTTGTGCATCAATTTCTTAGCTACAATTTTAATCAAAATAAGTAATGAGACAGTACTTTGCACAAGCCTTTACCAACTCCGTAACCCAGAGATTTCATGAGTCTTCTAACAAACAGCTACAAAGATATACAGTGGTACCTCTACTTAAGAACTTTTCTAGGTATGAACTGGGTGTTCAAGATTTTTATGCCTCTTTTTAAGAACCATTTTCTACTTAAGAACCCGAGCCCGGAAAAATTTCCCAGGAAATTTGAGAGCAGCACGAAGGCCCGGCCAGTTTCCTGCCATTTGCCCTGGGTTTCTCTCAGAGTCCCTCTTGTTCTTTTTTTAAGCCTTAAAGTTTGGGATTTTTTTTGATTCCCCTCACCTCACCTTCTTCCTTCGGCAGCGACTGTCCTCCTCCTCTTCTTCTTCCTCCTCCTCCTCCTCACACTCAAATTCCGAGCTTTTATTTCCTTCCTAATGGGTTTGCACGCATTATTTGCTTTTACATTGATTCCTATGGGAAAAATTGCTTCTACTTACAAACTTTTATACTTAAGAACCTGGTCACAGAACGAATTAAGTTCTTAAGTAGAGGCACCACTGTACAAGCAAACATAAAAACGCTGAAGCAAATATTTAAAGAATGTAATCCAATTACCTGACCCGCTCACGATGCCCAGGCTAGGTTAAAATTTGGAACTGCTGACCAGCCTTCAACCGTTTTGAATATCCAGATGAGATGCTCGTAGATAATTTCACGTCTTGGTTGGTGCCTGCTTTTTTCCAGCTGCCTTGAACACCAAGTCAAACAGCAACTCTAGAGCAAATAATAATATCTGATTTTTAAGAGGCAGAGGCAGATTTCAGACCTTTTAATTGGAGCAAATTTTGGTTTCGTCTGGGCTTGGATCTGCCTGAAGGATGGGTGGACTATATTGGAGCAGAGTAGGTGGGCCCGCCAGGCATTAGCCCCTCCTTCTGTAAAAACAACAGGTGGGAACTGGGGACATTGGAGGATTTTTGGAGCTTCCCCAGAAATGTAGAGAGATAAGTAGGAACAAATACCATATTTGAGGGGACCAGGCAGTGGCAAGGAGGGGGGAAAGAATCGAGCAATCAGTCAAAATGTAAATATGCATCTCTTTCCATGTGTACAGTTACTCCTTCAGTGTTTCCAACAAATATAGGGCTCCCTGACCACTAGGGAGAGCAGCCTTTCTTCAGCCAGTTGTTAAGTGAATTAATGCATTTGTTAAGGTTGTGGATAACCCATTGAGTTAAGTGGATACCCTATTGATTGTCAGAAGGTCAGCAAAAGCTGATCACGTGATCCCAGGACACTGCAACCCTCATAAATATCAATCACTTGCCAAGTATCTGAAGTTTGATTATGTGACCAGTGGGAGGTTGCAACAGTCGTGTAAAAAACGGTCACAAGTCACCTTTTTCAGTGCTATTGTAACTTTGAACACTCACTAAATGAACTGTTGTAAGTCAAGGACTACCTCTATGAACTTGCTGTGGAACGTATTGCTTAGAGGTGAATGTTCTAAAAGAGATTAGACGTATTGATTATGGAGAAATGTATTAACTTTTGCCAGTAATTTAAAGAAGGCTCTATTAAGTTAGAGCTTCCAGCTTCAGAGTCACTCTATCTCTGAATATTAGATGCTTGCTTTGAAAGCAAATTTATTTATTTTATTTATTTATTCTTTGTCCAATACACAATACATATGGAAGAGAATAGACATTGAGTAATGTATATAAAGATAGTATGTAAAAAAGAAGAGAAAATATATGAGAGGAAGAAAATATATATGATATATGAGATAAAGGAAAGACAATTGGACAGGGGACGTTAGGCACACCAGTGCACTTATGTACGCCCCTTACTGGCCTCTTAGGAACTTGGAGAGGTCAATCGTGGAGAGTCTAAGGGAGAAATGTTGGGGGTTGGGGGTTGAGACTATTGAGTCCGGTAATGAGTTCCACGCTTCGACAACTCGATTGTTAAAGTCATGTTTTTTACAGTCAAGTTTAGAGCGGTTAATATTAAGTTTGAATCTGTTGCGTGCTCTTGTGTTGTTGTGGTTGAAGCTGAAGTAGTCGTTGATCGGTGATGATGCATTGTAGCCTGTTGTTCCCATGTTTTACTCGCAGGCTTTCTGGAATCATCTGACTGATCGTGATTTACACTGGACCAAATGGAAATTGCTCTGATCCAGACAAGCCTGCGGTTTTTATCCCTATCCTAGGCAGTTTTTCTCAACCTCAGGAAGAACGTTGTAGCATATAATTTTAGATCGTGTTTAAGTCGACGTAGTTCTAAGCTTTCTAAGCCCAGGATTGTAAGTCTATTTTTATAGGGTATTCGGTTGCGAGTGGAGGAGTGAAGAGCTCTTCTGGTAAAGTATCTCTGGACATTTTCTAGAGTGTTTATGTCCGAAATACGGTGTGGGTTCCAGACCGATGAGTTGTGTTCAAGGATTGGTCTGGCGAAAGTTTTGTATGCTCTGGTTAGTAGTGTGAGATTGCCAGATAAAGAAAAAAGATGGGAGCTATAGTCCAAAAACATTTGGAGGGCTGCAAGTTCCTTCTGTTCTAAGGTGTCTGTTCCATAGAGTCAAACAAAAACTTTCCGAAGGGTGGGGATATTGGTTGTTTCTAGTCTTGCAAGCCACCTATTGGTTTATCTGGAGGAGTTAATGGTTCATCTGTAGCCCAGCAGGCCACTCAAAAAAATTCAGATAGCTCTGTTTGTGGCCAAACAGGATGTATTAAAGGTCAATTTTTAGTTGCAGAACTATGTTTTTATAAAAGGCTTGGAAATAGGGAACAAGCAGATTTATTTATTTTATTTGTTTGGCAACATCTGTCCCTCCCTTTGTGATATTTCTAGCATTCCAGCAACAGTGGGAATAAAAGTCTTCAATTGAAGCGATATCAAGATTTCGTTGTGAGCCTGCTGCAGGATATTATGATACTCATTTAAACATATAATGCTGCAATTAACAAAATATATGTACAACAGCTCAACGCAGAGGGATCTCCAGGTAGAACTGACTATTGTATTGAAACTTAACCATTTATCAAACACTACACTAAATTAAAATAAATATTACAGTATTTTTATATCATATTAGCCAGATTTAAATGCACATATTTTTGTGTGTAGGGAAGGTTAGAAAGCAGCTGGCAACCCCTATGCTTTTAACAATTGTCACATTGAGCGTGATTTTTTATACAGGAAAGCAACAAGTGTTGGGTACACAGAGTATCCCCGGGAAGCTTTTTGCAGGTCTCTTAGATTTAGAACACATAGGCCTTGTCCACACTACAAGGAATTATTTGTGACTGCAATGTGTTTGAATTACAGTAATACCTCATGATACGAACTTAATTGGTGCAAGGAGGAGGTTCGTAAGACGAAAGGTTCGTAAGACGAAACATTGTTTCCCATAGGAAACAATGTAAAGTCAATTAATCCGTGCAACCAACCCCCCCCCCCCCCGCAAAAAAACGGCTTTCGGCGACTGCTGGGAAGCCACGCGGCTGTTTTAAAAGGTGACAGCCGGCCTGGGGGGCTTCCCAGCACCCCCCTGAACCCGGGTTTGGGGTTCGGGGGGGTGCTGGCAAGCCCCCCAGGCCGGCTGCGACCTTTTAAAACAGCTGCGCCGCTTCCCAGCTGTCTCCTGAAGCCGAACGCGGAAGTTCGGCTTTGGCGTTCGGCTTCAGGAGACAGTTGGGAAGCGGCGCGGCTGTTTTAAAAGGTGACAGCCGGGCTGGGGGGCTTCCCAGCAACCTCCCGAACCGAACCCGGGGTTCAGAAAAATTTTGCCTCTTCTTACGAACTTTGTTCGAGTTACGAACCGGCGTTCTGGGAAGCCCCGCCGCCCGGCTGTCACCTTTTAAAACAGCCGCGCGGCTTCCCAGCAGTCTCCGAACGCCGGTTCGTAACTCGAAAAAAGTTCGTAAGAAGAGGCAAAATTTTTCTGAACCCCAGGTTCGTATCACGAGTTGTTCATAAGACGAGGGGTTCGTATCTTGAGGTACCACTGTAGTTGGGGAGGAAGATCGCTTCAAACCTTGCCCTCCTCTTTTGCCAGAAGGGACACAAAAATCTGCATGTGTAAATCACTCAGGTAACATCACAAACGAAAGTCCTATCTTCCTGGGTTCAACAAGACATCTAGTTGGCCATTTGGGAAGAAGCAGGATGCAGAAGTAACAAAGTCTGCCCTTGCAGTTTCTTTCTTAACTTCCTTATTGTAGATTTGCGAAAGAGAAATCACTCTGTCCCTTTAAGCGCACCAAAGGCTAAAACGCATGAAGAACTGTCACAGGAATTGGGTGTGTCTAGTATAATGAAAAGAAGGATTAGGGGCGACATGATAGCAGTGTTCCAATATCGAAGGGGCTGCCACAAAGAAGAAAGAGTCAAACTATTTTCAAAAGCACTGCGGAATGACTTGCCTCCAGAAGTTGTGGATGCTTAAGAACAGGGGTGGGCAATTAATTTTGCCATAGGGTCGCATGAGAAATTGGGATGGTTTTAGAGAGCCGGACTAATATAATTAACTCAGTTCTATCCAATACTGTATATTATTGGGTAGAACTGAGTTAATTATATTATAATTATAAATTATAAATTGTAATTATCTTCGGAGAGGGGCGGCATATAAATCCAATAAATAAATAAATAAATAAACAAACAAACAAACAAACAAACAAATAAATAAATAATATTACATATAGTATATAGTATATAGTACATAGTATATAATATATGGTATATAGTATAGTATATAGTATATAGTATTTAGTACATAGTACATAGTATATATGTACTAGTATATATGTACGAGTCTTCGGAGAGGGGCGGGATACAAATCTAATAAATAAATAATAATAATAATAATAATAATAATAATAATAATAATAATAATGTATATAGTACATAGTACATAGTATAGCACATAGCACATAGCACATATTATTATATATTATATATTATATCTTGAACACCCGGTTCCTATCTAGAAAAGTTGGACTGACCTCCACAGGCCGGTCACAGACAGTGGACGGGCCGCATCCGGCCCTCGGGCCGCATCTTGCCCAGGTCTGCTTAAGAAGGTTGTTAAGAAGAGATTGGACAAACACTTGTCCGAAATGGTAGAGGGTTTCCTATTTGAGCAAGGGGTTGAACTAGAAGGCTCTAAAATCTCTTCTACTTCTGTTATTCTTCCATTGCTGATCTGCTCTTGCCATTAGGAAATTGAATATAATATACGAATTAATTGAAGTCCGCCCTTGGAGGAATTGAGCATTGTTGCTTGGCAGCTGAAAATGGGAGCCAACTTTTTGAGATGCTTTCAAAAGGGCAGTTATTCGTTATTGGCCCCTTAAGCTATCGCTTTATTTTTGCAGTCACCAAATTAACATGTGATCCTGCATAACGGGCACTTGGACTGTAGTACAATGCAGAGTGGTATGACCAGATATCTATGTTGCCACTGCATCTCCAATAGCAATATAGCTTGTACAGCTTTGCTCACCCCCACCGTGACACAAGAAACTGGTACTCACTCTTGTTTCCTCTAGAACTATTAGGTACACAATTCTCCCTGGGTGCTACATAGAAACATAGAAACATAGAAGTCTGACGGCAGAAAAAGACCTCATGGCCCATCGAGTCTGCCCTTATACTATTTTCTGTATTTTATCTTAGGATGGATATATGTTTATCCCAGGCATGTTTAAATTCAGTTACTGTGGATTTATCTACCACGTCTGCTGGAAGTTTGTTCCAAGGATCTACTACTCTTTCAGTAAAATAATATTTTGTCATGTTGCTTTTGATCTTTCCCCCAACTAACTTCAGATTGTGTCCTCTTGTTCTTGTGTTCACTTTCCTATTACAAACACTTCCCTCCTGGACCTTATTTAACCCTTTAATATATTTAAATGTTTCAATCATGTCCCCCCTTTTCCTTCTGTCCTCCAGACTATACAGATTGAGTTCATTAAGTCTTTCCTGATACATTTTATGCTTAAGGCCTTCCACCATTCTTGTAGCCCGTCTTTGGACCCGTTCAATTTTGTCAATATCTTTTTGTAGGTGAGGTCTCCAGAACTGAACACAGTATTTCAAATGTGGTCTCACCAGCGCTCTATATAAGGGGATCATAATCTCCCTCTTCCTGCTTGTTATACCTCTAGCTATGCAGCCAAGCATGACTGCACTGTTCACTCATTTTGAGACTGTCAGAAAGCACTACCCCTAAATCCTTTTCTTTTGAAGTATTTGCTAACACAGAACTGCCAATACAATACTCAGATTTAGGATTCCTTTTCCCCAAGTGCATTATTTTACATTTGGAAACATTAAACTGCAGTTTCCATTGCTTTGACCATTTATCTAGTAAAGCTAAATCATTTACCATATTACAGACGTCTCCAGGAATATCAACCCTATTGCACACTTTAGAGTCATCGGCAAATAGGCAAACCTTCCCTACCAAACCTTCCCCTATGTCACTCACAAACATATTAAAAAGAATAGGACCCAGAACAGACCCTTGTGGCACACCGCTTGTAACCTGACTCTGCTCAGAATACTCGCCATTAACAATAACTCTTTGATGTCTACGCTTCAGCCAGCTGCAAATCCATTGAACTATCCAGGGATTAAGTCCAATCTTCACTAATTTATCTATCAGCTCTTTATGTGGAACCGTATCAAAGGCTTTGCTGAAGTCCAAGTAGGCAATATCCACGGCACCACCTTCATCCAACACCTTTGTGACATAGTCAAAGAAATCAATAAGATTAGTCTGACATGATTTGCCTTCAGTAAAGCCATGCTGATTTGGGTCCAATAAGTTATTGTTTTTTAGGTGCTGATTTATCCTCTTTTTGAGTAGAGTCTTCATCATCTACAACTGGAAAAGACTGACAAGAACCCTCAACGGAACAGAACAGAATAGAATTAGAATTAGAGCTGTGGTAGTCCGGTGATTAGTGTGCAATACTGCAGGCTACTTCTGCTGATCACCAGCTGTCAGCAGTTTAGCAGATCAAATCCCACCAGACTCAAGGCTGGCTCAGCCTTCCATCCTTCCGAGGTGGGTAAAAATGAGGACCCAAATTGTTGGGGGCAATATGCTGATTCTGTAAACTGCTTAGAGAGGGCTGTAAAGCACTGTGAAGCAGTCTATAAATCTAAGTGCTATTGCTATAATTAGAATTATTAGAATTAGAATTTATTGGCCACGTGTGATTAGACACACAAGGAATTTGTCTTTGATGCAAAAGTTCTCGTGTACGGATACAGCAACAGAGTCATAACAATCATAATAATGTTGTCAATAAGAGGGTAAGATGTAAAGGTTGCTGCAGGAAAGAATGAAAAATGAGGTTTGGGGGAAACAGAAGTGTCTTCTAGGGCCAAGGCTTCTGATAAAAGCTTAATGGAACATGGATCTTCTGTGAGATCCTTAGTAGGAGTTGTCAATCCTGATATGTTCAAGTTGGAACAAACCCATCTAGACATTCTATCCAATGTAGAACATCTTGTACATGGAATAGAAAACCCGGGGCCCTTGAATAGATGGTGAGCCCTCATCAATGGGTCCCAGAGAAAGAACCCTATCTACAGTTGGCAGACATGCCCATGAGAGTTACCTTAGAAGTTTCAGCCTCCAAGAATGGCAAAAGTTCTTCCTTCCAGGGCTTAAATGTTTGCCTGTCGGTCGGTCTATCTGTCTGGCAGCAGGAAAGGATAAAGGGCAGTCTGGTTCTGCCCAAATTGCTGTTCAATGACCTGGGAGTGGTAACGTGGAGGCAGGCAGTTGAAGAAAACTAGGGAGGAGCTTGGAAATCAAGAGGTTACCTGGCTCTTGATAACTACAGAGGAGATAACGAAGATATTGGGTTGCCACATTTTTTTAATCTCCATTTTTTTTCTACATTAAAGCAACCGATCATGGATTAAAATATCCTGGGCACAAAACAGAATACAAAACTTCTTCCTGCCTCAAAGGATATTGAAAGCAGGGCAACCTGATGAGGAACTAACACACCTGTAATACAGATGAAGGACAGAAGGGAAAGGGGGGGACATGATCAAAACATTTAAATATGTCAAAGGGTTAAATAAAGTTCAGGAGGGAAGTGTTTTTAATAGGAAAATGAACACAAGAACAAGAGGGCACAGTCTGAAGTTAGTTGGGGGAAAGATCAAAAGCAACATGAGAAAATATTATTTTACTGAAAGAGTAGTAGGTCCTTGGAACAAACTTCCAGCAGACGTGGTTGGTAAATCCACAGTAACTGAATGCAAACATGCTTGGGATAAACATAGATCCATCCTAAGATAAAATACAAAAAATAGTATAAGGGCAGACTAGATGGACCATGAGGTCTTTTTCTGCCGTCAGACTTCTATGTTTCTATGTTTCTAATAAACATTCAGCATTTTCACTCCTCACTTTAAGCCAAAGGCAGCTTAGTGGCAAACCACAGAGGTTTGTTAGTGGCTTTGGTCTCAGGAACAGGGAACTTGTGACTCTCCAAATGTTCCACAGGAGATCTAGCCATAGATGTCTGCGCTAGTCGCAAATAGGGCAAAATGAAAAAAACATGCATTGTAATGTCCCCAAAAAAGTCCAAAAGTTTTATAATTGTATGCAAGGAGCAGAGTTTGTTTTATGCCATTGCAAACATGTTGCATTAACTGCTTGAGAGACACGAGGAAAGCCGTTTAGTCTCTTGGTTCCTTCTGGAAGGCTGCATACCATAGAGCAGTGTTTCCCAACCTTGGCAACTTGAAGGTATTTGGACTTCAACTCCCAGAATTCCCCAGCCAGCGAATGCTGGCTGGGGAATTCTGGGAGTTGAAGTCCAGATACCTTCAAGTTGCCAAGGTTGGGAAACACTGCCATAGATGCATAAAGATAGATTGTCCCATCTTAGCTGCTCAACCAGGTGGGTGTTGCTTTTATGAAGACAGGAATTGTTTACATATGTAACCTCACTTTTAGATATATATGTCAATCTATCTTGCTGTTCCCTTTTAGAGTAAGCAACACTGGGCCAAGAGCAGAAAAAGGGAAGTGGTTGCCAAAAGAAATTGAAGATAAGAGATTAAAGAAAAGGAAATCCTGTGAACCTAAATACAGGTCCTTGACATAGAACCAACCAATTGAGCCCAACATTTATGTTGTTAAGCAAGACATTTGCCAATCATGTTAGCTCAGGAAGTCTAAGAGTCGAAGTCCACATGTTATAGAAGAACCAACTTTGCCTACCTTTGCCCTAGTGCAATGAAGGTGACTGCTTTTTCCTCAGGTGCTTAAAGACCGTGGGCATGCACTAAGGTGGGAATGATGAATACAGCTTTCCCCTGGCCCCCGGAGACTTCTGCAGGTCAGAAATGGCCTGTTTCCTAACCCAGTTGTTGTGGTTAGCTCTGGCCAGCTCCTGCCCCAAGGACTGTGGATGTGGGGGGAGACATCCACATGCCGCAGGCCTGTTTTGCTCCCAGTGGAATCTGCTAATGACGGCTCCTCTGACCAAGAAGACATGAGTGACAGGGAGGAGGAGAGTGTGGCACACAGCTCAGAAGGAGATCAATTATCTATCTCCTCCTTGGATTCGGAACAAGAGTTAATGATACATCCATGCATGCGAAGAGCGATGCATAGGCAGCAACAACTGAGAGATTATTATCAAAGAAAATGAGGCCACCTGTGGTTGGGTGGGGCTGTGGTAATTAGTGTGGCTGCTATAAATAGCAGCGTGTGGGTTTGGTCATTATGGAGGATTATCTGATCATTGTGTTTCGTGACTGCTTTACTGACTTTGACCTTTTGTGTGCTGATTTTTCCCCGCTTTGAAACTAAAGCAGAGCAAAGTGTGTTTCACTTTGTGAAAGAAGAAGGACTGTGAATTGCCTCACAGCTGCAAGCTAAGTATCACAGAACTGATAAGGGACTTGTACAAATTACCAGGTTGTTTGGAGACCAGTGCTCTCTGCTATACAAAAAGAGTGCTTAGTTTATTTGAATTTTCATTATAATGAACATTGTTTTGACTTTTCAAACGTGTGTGTGTCTGAAACTTGTACCTTTGAATTTTCGGGAGGATTCTACCAGAGAGCTCGACAGAACACCCAGTAGGCTCATGTTTTGCCCTCCTTAGCTCCAAAGGCTTCCCTGAAGCCAGAGAAGGGTAAAAACACCCTCCCCATCCCCTGGGAGCTCTCTAGAGGCCACAAATGCACTCCCAGAGTCTCTGTGTGAGCCAAAAATAAGCTGGCCGGCACACACATGCACATTGGAGCTGAGCTAAGGTAACAGCTTGCATGTCAGCAGATATGGCTCCATGTGCCATTATGGCACCCATGCCATAGCTTTGCTATCACTGGCGTAGGGCAAAACCTTTTGTGCCCTCAAATATGGCTCCACCTATGCCCTAGGTCCACCATCCTGGGTTCAGGAGATTAGAGGCTAGATTTTCCTGAATGCAAATGATCCTTATGGTTCCTTCACAATTCTATAATTCTATATTTTTTATATTGTTCCCAAAACACTGTAAATGTCTCACATACCATTATCTTGGCCATTTTTCATGCCAGGTCTAAAAGAAGAGTAAAATAATTTGTATGGGGATTACAATGACAGGCAGCATAGGAGTTACACTGTGGCAGAATTTTTTTTTCTCCCTTTTTTCTTTTGGCATGTGGTTCAAACCCAACTTGAAACTCTGTCAATTTCCAAATAAGGTAAGGAGTAGAAGGCCTTTTTGTACTCGAGATCCCAAAGTCCTGCTGATGGACTACTTGGCAGGGCTGGGATAGAAGAATGAAAGAGTGTCCCACTGCTGCAATCTTATCAAGAGACCGAAAGAAAGCAAGGCACCGAACGCTGGTCCAGTCAGTGAATTTGCCAAAGATATGATGTTTAAGGAGGCACTTCCTGGTTCATATCTCAGTACTTACAATATTCCCCCCATCTTTCACCATCCTGCATTTCCCCCCCTTACTTCCTATGTAATTTGGCTCAGGAATGTGCAAGGTCAGTGGAAAAATCAACAGCTACCTCTTGATCTTTGGAAATCTTGCTCCATCCCTCTTTGATGGATTTTTCTTAGCAAAGTCTGCGCGCATGAGAGATTTCGGTGATTTTAAGGACTTTTAATAGAGAGTCCCCACATGTCGGGAGCCAAATTCTTCTAAATAAGAATAAGAATGAATAAGAATTAACAAATAGGTCTGTTGTTTGTATTCCCCTCTGATTTAGCAAAACTTAATTTCCTTGCAACTGTGACCAATTTTCCTGGCTTGGAGCAAGAAAAATCACTCTACCTCATCTTTCTTACCTGAAAGTCCTTCAGATATTTGGAAAGCTTACAAGATCGTTCCTAATCTTTTCTTCCTCCCCAGGGCAAACATTCTCAAGACAAATTCCAACTCCACATTCCGGCCATCTCTTATCAGAGAAAATGGGAATTTGGAACAAAGCATGTCCAAATTCAGAGAAGAAGTAGAATAGAATCCATAGTCCAAGAGTCACATTGTGTCCTGTTTCTGTATCCTTCAATCCCTGACTCAACTCACCATGATCTTTAATTCACGACAAAGAGAAAAAGTTGCTGATACGATTTTAGACTTTCTTAAAAATCCAATTTTATAAACAGACAACTCTAGGAAAATAGGAGGAAAGATTTGAATAATGTCCCTCCATCATTGTTCTGTCGGGCTCTCTGGTAGACTCCTCCCAAAAATTCACAGGTACAAATTTCAGACATACACATGTTTGAAAATTCAAAACAATGTTCTTTATAATGAAAATTCACTTAACCTAAGCCCTCTTTTGGTATAGCAAAGAGCACTCGTCTCCAAACAAACTGGTAATTTGTACAAGTCCCTTATCAGTTCTGTGATACTTAGCTTGCAGCTGTGAGGCAATTCACAGTCCTTCTTCTTTCACAAAGTGAAACACACTTTGCTCTGGTTTAGTTTCAAAGCGGGGGGAAATCAGCACACAAAAAGTCAAAGTCAGTAAAGCAGTCACAAAACACAAAGATCAGATAATCCTCTACAATGGCCAACCCCAGAGGCTGCTATTTATAGCAGCCTCACTAATTACCACAGCCCCACCCAACCACAGGTGGCCTCATTTTCTTTGATAATAATCTCTCAGTTGTTGTTGCCTATGCATCGCTCTCCGCATGCGTGGCTGTATCATTAACTCTTGTTCTGAATCCAAGGAGGAGCTAGATAATTGATCTCCTTCTGAGCTGTCTGCCACACTCTCCTCCTCCCTGTCACTCATGTCTTCTTGGTCAGAGGAGCCTTCATCAGCAGATTCCACCGGGGGCAAAACAAGCCTGCAGCATGTGGATGTCTTCCCCACATCCATAGTCCTTGGGGCAGGAGCTGGGCCAGAGCTAACCACAACAATCATTATCATAGTGCAGTGATGGCAAACCTTTTTTTCCTCGGGTGCCAAAGGAGCATGCACATGTGCTATTGCGCATGTGCAAGTGCCCACACCCATAATTCAATGCTTGGGAAGGGCAAAAACTACTTCCCTCATCTCCTGGAGGACCACTAGAGGCTGGAAACGGCCTGTTTCCCAACTTTTGGTGGGCCCACTAGACTCATGTTTCACTCTTCCCAGGCTCCAAAGCTTCCCCAGAGCCAGGGGAGGGTACAAATGCACTCCCCCATCCCCCTGGAAGCTCTCTGGAAGCCAAAAACACCCTCCCAGAGCCTCTGTGTCAGCTAAAAACCAGCTGGATGGCACACACATGCACGTTGGAGCTGAGCTAGGGCAATGGCTCGCTTGCCAGCAGATATGGCTTTGTGTACCACCTGTGGCATCCGTGCCATAGGTTCGCCATCACTGTCATAGTGCCCTCTACAGAAGCTTATAAAGAAGGGAAACAAAATGAGGCAAAAGAATCAGTTGCCCAATGGAGAATATTCTTGAGATAGTTCCTAACAATATGATCCAAGGCTGCTTGGAATTTTATTAACCTAGTAAAAAGAACCTCTGAGTTCTTGCTTGAGATTTCATGATTTGATCACGGTTGGGGATGAATAGATTAACCCCCAAATAATCCCACAAGTAGCCCTTTGAGCCTCAAAACAGAAATGTCTTGCAGCATGGATGAGCAGTGTGGTTGGGCAGTAGGGAAAGCAAGTAGGATGCTTGGCTGCATAGCTAGAGGTATAACAAGCAGGAAGAGGGAGATTGTGATACCCTTATATAGAGCGCTGTTGAGACCATACTTGGAGTACTGTGTTCAGTTCTGGAGACCTCACCTACAAAAAGATATTGACAAAATTGAACGGGTCCAAAGACGGGCTACAAGAATGGTGGAAGGTCTTAAGCATAAAACGTATCAGGAAAGACTTAATGAACTCAATCTGTATAGTCTGGAGGACAGAAGGAAAAGGGGGAACATGATCGAAACATTTAAATATGTCAAAGGGTTAAATAGGAATGTTTTTAATAGGAAAGTGAACACAAGAACAAGGGGACACAATCTGAAGTTAGTTGGGGGAAAGATCAAGGGCAACATGAGAAAATATTATTTTACTGAAAGAGTAGTAGATCCTTGGAACAAACTTCCAGCAGACGTGGTCGGTAAATCCACAGTAACCGAATTTAAACATGCCTGGGATAAACATATATCCATTGTAAAATAAAATACAGGAAATAGTATAACGGCAGACTAGATGGACCATGAGGTCTTTTTCTGCCATCAGTCTTCTATGTTTCTATGTTTCTAAGAACAAGGAGACACAATCTGAAGTTAGCTGGGGGAAAGATCAAAAGCAACACGAGAAAATATTATTTTACTGAAAGAGTAGTAGATCCTTGGAACAAACTTCCAGCAGACGTGGTTGGTAAATCCACAGTAACTGAATTTAAACATGCCTGGGATAAAATACAGGAAATAGCATAAGGGCAGACTAGATGGACCATGAGGTCTTTTTCTGCTGTCAGTCTTCTATGTTTCTATGTTTCTAGCACTTTAAATGCTGACCAAATTCCTATGCTCGCAATTTCTGTGGACTATTGCTTATTTCATCAAGTTGCAGTCTGCACAACCTGAGAAAGCAACGCAGTCCGTAGTCTTTCAGATGCCACAAGGTTTGTTGTCTTTTACTGGTTTCCCTTTTGAGGCTCAGCAGCCTTTAATTTCACTGCAGATTCATTCATTCATCCCAGGAAGAGATTTATTGGCAAGGCAGTTGTATTAATGGATGATCTCCATTGCTGGCAGTGCGGTTGATATATGATGTTCGGGAGATGGGCATACATTCATATGGTAGCCATTTGGAACGGTACTGCCACCTTGTGTTGAACCGATCAGTTTATACTGTGTAACATTTTATTGATTTTATTTTATTTATTTATTTTGCCCAATACACAATAATACACAATGAAGGTAATAGAGGACACCTTCGAGGAAATGGAATTAGAGAAAGAATAGAAGAGAGAATATAGGATAAAATGTATCAATGGAAGAATGGAAGAAAGATATAGGGATAGAAGAGAAGCTATATGGGATATAGGAGAGACAATAGGACAGGGGACGGAAGGCACGCTGGTGCACTTATGCACGCCCCTTACTGACCTCTTAGGAATCTGGAGAGGACAACCATGGACAGTCTAAGGGTAAAATGTTGGGGGTTAGGGACTCCGGTAATGAGTTCCATGCTTCAACAACTCTATTACTAAAGTCATATTTTTTACAGTGAAGTTTGGAGCAGTTAATATTAAGCTTGATTCTGTTGTGTGCTCTTGTGTTGTTGTGGTTGAAGCTGAAGTAGTCGTTGACAGGCAGGATGTTGCAGCATATGATATTGTGGGCATTACTTAGATCCTGTTTAAGGCGTCTTAGTTCTAAGCTTTCTAGGCCCAGGATTGTAAATCTAGTTTCACACGGTATTCTGTTACAGGAGGAGTAATGCAGGGCTCTTCTGGTGAAGTATCTTTGGACATTTTCGAGGGTGTTAATGTCTGAGATGTGGTATTGGATTCCAAGCAGATGAGCTATATTCTAGGATGGGTCTGGCAAAAGTTTTGTATGCTCTGGAAAGTAGTGTGAGATTTCCAGAGCAGAAGATATGTAGGATTAGATTAACAACTCTTAATGCCTTCTTGGCGATGTTGTTGCAGTGGGCTTTGGCACTTAGGTCTTTTGTAATTAGTACTCCGAGGTTTTTAACCGAATGGGGGTTATCTGTGATCATTTCTATTCAGTTTGTATTTGGAGTTCTGATTCTTTTTGCCGATGTGTAGGACAGAGCATTTGCTGGTTGAGATTTGGAGTTGCCATGTGTTAGACCAATTAGAGACAGAGTTTAGGTCTTTTTGGAGAGTAATTGTGTTATCGGTGGTGTTGAAGAGTTTTACATCATCTACGAAGAGAACACAGTTGCTTGTATAGAATGCTGGTGAGACCACATTTGGAATACTGTGTTCAGTTCTGGAGACCTCACCTACAAAAAGATATTGACAAAATTGAACGGGTCCAAAGACGGGCTACAAGAATGGTGGAAGGTCTTAAGCATAAAACGTATCAGGAAAGACTTAATGAACTCAATCTGTATAGTCTGGAGGACAGAAGGAAAAGGGGGGACATGATCGAAACATTTAAATATATTAAAGGGTTAAATAAGGTTCAGGAGGGAAGTGTTTTTAATAGGAAAGTGAACACAAGAACAAGGGGACACAATCTGAAGTTAGTTGGGGGAAAGATCAAAAGCAACATGAGAAAATATTATTTTACTGAAAGAGTAGTAGATCCTTGGAACAAACTTCCAGCAGACGTGGTAGATAAATCCACAGTAACTGAATTTAAACATGCCTGGGATAAACATATATCCATCCTAAGATAAAATACAGAAAATAGTATAAGGGCAGACTAGATGGACCATGAGGTCTTTTTCTGCCGTCAGACTTCTATGTTTCTATGTTTCTATGTAATGAGATAGCAAAGGTCATTGTTGTAGAGAATGAAGAGCGTTGGTCCCAGTATGCTAGCTTGGGGGACACTGCTTTTAACAGGGACAGGGGTAGATATGGTGCTTCCTATTTTAACCACTTGTTGTCTGTTTGACAGGAATGCTGTAATCCAGCTGTGGAGGGCTCCTGAGATGCCATAGGATTTGAGTTTTAGGAGTAGTTTGTCGTGGACCACTGAATCAAAGGCTTTGGAAAAGTCAATATAAATTACATCTATAGATTTTCCTTGGTCAAGATGAGTAGTCCATATGTTTTTGCAGTGGAGGAGCTGTAGGTTGCAGGATAGTTTTTTTCTGAATCCAAATTGTTTGTTAGAGAGCAGATTATTAGTTTCAAGGTGGAGGGTAATTAATTGGTTTATAATTGATTCCATGACTTGCATGGGACGCAGCATAGCGATATTGGTCTGTAGTTATCGACAGGAGAAGGGTCTCCTTTTTTGAAGATGGGGATGACCATCGCTTTCGACCATAGCTTAGGAAGTGTGCTGGTACTGAAGGATTTTTTGAAAATTATGCTTAGTGGTTCAGCTACAGCAGAAGAGAGCTTTTTTAGAAAGTGTTTGCATAGACCATCTGGTCCGACTGATAGGGAATGTTTAAGGTTACATAATGCTTTTTCAACTCGGTCTTCAGTAAAGTCTATAAGGGTTAGGTCATTCAGAGAGTTTGAGGTGCAATTGATGAAATTGGGGGATGAGCCGTTACTGTTAATAAAGACAGATCCAAAGAATGAATTGAGGAGGTTAGCTTTGGATGAATGGGTGGGTTCCGTGCTACATTCATTTAAGGCCAGTTAATGTGTGGAAGGTTGAGGTCTCTGAGGAAGGAGATGGGGTGTGGGCAGTGGGTAGACCACGTTAGTAGTGTGGATAATTTGTTTGCATGTGCAATGTCAAACTATGTCTGTTGTGGTTAGCTCTGGCCCAGCTCCTGCCCCAAGGAATGTGGAGGTGGATGTGGGGGAAACATCCACATGCCACAGGCCTGTTTTGCTCCCGACAGAGTCTGCCAGCGAATTATCCTCTGACGAAGGAAGTGTGGGTGACATGGAAGAGGGGGGTTTGGCAGACAACTCAGGAGGAGATCAATCATCTTTATCTTCGCTGGATTCAGATCAGGAATGTATGACAGACCCACGCATGCATAGAGTTATGCATAGGAGAGAACAGCTTAAGAAATATTACAGGAGATAAGAGAGGCCACCTGTATTTGGGTGGGGCTCCAGTAATTAGAGCTGCTGATAAAATAGCAGTGTGCTGGCTTGGCCGTTGTGGAAGATTATCTGATCATAGTTTGTCAAGGTGAATTGTTGTTTCCTGAGTGTATTCAAGACTGTGTTTGGATTCCTGGATTCCTGGACTTTGGATTATACTTCATTGTGAGTGTTTATCACTGTTTGGACAGCAGTAGCTGTGACCCAATTTCACAGTTACTGAGTTAATAATTGGACTTCGTTCTTGTATTGTATTCCAACTGTGCCTTGTTGCTATAAGAAATCCCTTTGAAGTTTAAAAGGGAGTTTTTTCTTCTCTTCTGTTGATAAAGAACATTTATTTGCTTTCTATCGTGTGTGTGTGTCTGCTTGGACTAATTTACCTGTAATTAAGGGCGGTTAGCACACGCCGGCAGAACAATGTCAAACCACGCTAACGCACAATTGCTCACTGCCATTATAGTTAATCTTTGTTTTAATACTATGTTTTAAACAAGATTTGTGGTCTCCAAAACCCCCCAAAGTCTGCAATTTGGGGTTTGTGATAGATTTAAGTTACATATCCTAATTTAAAGGAAGCTCAGCCTGTAGCTTTTTGAGATCCTAATTCAGCTCAAGTCTCAAACCTCGAAATAGGAAGTGACGTGGCAGCAAACGAATGTTTATTAAGAAGGTGTTTTCCCATCCTTTCCAGGGAATTGGAATTGGGACCTGCCTCAGCGCTGAGTTAGTCAGATACATTTTGATGATAATTGGATTAAGCATTTTCATGGCTCACACTGTGTGATTCATCTATCTTTACACCTACTGTGAAACATAGTACAGTGTTCCCTCGATTCTCGCGGGTTCAAACTTCGCGAAAAGTCTATACCATGGTTTTTCAAAAATATTAATTAAAAAATACTTCGAGTTTTTCCCCCTACACCACGGTTTTCCCCGCCCGATGACATCATATGTCATTGCCAAACTTTCATCCGCCTTTAATAATTTTTTAAAATAAACTTTAATAAATAAACATGGTGAGTAATAATCTAAATGGTTGCTAAGGGAATGGGAAATTGTGAATTTAGGGTTTTAAAGTGTTAATGGAAGGCTTGTGATACTGGTCATAGCCAAAAATAATGTATTTACTTCCGCATCTCTACTTCGCGGAAATTCGACTTTCGCGGGCGGTCTCGGAACGCATCCCCTGCGAAAATTGAGGGAACACTGTATATAACCAGGGCTGGGCTACTGCCCAGACAGGGGGGAATGCAGTTGGGTAGTAAAAATGGAGATCCACCCCAGAACACCCAATTTGCACTGAAAGATGTTGAAAGAAAATTCAGGGCGTCCTGCTTAAGCCACGCCCACAGTGTAAAAATTTTGGTAGCCCTTCACTGTATATAATGTGCAAAGAACCATTTTAAACTTAATATAAACTGATCTAAATTAGATTGTAAACAATTCAATTTTTGAAACAGAATTGTCAAAGTCTATACCTGAGTCAGTTGTTTCAGCCATTAACTTTCAGTTTTAATTCTATCAACTTCTGTGGACCTTGCTCCATATTGCAGGTCCAATCAGTCGTGACTGGAGTGCCTATCATCCCAATCATATTTTGATTTTTTAAATTTTCTTTGTTCAAATTTGTAATATTTGTTTGACACTTTAATGGGTTTTTCATGACCAGGACTTAATGGTGAGACTTTAAAATTTGCTTAAAAGTAAATTATGGGAAGGGAAGATTTTTGTTGTTTTATGTTTAGAGAAAGTGATATGGTGTTAAAATTGAAGTGTGAAACTTGTGAAGGAGTTTCTGAGAGAAGATGATGAGAAAATGATAAGAAATCAATATTTGAAGAGATTAAAGATTAAGCTTTTCAAAATATTGTTTCTGGTAGATTTTAATATTATTTTTCTTGATTAATTAAATGACATAGTTTTAAATATTTATATATAGATATGAAATATGGATAGAAGAGACTTTTTTGTTGTATCTTTACAGAAAATTTGAACAAATAAAACAAATATGAAATCAATTTGTTTAAAGCTAAAATGCATATATTGTTATTTCTGGTAAAAGACTTTTGCTGATATAAGATGAAACATTGAGGGTTTTTTATTTGTTTAAAGATGAGATATGGAATGAAGAGATTTTGGGTTGAAATATTAGAGAAGATGGTCACTAACCTTTCCAAATATTCCCAGAAATGTATTTCAAAGAATAGCTAAAGTTACAGCTCTAAAAACATCTAATAAATTTAAGCCTATAAAGTAGCTACATCTTAGTCGAGTATATAATACAATTAAGGTATTTTGTTCCCATTTTAACAGTAAATAAAAATAGCTTCTTAACTTACGTCATTTTACTCAGAAATAACTTTATGTTATTCTCTATTGGGAAACAAGCAAAAATGCAAATGAAACTCCCTGTGGTCAGTCAAGAGACGTTGATTTCCACACTAGTTTTACTTGCACAAAAATCCTTCTGAGCTCTGCTGAAGTCAAGATTCTATTCTTAAACACAGTCTGTAAATTTGGAAGACTTCAGAACGCCAATTTGCAATGGACGTGGAGTACGCACACGGACACAGAAGTGGGATTTATGGGTCACATTTATTAATAACTTAGGACCTGCAGAAGTAAAACAAAAGGGGGCGGAGCTACCGTGACCAAAGGGATAAAAGATAGTAAATGCACAAATTGCTGGCCGAATTGACCTAAACCTATAGGATAAAATTGCTGGACACCCCCTAAACAACCCCTCACCAATTACCAGTGTGGAATAGGCAAAAAAACGGTCGAAAACAAAACCGTTATGGCTGCCAAAAATTCCTATTCAGCCCCCATAGGCGTCACACTGCGTAAAGGGAGAGCGGGTGGGTGCCTGCAAACCAGGCCAGTGGCAACACAGAAAGAGAAGGCAAGTGGCGCTTCACCCCCCTTTTATATGGGGGATGCCACTCACCTCCAGGAAACACGTCATGCCCCCGCGACTTTTGCGTGGAATGCTGGGAACGGGGAGGGCATGCGTCATATGTGCGCGCCTCCTAGCACCCCTCCGTTCCCCAGGCAATGCTTCTGGGCTCTGTTGTGTCCCGCCACCACCGCAAACACCGCCGGCCTAAGAGACGGCCAACGGTCCCAAATAATTACTATATCAGAAAAAGGCATCTCCTCTCCAAAAAGTATATACAGTGATGCCTTGTCTTACAAACTGAATTGGTTCCAGGACGAGGTTCTTAAGGTAAAAAGTTTGTAAGACGAAACAATGTTTCCCATAGGAATCAATTGAAAAGCGTTTAATGCGTGCAAACCCAAAATTCACCCCTTTTGCCAGCTGAAGCGCCCGTTTTTGCGCTGCTGGGATTTCCCTGAGGCTCCCCTCCATGGGAAACGCCACCTCCGGACTTCTGTGTTTTTGCAATGCTGCAGGGGAGTCCCAGCAGGGAAATCCCAGCATTGCAACAATGAGTGCTTCGCTGGCAAGGGAAGTCTGGAGGTGAGGTTTCCCAGCGAAGGGAGCATCAGTGAAATCGCAGCATTGCAAAAACACCGAAGTCCTCGAAACCCGGCCTCCAGACCTCTGTGTTTTTGCGATGCTGCGATTTCACTGAGGCTCCCCTCGCTGGGAAACCCCAGCTCCGGACTTCTGTTGCCAGTGAAACGCCCGTTTTTGCGCTGCTGGGATTCCCCTGCAGCTTCACAAAAACATGGAAGTCCAGAGGTGGTGTTTCCCATTGGAGGGGAGTCTCAGGGGAATCCCAGCAGCACAAAAATGGGTGCTTCACTGGCAACGGAAGTCCGGAGGTGGGGCATCCCAGTGGCGGCAGTTGGTTTGTAAGGTGAAAATAGTTTGTAAGAAGAGGCAAAAAATCTTAAACCCCGGGTTTGTATCTCAAAAAGTTTGTATGACGAGGCGCTTGTAAGACGAGTTATCGCTGTATATCTTAGGCAAGGAAAGAAACTGCTATTGCTACTAATGGATAGATTTACTTTGAAATGAAAAGACGCAATTCAAAGGTGAGATCTTAGTTAGAAATCACAGCAGCCGTACAATGGCAGAAACACAAACTGCTGTAATTTGCAGAATAGCTAACTTGGTCTTGATGGGGGACATGAGGGACATTTATGCAATTTTCCCCAACAGTTGCCATCCAAAGTCTAATTTTCACAATTAGCTCAGCCAATTATAGATCAGGGTAGATGTGGGTTCCTCCCAGTTCAGACCAGTTTGCGCTAACTGGTAGTAACCTGCAGGTAATGTCACAATGATGTCATGGAACCGGTTCAGTCGATGCTGGTCCATGGAGGCCGCCATCTTTTTAAAAAAAAAATCAAATATTTTTTTCGATTAAAAAAAAAAATCTGTTATTTTCTTCTTCAGAAGAAACTTGTACAGAAGCCAAGTTTCCAGTACTATGCATGCAGTTGCCATCCTGTTTTCAGCTTTTTGGGGAGGAGGATTTTTATTTTTTATTTTTTTTAAATGGAATTTTACCCCGTTTTTATTTCTTCTGCCCATGCACAGAAGCTCAGTTTCCGGCACTGTGCATGTAATTGCCATCTTGGTTTTGGCTTTCTTTTTTTTTGGGGGGGGGGGTTTAAAAATAATTTCCACTCCACATGCATACACACGCCCATAAGATGCACCCACAAGATGCGCCCATGTGGTGCAGGAGAAGCAAACCGGCAGAGAGGTAAGTTAGAGAACCCACTCCTAGATCAGGGGATCACATTTTCGGCACATGACATTTTGCAACATTTCCCCCCTTCATTAAAACTGGGTTGTCCAGCATGTGACGTATCTGATCCGTGGGCTGCAAGTTTGACACCCCTGGTATAGATCAACACATCTGGAGGATAGATTGTAAGCCCTCCTTGATCCTTAAATGAATTAAAATTCACCTACTAGGTTTATTTGTGTCAAATGGGTCTTGTGAAACTAGATCATCTTGGTGTGGGACAACCTTTCCAAGTACTGATGTTAAGCTGATTGGTCTGTGTTGTGGTTAGCTCTGGCCCAGCTCCTGCCCCAAGGAATGTGCAGGTGGATGTGGGGGAAACATCCACATGCCGCAGGCCTGTTTTGCTCCCAATGGAATCTGCCGACGAAGACTCCTCTGACCAAGGAAGCGTGAGTGACAGGGAAGAGGGGAGTTTGGCAGACAGCCCAGGAGGAGATCAATCATCTGTATCATCCCTGGATTCTGAACAAGAATTAATGACACATCCACGCATGCGTAGAGTGATACATAGGAGACAACAACTGAAGGATTATTACAAGAGAAAATGAGGCCACCTGTGGTTGGGTGGGGCTGCTGTGATTAGTGCTACAAATAAAAGTGCAGCTTGGTGTTTTAGCCTCATGGCAGTTTACCTGATTCATTGTTTCGTCAAGATCGTGGTTTTTGTGCTGTTCAAGATTGTGTGTGGACTCTCTGGACTTTAGAATTGGACTCAATTTCCCAGTTATTGGGTGAGCAATTGGATTGCATTTCACCTGTGCCTTGTGTGTACCAGAAAAGCCCTTTGACATTTAAAAAGGGAGCTGTTTCTGTTTTTCTGTTTATAAAAACTTTTGGGTTTTCCTTTTATCGTGTGGTGTGTGTCTTCCTGGACTAATTACCCTGTAATTACGGGTGGTTGAAACACACCCGCAGAACAGTCTGTAGTTTCCTGGGTCTGTTTCCCCCCCTTCTTTTTTTGAAGACGGGAACCACATCAGCTCTTTTCCAATCCTCAGGTATTCCAGGATTTTTGAAAGATATGGGACGGTGGTTCTGAGATAGCATCTGCCAGCTCTTTAAGAACTGGATGCTATCCATCAGGTCCCAATGATTTATATTTGTCAAGATCCATTTTCTCGCTTATTTTAGTTTTTATTCCTAGCCTGTCTTTTATAGTTATGCTTTTGATAAATTGAGCTATCGTTTCGTTTTGAGAGAAAACCGAGGCAAAGAATGAGTTAAATGGTCCCACTTTCTCTCTGCTGCCTGTAACTTCCTTGCCATCTCATCTCTTAAGTGAACCTATTGTTTCCTTGACTTTTTTTTCTGGTTATTTACATATTGAAACTTTTTTTAAAATTACCTTTGGCTTGTGGGAAAATTCCCCCCTCTAAAGAATGAAATATTTTGGGAAATATTGAAAAGGTAGGATAATATATTTCCCCCGAAGGAGAAATAAAAATAAAGGAGGCAGAAACCAGCACTAGTCTCCCTGCCCCCAAGCAGAAACTGAAGTGGCCACAGCTTTTAGAAATGCAAATTTGGCAATCCATTCAAATCTGCATATTATGAAACTCCTTGGTAGGGTTAGAAAGCAGCCCTTCACCCAAGATCCAACACAATAGGAATTGCCCAACACCCTTTCACAACACAAGTCCTTTCATTGCACCTCCCCCAGAACAGTCCAAACTTTAATGTCACAGAAACCTATAAAAATCCATCCACTTATTCAACCAATTTGTCAGTCGGCCAGAATCACGAGATTGCTGGTTCTGCTCCATCAATAAACCTTTCTTTCCAACCAGCCTCCATATTCCCAGTGTTTTTCTCCCAGCTTGAAATTGAACTGAATGAATTTTCCTTCCAACAGAGTTGGTTGCAAGTCTTTGTTCATTCTGAGCCTTGGCTTTCCTGATTTCGTCTTTGCAGATTCGGGCTATCTACTGATACTCCTCCTTATTGATCGGCGAATTGGACTTTCCCCATTGATTTTACTCATCAGAAGCCTCCTGGGAAGGTTGTAAATGGTGATCACATCATATCCTGGGATGCTGCAACTATTGTAAATACATACCAGTTGCAAAGTGCCTGAATTTTGATTGCATAACTAATGGCGTGCTGTGACAGCTGTGATTATGAGGATTAGTTTTAAGTACTTTTTTCAGTGCAGTTGTAACTTTGAATGGTTGTAACTTGAGGACTACCTGTGCCAATCTTTGGTCCCTATGTCCCTTGTAAAGAATAATGAAGCAGTTTATATATCGGCCAGCTGGTTAAAGGGGAAATCCCTACCTTAACACACGACTTAGAGAAGTGTCAATTTCAAGCTTTGAATGAGCTGACTGTCATGTCATGGGAACACAGCGAAGAAAAAAAGGTTGCTGGGCTCATTATTTGTGTTACACTTGAGTGCAACTGTGAGGGCAGCTCTGTTTCTCCTATATAAAACTTAAACAACAGGTCTTCAGGACTTTGGACCGCCTAATTTTTCACTATTTACCTTTGGCTGAACTGGTGTTGGATTATAGCTGTATCATCCCTTGCTGTTGGCAATACTTTCTGGAGCTACTGGAGCTGCAGTTCAACATCTTAAATGGCAACTGTTCTGCTTCAGGCCTAATTGGATTGGAACAAAGAACCACCTACTGGCAAAAAGTTCAAATCGGAACTCCCTCACTCTCAATCTCTGATTCAGCTGGCAATAAAACTGGCCTAGGGTACCAAGACGGGCCCGGTTCATCTTCCTCAGAACCTGTCACTAACTGACCGGGTCATGGACCGTTCACAACAGCAACTATGCAGAATTTTTAATTTCAAAGTTTCAGGGTAGACTTTCCCATCTCTACTTGGAGATGCAAAAGGAGACTGAGTGAACAATCTCAAGGGTTTAAAGGATATATCACCGAGCCACTGTAAGCCAGTGTTTGTAGGGTTTCCTGCATTCTAAGACCGCCATGAAAAAAGGGAATACCAATATGTACCAACATATTTGACGCTCCTCTGAACTCAGTGGACATAGCATTAGTCCACTGTGAAAAATGGCCAATCCATGTCAGTTGAGCCACATCTTTATGAGGGGGGAATGCCCTTTATTATAAAGACAGACCCCATATGATAAAGAAATCCAATGGTTGTTTTATAATATCCTGAGAGATTTCCAGGACCACTAAGGGGCAGCAATGTGGGAGGGAGATAAAGGGATCTCTCCGTAACCTCTAATTAAAGCAAATTTTTGAGAATTTCCAGGAAATACTTGAAGCAGAGCACTGCACTTGCATATTCAGGGGTGTCTTCGGAGAGGGGCGGCATACAAATCTAAATAATAATAAATAAATAAATAAATAAATATTTTCGGCTCTCTATAAGAACGGAGTAAAATTATAAATTAAAATAAAATTACTTTCCCCCCCACCCCCTACTATGCAATAATAACCACATTTCACCAAATTAGGAAACTGGATATTTCCTATCCTGGACATCAGCTTTCTTTTACCTGTGCATGATGAATATAATTAGCATCTTCTTGGAATCTCTGTATTAATTTGGAATTTTCTAGCCCAGCTTTTGCTACAGAACTGTAGTTGACCAATACCCTCTTCTGGTCTACTTGGGACATCACTGCCTTTATTTTAATCAAGTTTCTTTTGATCTATACATCAGCTCCTTCACCTCTAAATACTTGTATCTTATGACAGCGGAAACAGGTGGGTTTTTTTTCTTTTTAATAAAGAAAATGATTTCATTACTGATTGCAAGATTAATTTACTTCTCAAAAGGGAGTGGGACAGGAAGGGATGAAAGCTCCTCAAATCATACATTATGATACATATACACAAGAAAGTTGCAATGTAGAAATGTTTGGATTATTTTACACTTTACGTTACTAATTGGAGTTAGGGAAAAAAACACCTGGAAGACAAGACGGTGGAAGCAGCAACTCTAGTGGTAAAATCCATTTTTTTTTTTACTAACGGTGTGGCTTAGTGGGTGTAGCAGGGGAAGGATACTGCAAAATCCCCATTCCCTCCCCACTCCTGGGGGGAAGGATATTGAAAAATCATTCCCACCCCACTCTGTGGCCAGACAGAGGTGGTATTTCCTGGTTCTTTAAACTACTCAATATTTCTGCTACCGGTTCTCCAGAACCTATCAGATACCTGCTGGATTTCACCCATGCAGCTGGCTGAAAACAGAAAATGGTCTTAGCTGTATAAAATCAGAGGAATCCATCCATTCACCATTTGGACTCGATTGTTCAACTGTCATGACAACGGTCCATGATATATAATATTGTAGAGGTGATCTGAAGGAAGGAGACTACTTCCAAGTAAAAAGTAACACACTGTACCTATGCTGTGGCAGGATATGCCTGAGAATATGTAAAGTACAAGTCTTCTGGGAAACATGAGGCAGCATCCTGACGGTGCATGTTTCTGAATTTTTATGTAATTTGTGTCACATCTAGAAAACAAGCAAGTTGACAGTAGCCTCAATAGTAAGCAGTGCAGCAATACTCTGGGCTGACTAGCCAAATCCCTACAAATGAGGGCAGAGGGAGCCTCTCTATAGAATATTGAATATTATCTACAACAGTGTTTCCCAACCTTGGCAACTTGAAGATATTTGGACTTCAACTCCCAGAATTCCCCAGCCAGCGAATGCTGGCTGGGGAATTCTGGGAGTTGAAGTCCAAATATCTTCAAGTTGCCATGGTTGGGAAACACTGATCTACAACATAGTAATAGTTTGGTAACAATTCTGTAGTAGTAAATTATTTTCTTCTGTTGATTGAAATTCAATTTTCCCCTGCATTACATTTGTGACTGTCAACCTGACTATTCACTGCAAAATTGTTACAACTATTTATAATAAAATACTGTCTTGCTTGATCATTCTAGTTCTGAATTAACTATAGTTCATAAAATCATATACCAAAATGTTCTTCCTGTTAATGACTACTTCACCTTCAACTGCAATAGCACACAAGCACATAATAAATTTAAACTACCGGTAAATGTTAACTGCTCTAGACTGCAAAAAATATGACTTGGGCAATAGAGTGATCAATGCCTGGAATGCACTACTTTACTCTGTGGTTTCTACTTCTAATCTCAAAACCTTTAACCTTAGATTATCTACAATTGACCTTTCCCCCCTTTCTAAGAGGTCTGTAAGGGGCCTGCAATATGCACCATTGTGCCTACCATCCCTGTCCTATTGTCTTTTATCATTATTTTTATCCTTACTTTTTTAATGTTTATACAAACTACCATCCTGTAATTGTTTGACAAAATATATAAATAAATAAAAACATCAAATAAATATTTTCTCTATTTTAGATCTGCATGGATTAGTCAATTCTTCATGATATGGAAAATTGCTGGACTAAAAAATGAGCTGTCACATCTTCAGATAACTTTCATCTTCCACCAAAACATCCTTCAGAAAGTGTCACCTCTTCCCCTGACTCACTTTTTTTTAGGGGAACTTTTCTTTGGGTTTCTTAGCCAATTAGTTTGGGTGGGGTGGGGGTGGTACTGCTAATTACAGATATACAACTGAGCAATAAGGATGCCAAGTATGTTGCTAGCTCTCCCTCGTATGCTATTAATTTATAAAAATAAATTAGGCAGGAAAGAAATTACTGAAAAGACAGAGATGAGTCACCTGATTGTTCTGGAAATGACTAGTATGATGAAAGGAATTATGATGGCTGAATGGATTTCAACCAACAGGCCACTGCTGCTTCCTATATCAAAAAGCAGAGATCCTTTTTTAAATGACTAAGCAGATGCATATTAGATTCCTTGCATATTTTTTTTAAAAAGGCAATACAGTAGTCCCTCGCTATACCACGCTTCACCTACTGCGGCTTCACTTCATCGCGGGTTTCTGAGGAAGTCGATCGGCAGATTTAAACAGCCCGCCGAACTCGATCGGCAGGTTTTTTAAAAAATAAATAAATCTAAAATTGTAAATACTGCATTTAAATACTGTATCTAAAATAAATACTGTGTGGGAAGGGTTTATAAACACTTAAAACAATGAAAACTTACCAAACAATTACAATATAAATACTTAAATAAGTACTATCAGTCGATAAATTCCCCATCACGGATTTCACCTATCGCGGCCAGGTCTGGAACGTAACACCAGCGATAGGTGAGGGACTACTGTAATCATAATATGGATCTCTGCAGGAGCTCTCCTGGCCATGGCTAACCTCTCTTGTCCTGGCAGGAGCAAAGAAGAAAACCTTTAAATTTTGCACGAATTCTATCTGGGAGAGGATAAACCCATCCAGAACTCAAATCAGATGGACCTTCAAATTCACAGCCACTCAAGTCTTCCTTGGGTTGTGTAGGGAATCTGGGAGATGTCCTTGAGGAAAACAACCAAGAGCCATTAAAGAGAGGTTTAACCCTTAAAGCAGTGGTCCCCAAACTACGGCCTGGGGGCCGGATGCGGCCCGTTGAGGCAATTTATCCGGCCCGCGGCAGCCCACGAGATTTTATCAATAGATATAATAAGCTCCCGAATCTCCTGTCAACTCACTGCGGTCTGCTGCTGAGCGAGGAGGTGGTACAGAGGCAAGGGGCGGGGATGATAGGAGGGAGAGAGAGAGAGGGAGAGATACAAAGAGGAAGAGAGAAAGAGAATGAGTGAGAGAAAGAGAGGGAGGGACAGAGAAAGAAAAAGAGGGAGAGATAGAGAGGAAGAGAGAAAGGGGGATAGATGGAAAGAGAGAGAGAGAAAAGAGAAAAATGAGAAAATGAGGGAGAGAAAATGAGGCAGAAGAAAATGAAACAAATGAGAGAGAAGGAAGAAAAGAGAGAGGGAAGAGAGAAATGGAGAGGAAGGAGGGAGGGAGGAAAGGAAGGAAGGAGAAATGGAGGGAGTTTGTTGATTTAAGTTTAAATTACTTTATTACATAATTATTTAATTACTTCTTTATTTTAAATATTGTATTTGTTCCCATTTTGTTTTTTACTTTAAATAAGATTTGTGCAGTGTGCATAGAGATTTGTTCATAGGGTTTTTTTGTAGTCCGGCCCTCCAACAGTCTGAGGGACAGTGAACTGGCCCCCTGTGTAAAAAGTTTGGGGACCCCTGCCTTAAAGGTTAAAGAGAGGGCTAAAATGTCCCTTAAGTCCTGGGAAACAAGAGAGTGTTTGGAAGAGGCACATGCAGGCTGTTTGATGCTCAACAGGTTGTGCCAAAGTCTGATCTTTTCCATTCAGATCATTACCACTTCCAGACCTTGACAAAGAACTCAATAATATCACTTGGACACAGTAATGTGGGGATGTGTTATTAAGTATCACCAGCGATGCCCGATCCCATGTTGAAGTAGTTTCATGTAGATTAGTGGTTTCCAAACATGGCAACTTTAAGACTTGTGGACTTCAACTCCCAGAATTCTCCAGCCAGCTATGCAATGCTATGCTGGCTGGAAAATTCTGGGAGTTGAAGTCCACAAGTCTTAAAGTTGCCAAGTTTGGGAACCACTGATGTAGATGATAAATGAGGAGAGAAAACAGGCTTGAGGGACCCTCAAAAGAAGGCTTTCAGGCTAGATCTCCACCCCTCACTGATTGGGACTGGCCCCAGATAAAGAAGGAAAACTACTGGAACACTGGGCTTTTTGCTCCTAAACCTTGAGGCCAGGGGTATCAAAAACTGCTGAAAGATGAAGGAGATTGGGGTACATGCAGGATAAACACCATCTACAACTTTTGTATTTCACATTACTGTCCAGCTGCTTCTCCAAATAACCCATTTGGCTAGATGAAATGTTTGGTTGTCTTCTAATCTAGAATATATTTTTCCTGAGGGTGGATAGTTTTTCTAGGCTGCCGAAAGCTTATTTGGTGTTTACTCACTTCTATTTTTATACCATTTATTTTATATTTATTTATTGGACTGATATGCCGCCCCTCTCTGTGGATTCGGGGCGGCTTACAACATTTCAATAAAAAATACAATATATACAACACTTCTAAATCTAATTAATAGAAATTATTAATTTAAAAATTTATTCCTGACATAAATAAGAAACGTTCTTTTGCTCTGGCTTTACGGTTGTCAATCATGCTGTTACAGATTCGCATAAACTTCATTCTTCTAAAGTTTTGGTTGCATAAAAGTGGTTGATCAATCTTGATGTAAGATAAATGAGTCATACAATCTGACCTTTCTCAGGTGACTTGTCTACCTGCAGGTCCAATTCCACTGAATTGAAACCAGGATATACTTAACGAGAGAGATGATGATGAAACAATATGGGACGACTGTGAATTAACAGGGGAAAAAGCAACAAAAGGCTGGATTGCAAAATAACATTAGACGCACCAACATTTTAATAGTGTCTTTATGTAATCTTGATCACAATTTACATTACAGAACAGATTAAAAAGCCATGAAACTTTCATGACAGTAAGAGTCCAGCTCTGGATTTTTTTTAGGAGCAACTCCCAGATAGAGGAGAGCACTGGTGCCTCCTGAAAGGTCTAACTAACAACATTGACACCTGTAAAAAGGATCTTGAAACACTTCATCAGCTGCTTCTCACCATCTTTGTATCAGGAACAACCTATCCCTAAGCACCTAATAGATGATGCACCATGTATCTACTCTGTGAATGCATGCAGTCTCTGAAAGGAAGTGTGACCCTCTGTGGCCTGTACTACTCTCTTGGCCACGGTTGTTTAAAATGTGACTGGAGATCCAGGAGACTTATTAGAAAACCCAAAAGAAATCCTCTAAACCCTGAACTTCCTGTGGACTATGCACTAATTAGAGTGCCTTCCTGTCTTATACACCCACACTCTCTTTCAGAGTCCATTGAGATCCATATTCACGGGAGCAGGCTTGGACTGGTCCTCTTCTCAAGGGACATTGGAAATGGCAGGGTTACGTGATCAGAGAGACAACACACTGGAGAACACTGCAGCACCTGCCAAAGAAAAGACAGCACAGTCCTGTGAATTATGCAGAACCCACGAGCCTTACAGTGAGGATTTAAAGTCACATCCCAAGGCCAGAAATCAGAATATGGGCAAAAGAAAACCAAGCCCAAAGCCAACAGTCTCAACTTAAGATACAGATGTTTGATGTCCCTCGGCATATGGAGGACAGGTTTCATACTCCCCAAAGCAGGCAGGATTGGTTTCTTTTGGAAGAAGGGGAAGGGAGGAGTTTACAGGTGACCCTCCAAAGGAGAGAAGCAACTATTTATTTTATTTTTATTTATTTATTTATTTATTTTGTCCAATACACAAAGAGGGTTTAGTGGGTATATATCTATATACACATAGTAAAATACATGATGAAGGTTATAGAGGAGATACTCATAGTAAAATATATCTAAGAAATAATAGAAAAGAAGATATAGTAATAGAACATATAAATGAAAGAATAGAAGAAGAGATATAGGAATAGAAGAAAGGTATAGGAGATAACTATGTTATCTTTGCTCCTTCAAACCTCCCAAATTGGAAAGGAAGCAGGCAACATGCAGCCTACAGGACATATTTTTACACCCTTAAAAATTAAGGGCTTTGTGTCTGCATAAACTTAGCCCAAGAAGCCTTTCAGGGAAACAGTACACATTTTTGTCTTTGTTGAAAGCAAACTCTCTGTTAAGACTTTAATTTCAAGCATTTTTTAAGCAAATTCTGCTCTGCAGGTGAAATTAGAAGGGCTTGGAGGCTTGGTCTTTCTATCTGAAGGCTTAAACGTGATCACTATCCATATATGTAAGTATTCTGTGTGAAAGTACACACTTTTATAGGTTCAAAGGCAGGTACGAAGGCATATATTTGCAGGAATCACACTTGAAACACAGCTAATAGAGGTATGTCAAAAGGCACTCTCCTGCAGGTGGTGACAAGCATTTGTAAATCTTGTGGAATCTTTATACAGGACCACTGAAATGAATCACTGAATTAGGAGGATCCTTGCAGCTCATGTATCCCAGGTCCATGTTTAGGACAGCAATCTGCTAACAAAACCAGAATACCTCCAGGACCGCCTTCTGCTGCATGAATCCCAGCGACCAGTTAGGTCCCACAGAGTTGGCCTTCTCCGAATCCCGTCGACTAAACAATGCCGTTTGGCGGGACACAGGGGAAGAGCCTTCTCTGTGACAGCCCCGGCCCTCTGGAACCAGCTCCCCCCAGATATCAAGAGTTGCCTCCACCCTCCTTGCCTTTCGTAAGCTCCTTAAAACCCACCTCTGTCGTCAGGCATGGGGGAATTGAGATATTCCCTTCCCCATGGCTTATAAAAAAATTATGCATGGTATGTCTGTATGTATGATTGGTCTCTTAAATTGGGGTTTCTTTTTAAAATTAACTTAAATATTAGATTTGTTTATATTGTTTTACTACTGTTGTTAGCCGCCCCGAGTCTGCGGAGAGGAGCGGCATACAAATTTGATTAATAAATAAGAAAAATAAATAAATAAGAAAACGGAATCATTTCACTATCGAGATCTAGACCATCCCCATTGATTAACAGCTCCCTTCATGAGGTATTTCCTCCTAATATTCAGCCTAGATCTAATTTCTTTTCATTTTAGTTTGTTGGTTCTCATTTCCAACCTCGATTTCAGCAAAGAAAAAGGATTTATACTCTTTTGCTCATTACAGCATTTAGCTGCCCATACATCTGCTTGCAAAATCTCTTCGCTTTGTTAAAAAAAGATGGCCGCTCTTTCCATTCTTCTATATGGGACTTGATTTCCGGGTCACTTTATTTCATTCCATTTCAACTGTATTTGTAACAGTTATTATGTGTGGTAACTCTGTGTGGCTTATATTTTATTATTTATTACATTTTACTCTGGTAGCCTTTCACTGCAGTTTCTCTACGAAGTATCATCTTCCATAATCTGGACATGTTTCCATTAAGTCCAGGCCACGATTGGCCTGGCTTTTTAAGGGGCCGTATCCCATTGCTTGCTCACATCCAGCCAACCCTTTCTCCCAAAACACTTTGGGCAAGCCTCATCTACCCCTGTCCTTTATCAAGGAGTCTGATTATCTTTTCTTCTCCCAAGATACAGAATCCCCCATTTATCCCAGTCAAATATCAGATTGTCACAGAACGCTAGCACTCCACAGGCCAAGCAACAGAAACTTACTCTTGGGGCTGCTCTGGCCATCAGGTTCAGGGACCTTCCAATCCATTTTTCTCCCTTTTTCATAGAGGGCTTTCAGAACCTTCCGGAACTCCTCAGGTTCCAAACCTCCAGTGCTCAGGCCCATGTATTTCCGGTACAGCTGAAGTGCCGTTCGTGCATCTTCAATGCTGTCATGAGTCTCTCCTTGAATTTTCAGGTCTAAGAAAAAGGGGGAAAAAAAAAGAGAGAGAGAGAGAAATCCAACACACAGCATATGGAACAACACATCATGGGGAAGAGCCTTCTCTGTGGCGGCCCC
The DNA here is from genome assembly GCF_031021105.1 of Erythrolamprus reginae. Classification (NCBI taxonomy): domain Eukaryota; kingdom Metazoa; phylum Chordata; class Lepidosauria; order Squamata; family Dipsadidae; genus Erythrolamprus; species Erythrolamprus reginae. Next base: position 180,162,239 of record NC_091951.1, on the reverse strand, counting down.
GGCCCTCTGGAACCAACTCCCCCCAGAGATTAGAACTGCCCCCACCCTCCTTGCCTTTCGTAAGCTACTTAAAACCCACCTCTGCCGCCAGGCATGGGGGAATTGAGATCCTCTTTCCCCCTAGGCCTTTACAATTCTATGCATGGTATGTATGTATGTATGTTTGACTACAAAGAACGCAGCACACACAAACACTGTACAAACTTTCCTTTACTAATTAAGGACTACTAATGAGCTTTCTTAGTAGACCTCAACCACAAATACAGTTTGAAGCAATATTTTCTGAACACTGGCTGTTAATTCAATTTCATTAACAGCCAGCACGAGTCCACGAAATAATAACTCAATTCTGAGTAAAGTGTCTTGTGGAAAAAATTAATCTTGTGGTTGGCAAAATGCCCAGAAGCAATTTGCAGGGAAAATGCCAAGAAGAGAACAAGAGCTGATCAGAAATTTCTGGAGTCAAGACACGAAGGAACGTGAACAATGTTGTTTCCTGCAAATTGGCTCCTTTGCCATCATCCCTTAAATAGGAGAGTGGCCAATTAGTCCCAAGCCTTACTCCCGAGGAGACCTCCTCCTGAGGAATCATTCCTGCCTTTTGGCAGCTCTGCGTGCCCATGCATTGAGAATAGGCTCCTCCTCCTTTTCCTCATCACTGATTGGAGCTTCTGGAGGTTCTGAAGGCCCTGGCTGAATCTCCGCCTCTGGCACTGAATCCTCTCCAGCCTCCTCACTGTCCGGCCCGGTGCCAGCTGAACAGACTGCTGGCACATCACCACATCATCCTCTTCACTGTCAGAATCAGCTACCAGCTGCACAGGCTGTTGTGGCGGAACACAACAACTAGGTACACTGGACCAGGAAATCAACTCCACAGGAAGACATAAAACTACTTTTATTGCATTTGGGCTTTAATCACAAAACGGCAAGTCTGCTTGTGTGGCACCTCATCCTCCTCCGTTTTAAAATGAGGACCCGGATTGTGGGGGCCACTGTTCCCCATAAGAAAGCGCTCTCGCAGCCCCCTCGCTGACAGAGAGAGAGGGGGGGAGAGAGAAAGTAAGTGAGAAAGAGAGAGAAAGAGAAAGAGAAAGGGGGGAGAGAGAATTAGCAAGAGAGAGAAGAGAAAGCAAGCAAGAGAAATAGAAAAAGTGAGAGAGAAAGAAAGCAATAGAGAGAAAGAAAACAAGAGAGAAAGAGAGAGAGAGCGAGCAAGAGAGGGAGAGAGAGAAAGCGAGGGAGAGAGAAAGTGAGAAAAAGAAAGAGAGAGCAAGAGGGGGAGAGAGAAATGACTCTTGATTTAAAGCATATGGTAAAAAGCACCCAAATGATAACAGAGAAAAAAAAACCCAGCCTTGTGTGTGTGTGTGTGTGTGTGTGAACTCTTGAACCATTTCCAATAGCTCACCTGTTATTGGAAATGGTTCAAGAGATCACACACACACACAGACACACACAAGGGGGGAGGAGACAGGGATGGAAAAAGAGGAGAAGATAGTAATAATAATAATAGATTTTGGTTTTGTTTTATTAATTTCTTTTAATTAAAAAAAGGGAATTTTTGTCTTATTTATTTATTTATTTATTTATTTATTTATTTATTTATTTATTTATTTATTTATACTTCTATGCCGCCCAGTCCCAAAGGGACTGCCGCTCAGACACTATACCTTTCCGCCCACACCACAAAAAAATTAGAGGGAACATTGGTGGGGGCAATAGGCTGGCTCTGTTAAAAAGTGCTATTGCTAACATGTTGTAACCCGCCCTGAGTCTAAGGAGAAGGGCGGCATAAAAATTGAATGAATGAATGAATGAATAAATAAAGTTCTGTGAATTAGGGAGGTCTCTGCCTGAGCAGTTTCCAAGCTATTATCTCCTTGTTCTGCACTTAAAAGTTTCAGATGCTTCTGTGTAGATATCAGTTCCTGCACGTTTTCATCAGTATCCTCTTCCTGAGAACTGTACCTGAGGAATTCTTTAGCAACTATATTACTCTTTCATGCAGGATGGCTTGGCTGACTGGAAGAGGGGCGCAGCTTAACACTGCCCACAGGATTATTGTACTGACCAGAGGTGGGTTTCAGCTGGTTCTGACCAGTTCTGGAGAACCGGTAGCAGAAAGTTTAAGTATTTCGGAGAATTAACAGTGGAAATTTTGAATAGTTCAGAGAACCGGTAAATACCACCTCTGACTAGTCTTGCCTCCATCCATTCTCTAGTCCCAGCTGATCGGGAGGAAATAGGGATTTTGCAGTAACTTCCCCCTGGAGCGGGGAGGGAATGGAGATTTTACAACATCCTTCCCCTGCCAAACCACCAAGCCATGCCCACAGAACCAGTAGTAAAACTTTTGAATCCCACCACTGGTACTGACCCAAAAAATACCAGGCAAGGAAACGAAGGGAGATCATTCTTTTCCTGGGCATGTGGAACAAATACACTGTGTCGATGACTTGATCCCGGGGAACCTGTAAGAGGCAGGTATAGCCCTATTAGCACACAACCACATAATCATTTCTCAAAGAGATCTCAGTCTACAAGACCTTCTAACCTTAGATCAAAACCAGACTTGCCCTAAGGCCCACTTCCTCCAATGGAGATAAGAAAGCAAGACAAACAACTAAATCTGGTAGTTAATATAACTGAAAGCAAATTAGCTGAATGCCTTTGATGTATTTAATAATTTTTGCTTTCCATATTAAAAGAATCTGATAGCAATTTCTGGGTGGCTCAGGAGCTGACCTGGGCAGAAGCTTCCTCAGTGACTTCAACAGCGGCAGAGCTTCTAATGTAGTTGAAAAGATCTTAAAAATTCAAGAAGATATTCGGAGCTACCTCTGCCTTGAAAATAGCTCATGATGAATTCTACAGGACAGTCAAACATTAGCAGTTCACGGCGTGCTTTATGACTTTTTGTATTAGAATGTCATAAAATGCTTTATGATATTTTTTTTTGTCATAAAATGTTTTATAAAATTTGCCAGATTTCAATTCCACAGTCATCATGGCTAGATTTTGGACACATGGGTGGACTTTGGACGCATTCTCTAAATTAGGCCATGTGGTGTACCTTGGTTTTATCCTGTGATGTACTGTTTTGCCTAGTTAAAAGTTGCAGACACGAAAAGTTGTTAGCAGTGTACCAGTAAGATCCTAGCCTTGCTCCTTTTCTTATGTGTGCTGTCTTCTCTCTCACACATACATTCCTTTGCAACCCTTTCACATGTGAGGTCTAAACTGATCATCCTATCTGGCGAATGCCCAAGCACTGGGGGACCTGAGAAGCCAAAGTCACTTGAGTCATTTCTTACTCTACTACAGGAACTGCTGTAAAAACTTTCCTCCACCCACCCTGGAAGTGCAGAGAACACCATTTATTTCCAGTGGATCTTGGCCCGAATTGTGCAATTTCCAACTTACCGTTCTTGTTATTGTTTCATCGCTTTTTAAATTGGCTGCCAATGATGAATTGTGTGGTTGCTTTTATTGTTCAACTGTTTGTTGGCTGTCCAGGGTTGCCATGGTGGGGTGGGTGGCCGTGTAAATTAAACAAATAATTCCAGATACAAGATACAATAAGGGACTATGTGGGATTGTCTACAGAATTACAGCACTGGAAAAACAATTTGAGTCAGGGAATCTAATTTAAGGTATTAAGTCATTCGTACATATTACTCCTGTTCAGTTACATCTCCATTACTATACCTTCTTTATACATGCTCTATTCTCACTCACTATAAGAGTTTAACCTGTAAAAGAGAGACAGAGAGAGAGAGATCTATCAAGATTTTATAAGGAGACAGTCACCATGATATTGATAACCCGGAAGTCTTTTTGCAATCCATGGCCCACAAACTTGACTCCAACATCTATAAGGAAGCGTAGCTTTAAATAGGTGGATTTGAGGGTTGTGAGATGCTTGGATGAAATTTTGGCATCCAGGTCGCCTGGCTTTATTCCTGAGTACTGAGTAAGATAATCCACCACCTACAAGAACAAAGAAAATGGAATCATTATGTATTGAAGGGTCTTCTTTGTCCCTTCTCATCTTTGGGTGGGTCTACTCCCCAATCAAAAACATGTGTCATTACCTGATAGGAAAAAGGCAGAGAAATTACTATTAATGTGCTAGAAAACAAATAATTAAAAAACCCAAAGCAAAACGGAAAGAACAAGCTTCAGCTCAACCGTAGCAAGACTAAGTGACTTTGGGTGTTTGGGGCTCCTGGTTCTTGAGACTCTATTCCTATTATACAGCCTTAAAGCCACTTAGAAACATAGAAACATAGAAGATTGACGGCAGAAAAAGACCTCATGATCCATCTAGTCTTCCCTTATACTATTTCCTGTGTTTTATCTTAGGATGGATCTATGTTTATCCCAGGCATGTTTAAATTCAGTCACTGTGGATTTACCAACCATGTCTGCTGGAAGTTTGTTCTTTAGGTAAATCTCTACTACTCTTTAGGTAAAATAATATTTTCTCACGTTGCTTCTGATCTTTCCCCCAACTAACCTCAGATTGTGCCCTCTTGTTCTTGTGTTCACTTTCCTATTAAAACACTTCCTTCCTGGACCTTATTGAACCCTTTAACCTATTTAAATGTTTTGATCATGTCCCCCCTTGCCGTTCTGTCCTCCAGACTATACAGATTGACTTTCCACTTTTTGTTTTAGGTGGGGTTGCACTATCCCCAAAAAAACCTGTGTGCAATCTGGGGATGGTCTTTACGGCGCCTGTGAAGTGTGAAGTCACAGCCATCCCACTAAGGGCCTTTGCACAGCTATGTGTTGTGTGTCTGGTTCTGGACCAGGAAGCTCTGCTTGGGGTCTCTTATATCTTGGTCACACACTCTGTGAGCTGCACTGGTTGCCAGTCTGCTTCCAGGTGCAATTCAAGATGCTGGCGATGACCTATAAAGCTCTTCATGGCAGAGAACCAGGTTATTTGAGGTATTGTCTCTCTACAGTCAGGTCCTGTTGTGATTCAGCCTGAGGCTCCTCAGGGACCGGCTGGATCTCTGCCGGATCCATGCCCAGAGGAGGAGGACAGTGAACAGGAGGGGGAGGACCAGGCAGACGGGGGAGAGGAACGTCAGGAAGAGGAGGAGGGAGAGCAGCCTGAGACCCCCGGGGAGGGGGGGGCTCTCCCCAGCTAGTAGCCTGGATTCATTGGATGAAGACGCACAGGCTATAATAGACATGAGGCAGCGACGTGCAGCTCAAAGACAGGGCCAATTAGAAAGGTATTTCCATCCCTGAATTGGCAACAGCTGGGTTTGGGTGTGGTTCTCCTCAGCAGGGTTGAAAAGGCAGGCCCGCCCTTACAGTCTTGTGGAGAGTTATGAACTAGGAGTCCTGTGACCTTGCTTCAATTCTCGGTGTCTCTGATCTTGGCTTGTGGCCTAGAAGTCTGGAAGACTTGGGGGAGGCGTGGGTTTTATTATCTACAGCGTTGTTTTTGCCAGCAAGAATCCTGTTTTATTGCCTGGCCATGCAACCTCTGTGAAGCTTCATAGTGTTCCTGTCTGTAAGAACAGTTTTTGTTACCTGTGTTTGCTTTGAAGTATATAAACTGCCTTTGCTTTTTACCAGTGTGTCTGGATACTCTTTTTGGTTGGGGTTGGCGTCTGGGGGGACCCAGACAGAACAGGTCCCATCAAGTCTTTTTCTGCCCTGGCTCCTTCTTTGTGGAAGATCATTCCTCCAGAGCTCAGATTGGTCTTGGACACTTTTTGCACAGTCTTAAAAACATGGGGATATGTTTTGAAGCTGCATTACCTGTTCTTGGGTAGAGATGTAATCATCAATGAAAGGAACTCCCTCGTTGGGACCCTGCCCCCGGACACACGTGATCCTGGCCACTGACATCTGGCTGGGTTTGATGGTGGATTTGGTCCCGTCACTGCGAAGCTCAGCTTCCTCCTATTGCAGATGATGAAAGAGTGAATAGATACTGCCTGTAATCAAAAGGATCCAGAAATCTCGCCTCTTCTCCTAATGCGTGATGCCTACCTCATTGAGGGTCACAAACTCAGCATCCAGTCCCACCAAGTCTCCAACCTGTGGCATCTCGCTCAGCATGAGGGGGATGAAAGTGGCGTGACATTTGCGCTGTTTGCGAGCAAGGGAAGCCTCGGCAAGCAACACGCTGGCTTCGATCGGGTTCTTGACTTGAAAAAGAAAATGAAATTTCATCACGGTTGACTCACTCTGAGATTACACTTGGTTTACAGAAAAAACCAAACAGAAAGGGAAATCCCGTCTCGGTCAGGGGATGCCCCAGAGAAAACCTCAAGAGCATAACGTCTTCCTTCGTACAAGTGATACTATTTTCTAAGAATAGCCGGATCACTCAAACCTAATGGGCCTAAAACTCTTCAAAGAAAACCTCTGGTGTCATGGGTCTGACTTCTCTAGAAGAATTGAACAACAGAGTTTAAAACAAGGATTTTATTTTAGGAAGACGGATCCACAACAGGGGTGACTCAATCCTGAAGCTGATCCCACCCGTTGACACCGTTCTGGAAACATGCCAAATAGATTTCTGATGGCATGCAGTTTCAGGAATCCACAATATCCCTTCACAGTCAATTCAATTCAAAATACAGTGTTCCCTTGATTTTTGCAGGGGATGCGTTCCGAGAAAGCCCGCAAAAGTTGAATTTCCACGAAGTAGAGATTCGGAAGTAAATGCACTATTTTTGGCTATGGACAGTATCACAAGCCTTCCCTTAACACTTTAAACCCCTAAAGTGCAATTTCTCATTCCCTTAGCAACCATTTAGATTATTACTCACCATGTTTATTGATTAAAGTTTATTAAAAAAATATTTATTAAAGGAAAGTTTGGCAATGATATATGACATCATCAGGCGGGGAAAACGTGGTATATGGAAAAAATCCGTGAAGTATTTTTTAATTAATATTTTTGAAAAACCGTGGTATAGACTTTTCGCGAAGTTTGAACCCGCGAAAATCGAGGGAACACTGTACATTAAAATTTAGATGGAGAACACCACTGCAGCTGCTTCTTGAAAAGTGGCCACCTGCCTTGACGTAAATACCTGGACATGCTGGTTTGTGTGGACAAACAGCTGCATAGCTGCTTCAACATTCACCTAAAACAGTGATTTTCAACCTTTTTTGAGCCGCGGCACATTTTTTACATTTACAAAACCATGGGGCACATTGAGTGGGAATGGGGGGGCCGCTAAAAAAAGTTTGGACAAAAAAATTCTCTCTCTCTCTCTTCCTCCCTTTCGCTCTATTTCTCTCTCTCTCCCTCCCTCTTTCTCTCTCTCTTTTCTCTCTCCTTCCCTCTTTCTTTCTCTCTTCCTTCCTTCCTCTTTTTTGCTCTTTCTCTCTCCCTCCCTACCTCCCTCTATGTCTTTCTCTCTCCCACCTTCCCTCCCTCTCTTTCTCTTTCTTTCTTTCTTTCTTTCTTTCTCTTTCTCTCTTTTTCTCTTTCTTTCTCTCTCTCTCGTTTTTTCTTTTTCCCTCTCTTGCTTTCTCTCTCTCTCTTGCTTTATTTCTCTCTCTCTTTCTTTCTGTTTTCTTTCTTTCTCTCTCTCTCTCTCTTTCTTTCGCTTTCTTTCTCTCTCTGAGCTTCGCGGCACACCTGACCATGGCACACTAGTTGAAAAACACTGACCTAAAACACCCTCCAACAATATCTCTTTCACAGCACACAACAAATGTGTGTGTTTGGCTAGCAATGTTTTTAATCCTTGACGCGACCTCTGTAGTCTCATGACGATCGCTCAGTTTGCTTCACTTCCTCTTGAGATTGCTGCACTTCCTTGCAAAATGTTATTTACTTTGTTGTCTCAATCTTTGTGGTGGCAGCTTATGACCCCCTCTCAAAAATTCCATCCTCACACTCACCGACTGTGAAGGAGGGCAAGGCTATTTCTCCTCCGGGCTGTACAATGGTTATTTATTATATGATGCTTCTCACTGGAATTTCCATTTGGCCGTAAAGGCAATTAAGGAAAAGATCAAGGAGTGGGTGCCCAGGGATTGTAAGGAAGGCTGAAAGTGAGGAAATTGGGGTTGTTCAACATGAGAACACAGATGACACTCCATGCAGTATAGAAACTCCCCCCCCCCAGTCCTAGGAAGGTTTCATGTGCATGTGCTGAATATGTACAAAATAGGTCCCTTAAAAAACAACCAAGTGGATATAAGCAGGATGAACTGCCTGAAGTCTATATACCACTTGTTAAATGGGCAGAGCTATCTTTGTGGGGAAGCAGGAAGGAAAGCTTTATCTGCCTTCTTTGATAAGGAGATTTCACCGGGCAATGTAAGGCAGGCAGGACCCTCTGCAATTCCCATTGGCAGTCTATGTGCCGAGTCTAAGCCCTATAGCTCGATTAATTAATTAATTTATTTATTTTGTCCAATACACAATGAGGGTTTTAGTGAGTATATATCTATATACACAGTAAAATACATGATGAAGGTTATAGAGTAGATACTCATAGTAAAATATATCTAAGAAATAATAGAAAAGAAGGTATAGTAATAGAACATATCAATGAAAGAACAGAAGAAGAGATATAGGAATAGAAGAAAGGAATAGGAGATATAGGAGAGCAATAGGACAGGGGACGGAAGGCACTCTAGTGCACTTGTACACGCCCCTTACTGACCTCTTAGGAATCTGGATAGGTCAACCGTAGATAATCTAAGGGTAAAGTGTTGGGGGTTTGGGGATGACACTATGGAGTCCGGTAATGAGTTCCACGCTTCGACAACTCGGTTACTGAAGTCATATTTTTTACAGTCAAGTTTGGAGCAGTTAATATTAAGTTTAAATCTGTTGTGTGCTCTTGTGTTGTTGTGGTTGAAGCTGAAGTAGTCGCCGACAGGCAGGATGTTGCAGCATATGATCTTGTGGGCAATACTTAGATCTTGTTTAAGGCGTCTTAGTTCTAAGCTTTCTAGGCCCAGGATTGAAAGTCTAGTCTCGTAGGGTATTCTATTTCGAGTGGAGGAGTGAAGGGCTCTTCTGGTGAAGAATCTTTGAACATTTTCAAGAGTGTTGATGTCTGAGATGCGATATGGGTTCCAAACAGATGAGCTGTATTCGAGGATTAACCTGAATATAACTGCTGTCTTGTCAAACTAAGCATCATATAAAGCAAATTATCCATTTGGAGCATTATTGTTATTTTTTGTCGTATGGGGAGCAATTTTTTTCTGGCAGGAGAACGAGAGGGCCCAGAGAAACAAGCTTAAATTAAATCATAGTTATGCTTTTGCTTATTTCTAGACGAACAAAGCTTTTTTCCTACACCTAATTGATATTTAAAATGCGTGTTTTTTTAAAAATAAATTATTTGGCCAGTCAAGCTTACAGGGATCTATGAACTGGGCTTGTGGTGGAATGACATACAATTGAATCACACTCTATTCCTATTATACAGCCTTTAAAGCCACTGAGAAACATAGAAACATAGAAGATTGACGGCAGAAAAAGACCTCATGATCCATCTAGTCTACCCTTATACTATTTCCTGTATTTTATCTTACAATGGATATATGTTTATCCCAGGCATGTTTAAATTCAGTTACTCTGGATTTACCAACCACGTCTGCTGGAAGTTTGTTCCAAGCATCTACAACTCTTCCAGTAAAATAATATTTTCTCACGTTGCTTCTGATCTTTCCCCCAACTAACCTCAGATTGTGTCCCCTTATTCTTGTGTTCACTTTCCTATTAAAAACACTTCCCTCCCGAACCTTATCTAACCCTTTAACCTATTTAAATGTTTCGATCATGTCCCCCCTTTTCCTTCTGTCCTCCAGACTATACAGATTGAGTTCATTAAGTCTTTCATGATACGTTTTATGCTTAAGACCTTCCACCATTCTTGTCGCCCGTCTTTGTACCCGTTCAATTTTATCAATATCTTTTTGTAGGTGGGGTCTCCAGGACCGAACACAGTATTCTAAATGTGGTCTCACTAGGTATACAGCGGGATCACAATCTCCCTCTTCCTGCTTGTTATACCTCTAGTGAGGTCAATTAACTTGGTCAATAACATCTCCCTCTAGATGTACCTGTATAGTAAGGGGGCTAGCTGCTAGAGTTCCTGAACAAATATTTCAGTACAGGCTGTTGTCAACTAGTCCTCGGAGAGGGGCGGTATACAAATCCAATCAATCAATTAACTAACTAACTAACTAACTAACTAACTAACTAACTAACTAACTAACTAACTAACTAACCTAACTAACGACTGTTGTTTAGTGATTGTTCAAATTTACGCCAAACCTCCCCGGAACCTGACTAGTTTCAAAGTTACAAAGGACCCAGCATCAGACAACTGAATTTTGCGGTCTCAGCAACTGGCCCGTATTTATGATTGTTTGTGGCATCCCACAGTCACGTGACTGCATTTGATGACATTTCTGCTGGCTTTTACTTCTGGTTTTCAACAAAACTGACCTATAGTGAACAACTGGTTTGCTTTAGAGCCATTGCAAAAAGCAAACAAACATTGCCTTGGTCATGTAAGTGGCCTCGACCATCTCAATTTAGGACCACAATGGGCAGTTCTGTTATAGTCATAGGTCAATGTCATTACAATAAGTTATAGTAAGTCAATCATCTAGTATTTGTTTAGGAATTCCTGCAGTCATCCTTCTTATATAGAGTAGTACCTCGTGATACGAACCCCTCGTTATACGAACTTTTTGAGATACGAACCTGGGGTTCGGAATTTTTTTGCCTCTTCTTACAAACTTTTTTCGCCTTACAAACCCACCTCTGCGAACGCCGAACCCGGAAGTTCGGCAAAAGTTCAGGTTCGGCGTTCGGGAGGCCGCTGAGAAGCGCTGCCGCCCGGCTGTCACCTTTGCAAAAGAGCCGTGCAGCTGTCAGCCGGTCAGGAGGCTCAAATGGAGGTGGGGAATCCCAATAGGGAATTCAAGGGGTGGAGCTTTGATGTCACGGAGACGTTCTTCCTGGCTGGCCGAAACGTGGACTCCAGGAAGGACATCTTCGTGATGTCAAAGCTCCGCCCCTGGAATTCCCTATTGGGATCCCCCACCTCCGTTTGAACCTCCCGACCGGCCAACAGCTGCACGGCTCTTCTGCAAAGGTGATAGCCGGGCGGCGGCACTTCTCGGCGGCCTCCCAAACCCGAACCCGAACTTTTGCCGAACTTCTGGGTTAGGCATTCGGGAGAATGCCAAGAATCCCCCCGGCTGTTTCAGGAGGTGACAGACGGGCGGTGCCGCTTCTTGGCGGCCTCCCGAACTCAAATTTTTGCCGAACTTCCGGGTTCAGGAGAATGCTGAGAAGCGCCCGGCTGTTTCAAAAGGTGACAGCTGGCCGCCGCCGCCCAACGGAGTGCCGTTTTTGCGATTTTGTTTTTTTGCTTGCACGCATTAATCGGTTTTACATTTTTTCCTATAGGAAACATTGTTTCGTCTTACGAACTTTTCGCCTTACGAACCTCCTCCTGGAATCAATTAAGTTCATAAGACGAGGTATCACTGTATATACATATATACTGTATATACCAGTGTTTCCCAACCTTTTTTGAGCCGCGGCACATTATTCATATTTTCAAAATTCTGGGGAACACTGAGGGGGGGGGGGCGCGGGGGGGGGCTAAAGAAAAGTTTGGACAAAAAAAAATCTCTTCCTCCATTTCACTCTATTTCTCCCTCCCTCTTTCTCTCCCTTCCTTCCCTTCTTTCTCTCTCCATCCCTCTTTCTTTCTTTCTTTCTTTCTTTCTTTCTTTCTTTCTTTCTTCCTCTCTTTTTTGCTCTCTTTCTCTCTCCTTCCTTCCCTGCCTCTATGTCTTTCCCTCTCCCTCCTTCCCCCCTCTCTTTCTCTCGCTCTCTTGCTTTCTTTCTCTCTCATTCTCTCTCCCCTCCTTTTTCTCTCTCTTTCTCTCTTGTTCACCACGCTGGCAACAGAGAGAAAAAGAAAGTGAGAGAGCCGGAGAGAGTGGAGGGAGAGAGCCGGCGGCTGTTGTCTTCGCCTCCGCCAGCCAGCTCTGCAGCTAAGAGACAGCAGCGATCAGCCCCCTCGCCCTCCCAGACGTCCCCAGCGCCCAGCCACGCGCCGCCTCCCGTTAGCCCGGCTGACTTTTCCCTGCTGCCGTTTTCTCTTCATGGCGCAAAGCCACAGTCCCGGACTCCCGGATCGCTTGCTTCTCCAGCCAGCAAGCCGGCTGCCGGAAAAGCATCGCACTTTTTCAATGCGCGGCGCTTTCCTGGGCAGATGGCTTTGCTGACCGGAGAAGCGAGCGATCCGGGAGTCCGGGACTGTGTGGCTTTGCGCCATGAAGAGAAAATGGCTCGGGCAGCAGGGAAAAGTTGGCCATTTTCTCTTCATGGCGCAAAGCCACACAGTCCCGGACTCCCAGATTGCTCGCCCCAAGGCAGGAAGCGGCGGCGGAGGAGAGGGGGCAGATCGTGCCCCAAGACAGGAGGCGGCGGCGGAGGAGGAGAGGGGGCAGCTTACGGGGAACAGTGCTCGCAGCTGTCCCCCGGCTACTGCCAGATGCCGCTGTTTCCAGCGCTTTCCTGCTGGGCCCCAAAGAAGGAAGGTGGGAAAAAGGAGGCGCAAATAATGAAGCTCTCCTTTTTCCCGCCTTCCTTCTTTGGGGCCCAGCAGGAGAGCGCCGGAAACAGCTGCATCGGGTAGTAGCTGGGGGACAGCTGCAAGTGGGAGCTCCAGGTCCGAGGCACCGGCGGTCCGGCACCGGCAGTGCCCCGCCCAGCTGGAGCTTCCCTAGGCTTCGCGGCACATCTGGCTGTGTCTCGCGGCACACTAGTGTGCCGCGGCACACCGGTTGGGAAATGCTGGTATATACATATACAGTATATGCAGTAAAGAGCAGTGATGGGGAACCTTTTTTGGCTCAGGTGCCAAAAGGGTACATGTACGTGCGATAGCATTGCGTGCGTGCCCATAATGCAATGCCCTCCCCTTGCACATGCGCACAACCCCCACACGCTGTCCCACCTGTGCATGCACACAGGTCTCACTGAAGCCTTTGGACTTCTGGTAGGCCCGTTGGGCCATTTTTGGCCATCCCCAGGCTTCAAGGAAAGCCTCCTGAACCCTGGAGATGGCAAAAAAACTGGCCAATGAACCACCTGGAAGTTGGGTTCCAAACTTCCAGTTGGCTCATTGGGCCATTTTTCACTGTCCTCAGGGTTCAGGAGGCTTTCCTGAAGCCTGGGGACAGCGAAAACGGCCAAAAAGAAGCTGAAAATCAGTTGGCCAGTGCGCACATGTGCTCTGGAGCTGACATAGGGCAACACCTTGTGTGCCTTCATACATGGCTTGGTGTGCCATTTGTGGCATGTGTGCCATGGGTTCGCCATCACTGTTACAGAAGGACGTTGTAACTCCTGCCCTAATATTACTGGATTCCTGGGTTATAAGAAATTAAAGGTTATCATCACGACTGTCAGGTTTTAAGAAATAGCAACTCCTAATTTCTTGCTACTTTTGTAAGTACGTGCACACACACTCACTGTGTAAATTGTACTTGGAGTGGAGGTTCCTCCGCACATAATAAAGGATCGCAGGCACTTTCCAGGTCATGTCAAATTGTACGGCCTCACACTGCAAATCCAAAGGCAGACAGAAAAAATCAGACAGGCTGTAGTAGGAGAACAGACAGATCAGAAATAAGTTCTGGAAGCTGTTCTGGAGCTGTTTTTCATTAAAATGGAAAGGGGTGTGTGGAGAGAAAAAGTCCAAAATAGGAAATGTTGACTTGGAAAAGACTGATTGTTGCAAGTATGGTTTTATAATACACGTGATTTTAGTGATGTTTTTAATTGTTTCTTTTTTACTTATATTGTATTTATACCTGTTGTTAGCCGGTTAGAGTCCGTTTGGACTGAGCGGCATATAAATGAAATGAAATGAAATGAATTAAATAAATGAATGAATGAATGAATGAATAAATAAATAAATAAATTGTGCCTGTCTGTACTGACTAAATAAACTTATTTAGATCTGAATGCAGAATGTCAAGGAAGTTTCAGCATGGATACAAGTTGTGACTTGGATGAATCAATACCCACATTTATTTATCCATGGAAAGAGTTCAGGGCAACCCTGCTAGGTTGTAATTTCTAAGATCCTAAAGACAAGGTCTCAAATTTCTCAGTGGGGGCACAGCACAGCATTGGTGCATATTTCCTGGCATTAAAGCATGTACTGTACATTACTGAAATATGCCTTATAAACACATTCTGTAGTAACATTACATGTCTCCAGATAAAATAAGCTGCTCTAGGTCCACTTGACTATAAAAGACATTTCATGTACCATCTTTAATGCACAACTTAATATTGTTTGAAGGAAACAAAAGGTAATATAGGATATGATGCCTCACCTAGGCCATTGAATAAAACAGATTTGCAGCGGCGTTAAAACAAATATCAATTCTCATTAACACAGAAATACATCTTGAAACACTCCAATCTATGGAAGGCTACTTTTCAAATCTATTCCGTTCGGATTTCCATTTTATGTCAAAACCCTATATAAAATCCACACTTTCTACTTTCAAAAAAGCATGGAAAGTAGATACACTAAACATTCATTTATATTTCTGTTGTATGTAAGAAGGCAATATAATATCCTTACCTTATCCACCGGTTCAATGAGAAAGTCATTAAAAAGATACCACTGCTGGTGTGTGACACCCTTAAAAAAAAGAAACCCATACGTTAAGTACAAAAATGTTGAATCGGTGAATATCTTGCAATCAGATGTATTGCAATCATACCTTACAATCAGGTGCCATTTTTTTTGTTATGGGTACATCTAACAGCACCCCTCCCCCGTCTTCCATTAAATAGGAATTGACAGTTGCAGAGCAAATAGAAAAATGAAGGCGCTCTCTGCTTTTTTTTAATTAAAAGGCTCACCTCCTTTCTTTGATGGTAGGTCTCTCCAACTTTGATATGCCCCACAAGGCTGCCCCCAGTCCGGGAATCTAGAATATGGACAACTGTTGCCATGAGGTCATAAATGTATGTAGAGTCTTGATCCTCCAACATGCCCACCTGCAACAAGAAAGACCGTTCCAGAAATGAGCTAGTTTTCTCTGTGGCTCTAACGCAGTTCTCGATGGGTGTGTGTCACTACATTCTCCCCAAACAAAGAGGAAAAGCACACTATTTTTAGTATTCCTGAAGCCAGACTCCTGGATAGCGCAACTCCAATATACTGTAGTTGCCTTTCCAGAACTATTGATTGATTGATTGATTGACTGATTTGATTTGATTTGATATGATTTCTATGCCGCCCCTCTCCGAGGACTCGGGGTGGCTCACAACATGTAAATATGCAATACACAATATCTTAATCCAATTAACTAATTAAAAATCTAAAATATATCCTATGTCAGTGTAGCAGAACAAAGTTTGGAGCCTAACTTTTTTTCTTATTTGTTCATTTAACCTTTGTCGTGTTCTCTCCTGTTGACATAAAATGATTTATCCTGATGAACATATGTGCACATGTTCAGGGAGAAAAATCTCAAGAGGGGAGGCACACACTTGTGAGATTTTCATGGTTTTTTTGCTTCCGGGCATGTGCGGAAGCAAAATCTCGCCAAAAATCACTGAAATCTCATGTGGCCCTTGCAAGATTTTCACGGGTATTTTGCTTCTGGGCATGCGCAGAAGCAAAATCTCACTCTGATGCACCCACCCACCTGTCACCCAGAGTTGCCTGTGCGTCACCACTTTTCCTACCGGAACACCCATCCCCTCCCCCCACAAATGTAGGAGCCCAATACTGAACAGCGCTGAAAAAAAGTGACTTATGACCATTTTTTCACCATTGCAGCATCCCCATAGACACACAATCCAAATTTAGACCCTTGGCAATTGATTCATATTTATGAATGGTTGCAGTGTCCCCAGGGGTTGTGGGATCCCCTTTCGCCACCTTCTGACAAGCAAAGCCAATGGGGAAGCCAGATTAACAACGATGTTCCTAATTTTAACAACTGCGATGATTCACTTAACAACTGTGGCAAGAAAGGTTGTAAAATGGGACAAACCCATTTAATAACACTTAGCGACATAAACCCTGGGCTCAATTATGGTTGTACAGTGTTCCCTTGACTTTTGCGCATCCGACATTCGCAAACAGTCTATACCATGGTTTTTCAAAAAATATTAATTAAAAAATACTTTGTGGGTTTTTTTTCTACACCATGGTTTTTCCCGCCCTTGATGTCATAATTATTGTTAATAAATAATTATGTTAATAATTATCAGGATCATTAAGTATCTTCTTCAATGGTGAGTACCAGTCATAATGGTGAGTAATAATCTAAAGGTTGTTAAGGGAATGGGACATTGTAATTTAGGGGTTTAAAGTGTTAGGGGATGTCCTGCGATACTGTTCATAGCCAAAAATAGTGTAATTACTTCCGCATCTCTACTTCGTGGAAATTTGACTTTCGCGGGCGGTATTGGAATGCATCCCCTGCGAAAGTCAAGGGAACACTGTAAGTCAAGTGGGACGTTTCCAAACAGAGGCTCCAATTAATTCTGGAGCCGGGAGATAAAGTCTCAAAGAAATACAAAGACAATTTGGTAATTTGGAGTTCACGCAGGCTGCACATCGTCATGACCTTCCTTCCCCCACTTCTCATTGGCGATGTCATAAAATCACATCCTCCAATTAATCAAGTTGACGGGTTGTGACCCCCACAGCCCTCCTTCTGACTCCGTTAGCTTAGGACACAATCTGTAAAAGAAACATTTGTGGAATGCATTTACAGTTAGGGCAGTTAGCCTTCTCCCAGCAACTTGAAATCTTTGCAAGTTGACATTGAGGACTACCTGTACATAAAAAAAGTTTGGTGGCTAGTGGTTTCTGCGGCTTCATGTTTTCATTTGCCTGGACTTATCCAGCCTTCCATCTATCACCAGTGCTACTGCTGTAATATAATAGCTCAACCATTAGCAGGCAGGCCAGCTTAATTGTCCCTGCAATCACTTTTATTTCTGATACCTCTTGCTGAGGATCAGGCCAAAGTACGGTAACTGTCTACATTATTCCACTATTCTCAATCTTCAAATAATTTTGTAGTGAATGTATAACTATTGTCTTTAATTTATGCTAGGAGAGTATAGAGAGGTAGGTACAGTCTTATCTGCATTTTCCTGGGAATAAGTCCCATTGCAGTGAATGAGAGCCACTTCTCAGCATACAAATCTGGCTTGGATTGTATAGTATGACAGGAAGAGATTGGATGAAAATAGCTCTAGCACCAATCATAGTTCCCTCTAAGCTGAGCAGTGAGCAATCGCTCACTTAAAAATCATCATCAACTCAGAGTTTTCCAAACCTGCCCAGAAGCCGAGAGGGAAAGAGTGAGAGGGAAGGAGAGAGAGAGGAAGAGAGAGAAACAGATAGAAAAAAGAGAGGAAGGAAAAGAGAAAGAAAAAGAATGGGAGTAAGGAAGAGAGAAAGAAAATCAAAATCTAGTTTGAAACTAGCTCAACTATTTAAGTGGCATTTTGATATTGATAGAGTTGCCCTATTATGAGCTCACTGTTATAGACACACAGTACAGTATTTTATTTTGAAATTCTCTCAGGCAAAACAGGGTGGGTTTTTTATTTGTTTGTTTGCTTGCTTGCTTGTTTATTTCTTTATTTATTATTTCTGTGCCGCCCAGTCCCGAAGGGACTGCCGCTCAGACACTATACTTTTCCGCCCACCCCCCAAAAAATTAGAGGGAACACTAGCACCAATTAGCCTGGTGCATCAGTTGTGGCCCTATTTGGACGGGGAGTCATTGCTCACTGTCGCCTTATCACCCCGAGGTTCGATTACTGCAACGCTCTCTACATAGGGCTACCTTTGAAAAGTGTTCGGAAACTTCAGATCGTGCAGAACGCGGCCGCGAGAGCCATCGTGGGGCTTCCTAGATTCGCCCACGTTTCTACAACACTCCGTGGCCTGCACTGGCTGCCGATCAATTTCCGGTCACAATTCAAAGTGTTGGTTATGACCTTTAAAGCCCTACATGGCATTGGACCAGAGTATCTCCGGAGATGCCTGCTACTGCACGAATCCCAGCGGCTGATAAGGTCCCACAGAGTTGCCCTTCTCCGGGTCCCGTCGACAAAACAATGTCGTTTGGTGGGCCCCAGGGGAAGAGCCTTCTCTGTGGCGGCCCCAACCCTCTGGAATCAACTCCCCCCGGAGGTCAGAATTGCTCCCACCCTCGTCTTTCGTAAATTACTCAAGACCCACCTATATCGCCAGGCATGGGGGAACTGAGACTCCTCACTAGGCTTTTATATTTTATGATTGGTATGTATGTGTTGTTCGGTTTTAAATGAGGCGTTTTATATGGGTTTCTTTTTAATATTAGATTTGTTCTTTGACATTGTTTTTACTATTGTTGTGAGCCGCCCCGAGTCTTTGGAGAGGGGCGGCATACAAATCTAATAAATAATAATAATAATAATAATAATAATAATAATAATAATAATATACCACTTCACAGTGCTTTTACAGCCCTCCCTAAGCGATTTACAGAGTCAGTCTATTGCACCCAACTATCTGCGTTCTCATTATATAGACCTCGGAAAAATGGGAGGTTGCTTGGCAATCAGCAGAATTAGCCTGCAGTACGGCATTCTAACCATTGCACCATGATGGCTCGTTAGGATTTACTGGCAATTTTTATGAGGATTTACAACAGATTGGTAAACGTAACCCAGATGGATTGCTTATTACAATTAATGATATTTCTCCATAAAACTGGGTTGTTTTAGGAAGATAGTTTCAAGGAAAAATCAAATACGAATGATTGTGTATAAGTTCTCAAGCTGAAACTGAATTCCTACATGCAAAAGTATCCTATCTTTAATTTCGTATCTTTGAAAGTTCATTGAGCCACTGTTTTCCATCTTGCTCTGGGATAATGGAAGAAAGGATGCACCAATCCTGAAGTCTGCCTATCCCCACCTTAATAAAGAGATTGCTAGGCAGGCCTAGATAACAGAATAATAGAGTTGGAAGGGATTTTAGAGGTCTTCTAGTTCAACCTCCTGCTCAAGCAGGACTTCTATACCATTTCTGACAAATGGTTGTCCAATCTCTTCTAAAAAAAACCCCTCCAGTGTTGGAGCACCCACAACTTCTGGGAGGCAAGTCATTTTCATGATTAATTATTCTAATTGTCGGGAAATTTCTCCTTACTTCTAGGTTGCTTCTCCTTGATCAGCTTCCATTCATGGCTTCTAGTTTTGTCTTCAGGTGCTTTGGAAATGACGTTGACTCCCTCTTCTTTGTAGCAGCCTCTCAAATATTGGGAACACCACTATGATCTGACCACTAGCCCTCCTTTTCATTAGACTAGGCCAGATATTTGGACTTCAACTCCCAGAATTCCCCAGCCAGCAAATGCTGGCTGGGGAATTCTGGGAGTTGAATTCCAGATCTCTTCAAGTTGCCAAGGTTGGGAAACACTGGACTAGGCATATTCAATTTCTGCAACCGTTCTTCATATGTTTTAGCCTCCAGTTCCCTAATCATCTTGGTTGCTCTTCTCTGTATTATCAACATTTTTTTATATTGTGGTGACCAAAACTGATCCAAATCGCTCCAATTACCATGTAGGAAAAAACTTTACAAGCTTTTATTTGCAAGCTGTGTTAATATTTTTATGGTGGAATAAAAAACAAATACAGTGGTACTTCTACTTTAGAATGCCTCTACTTAAGAAAATTTCTAGATAAGAACCGGGTGTTCAAGATTTTTTTGCCTCTACTTAAGAACCCTTTTCTACTTAAGAACCCGAGCCCGGAAAAATTTCCCAGGAAATTTGAGAATGGCATGAAGGCCCGGCCAGTTTCCTGTCATTCCCCCTTTAATCCCGGCCATCTGGACTGCCAGGTAGGCCTTTTGATGGCACTTAAGGAAGCTTTGGCAGTCCAGAGCGAAGCATTTTCCTTTTTCTGGATGCTTGGACAGGGAATAAACTTCTGCCACTGCCCAGAGAAAAGAAACACTCCCTTTGCTCTGGGCAGCTGAGGAGTCACCACAGCGAAGGAAAGATGTTGGCTACAAAGCAAATGAGCGAGGAGAGGGGAGCCCTCACCTGCCTCGGCTTTTGAAAATTAAATACTTAATTTTTTTTCTGGGATAATTTAAGCATTCCCTCTTAAAAGTGGGCAATGGTCCTATGCAACACAGCCACTTGGCTTGGGAGCATTCATAAGAACTAGGATACCGAGAAAACATTTCATATTTAAGTCAGGTATAAGGAAAGTATTTTAAGGAAGTGCTTTCTTGTAAACAAATAATATTTTACTTCACTGTTTTGATCCCAGTTGTAAACCTCCAACTCCTTGTTCTTGGAGAGCTTCATCTTGATGGAATAAGGAATCCAGATGTTCTTTAGCTCTTCAATGGAGGTGTAAGAGTGACCCCCCTCAGCCATTCCTAGCTCCTTCCTGAAAGCAAAGCAAACACCAATCAATATCACAGAGATAGAAGGAATTATCAGTGAACAGGGCTGAGTAGCAGATTGATTTTTTTTTCCCTTTGCCCAAACTGCCAGCCAAAGAAATGAGACTGGTTAGTTCAGCGAGAAATAGCATTAATTATCTCATCATCCATTATTACAAATGGGCCGATTCCATAGTCTTTGTGCATAACTGCACTTTTCCATCTGCACTATAATTGCAATTTTACTGCTTCAGTGTCTTTCTCTGTCCTTAAGTTATATGTCTTGGTATAATTAAGAACAAGGTAGAAGTGGTTATGTATTCAATAACAAGGACTATCATTAAGGAACGGTAAGGTCAGGACAAACTGTTAGGAAAAAGTAGAGATTCCTTGGATAGAAGCGATACTTACCATTCTCCAACAGTTATTTCTCTACTTTTGGGGAATTCCAGGCAGCCCTTCTTCAACATCTTCTTCTTAAAAGCATGCTGTCAAAGAAAGTATGAACCTGAAGCACAGAAATCTAAATCTAAATTCCATAGATATTTAAATGCTTTTGTTTACCACCAAGTCAAGTGGATGTCAATAGATCAAGATTGGAGAAGTCCTCATTTTGCGGCCGTTCTCACCACCGTTGTGAAGTGTGGTTGATAATTTGGCAACCTGGTTGTGACATCAACCTGGTTTTCCCCCTAAAGGGGATCACGTGACCTTGGGACATAGCAACGGTCGTAAGTATGAGTCGGTTGCCAAAGGTCTGAATTTTGATTCCATGATGAAGGGGATGCTACAAAAGTCATAGGTGTGAAAAACGGGCGTATGTGGGGGTTTTTGGTGCTGTTGAACGGTCGCTAAATAAAAAGAGATGGATAAAATTGAACGGGTCCAAAGACGGGCTGCAAAAATGGTGGAAGGTCTTCAGCATAAAACTTATCAGGAAAGACTGAGTGAACTCCATCTGTATAGTCTGGAGCATTGATTTTCAACCTTTTTTGAGCCGCGGCACATTTTTTACATTTACAAAACCATGGGGCACATTGAGTGGAGAGGGGGGGCAGCTAAAAAAAGTTTGGACAAAAAAATTTCTCTCTTTTCCTCCCTTTCGCTCTATTTCTCTCTCCCTCCCTCTTTTTTCTCTCTCCATCCCTCTTTCTTTCTCTCTTTCTTCTTTTACTCTCTCTCTCTCTTGCTTTCTTTCTCTCCCTCTTTTGCTTTCTTTCTCTCTCTCTTGTTTTTTTCTATCTCTCTTGCTTGCTTGCTTTCTCTCTCTCTTGCTCTTTCTTTCTCTCTTTCTCTTTCTCTCTCTCTCTCTTGCTTTCTTTCTCTCTCTCTTGTTTTTTTTCCTCTCTCTGAGCTTTGCGGCACACCTGACCATGTCTCACGGCACACTAGTGTGCCGCGGCACACTGGTTGAAAAACACTGGTCTGGAGGACAGAAGGAAAAGGGGGGACATGATCGAAACCTTTAAATATGTTAAAGGGTTAAATAAGGTTCAGGAGGGAAGTGTTTTTAATAGGAAAGTGAACAAAAGAACAAGGGGGCACAATCTGAGGTTAGTTGGGGGAAAGGTCAGAAGCAACATGAGAAAATATTATTTTACTGAAAGCGTAGTAGATGCTTGGAACAAACTTCCAGCAGACATGGTTGGTAAATCCACAGTAACTGAATTTAAACATGCCTGGGATAAACATAGATCCATCCTAAGATAAAATACAGGAAATAGTATAACGGCAGGCTAGATGGACCAGGAGGTCTTTTTCTGCCGTCAATCTTCTATGTTTCTATGTTTCTCCAACTGCTTCTCAACACGTTGTATGGGGGGACACATTTTACTTCACTTTGCCAATTACACTTCTGGCTTATTCCCCAAGCTTCTAGCTCCTCAAGAATTTGTGTGGAGTCAATTAATATCTCTCTTTCTCTCTCTCACACACACACACAGACACAAAGTTAAGAAAGTCTACGGCCAATTTCCCAGAACACATCTTGATAACTGATCACCGGAAATTGACTTCCTTATTTTGGATTATCTTGAGGTCCTATCTGTAAAACTGGAGGCATTAAAAATGGAGTAAGGGTCTTGAATGTTCATGAAGCAGAGACGGTGAACTGCTTGCCAATGCATTGTTTGATGCCATCTGAGAGGGGATTGCATGTAAAGAAAATAATAGCAATGGAAAACAACGTACGTGTGCATCGCCCTACCTCAGCTTGCACCTTCCAAAATTCTGCTTCCTTGGAGCTGTTGACTTCACAATTAATGACTAACACATCTGGCAGACAGCGGATGTTGCGTGTCTGGACCTGGAATGGCACAGAGAGAGAGAGAGGAAGAGACGGATGTTGTTGTGTAATATTGACACAATGGCACAGATTTAAGGGGGTGCTGAGCAATACCACCTAGTTCCAGACAAGAAGAAATGAATGGTTTATTTTTAGGGATTGTACGCCACCCAGAATCTGAAAGGTGTGGGTGGCTTAGAAATCTAAAAAATAAATAAATTTAATTTTTGTAACTTTATTTGGTAATGCCTAATTATGGGCATGCTCTGATCAAACTAAGGATCACTATTTTGATCTTTCAGCAGTTGTATTTTCATAGAAAAATTGATAGCGAAATTAGGGGAGAGGGGGGAAATACTTTCCTCCTTTAAATTATCTACTTAGTATTTTATCATTAAAATTGATTTACCATAGATCTTGCCATAGATACTGGGATCATACTTCCACCTGGTCAGCTGTCAATCAAATGCACAATTCCCCTCCTCAAAACAATCCCAGATAGTATGGCTGTATGCTATATCTAAAGATTTATATGTATTGGTGTTACAGACCTCTTATGGCCTTGTTCTACCCAACGCTTCTTCCCTCATCACTTACTGTGGGTTGATACTTCTCACAGTTCTCACACCAGGCCTGAGTGTTCTGTTCCAGACAAATGCTTCTTTTTAATATCTGGGCAAATTCATAATCCATTATTTTATCTGGGAAAGATGGAAGCACAGAAAGAATGTATTGGCATGGCTGTAAAGATTAGAATTGGAGATCAAGCATCATGAGTCTGAGGTACATGAGGCAGAAAATGAACCCCGCTGAAGAAAAGTAGATGGCACCAAGAAATAGTTGCCTAGACCAGTTGAGAAGCTTGGTTCCAACAACTGTCTTCTCAGGAATCTTGAACTTTGTCACTATGAGCACCATCTTGGCAAGTAGCAAATTGTTTTAGGCCATTGACAAGAATCATGTATACACATTACAGTAGTCCTTCACCTATCGCTGGTGTTACGTTCCAGACCCGGCCGCAATAGGTGAAATCCGCGATGGGGAATTTATCAACTGATAGTACTTATTTAAGTATTTATATTGTACACTGTAATTGTTTGGTAAGTTTTTATTGTTTTAAGTGTTTATAAACTGTTCCCACACAGTATTTATTTTAGATACAGTACTGTATTTAAATACAGTATTTACAATTTTAGATACATTTTTTTTAAAAAAACCTGCCGATCAAGTTCGGCGTGCTGTTTAAATCTGCCGATCGACTTCCTCAGAAACCCGCGAACCAGCGAAGATCCGCGAATGATTTTTCTCATTAATATTTCTTGAAAACCCGCAATGAAGTGAAGCCGCAGTAGGTGAAGCACGGTATAGCGAGGGACTACTGTATTCACTTCTATCCTGGCATAAGGCCTAGGCTTGCTCTAGAAGGAAATAAATAAATTTGAAAACTGATTTTTGCCAACAATTTTTAAATTGTTGGCAAAATGTTACTTGATATTTTTAAAAATATGAGCAACCTATGGAAATATAAGCTAGCTACGGTTAATTAATTGCTTCAGTGTTATTGATATGATTGTTTCATGCATGCATACCACATTAACATAGTTTTTTAAGAGTTGTCTTCCTATTCTTAAAATCTCTTTTCTTTTTTTGCATCATGTGTTTTAAAATTCTGTGAACGAGTGGATTATGTTATTTTTTAATCAATCTCTTGGATCTGTTTGATAGATGAGCGTGGTAGAAATTATTTAAATTAGGGCAGACAAACTAGTCTTGTTTGCTCATGCAAGCAAAACATATTTTATCCAATCAACCAACCAACCAACCAACCAACCAACCAACCAACCAACCAACCAACCAACCAACCAACCAACCAACCAACCAACCAACCAACTGTATTATGCTCTAGAAACCTGGCACTGAGAAATCAAAATTCTTGTTTCAATCACTTTATGAACTTGGTATGTTTCTTACAGCACATTTATATTTAAGTATAAAATTAAAAGTATCACTATAAAATGCAAAATGGTTTGAGTAACAAGGTAAAAATGGCAAAGGGAGAAACTGCTACAAAAATCAAATAACAGAAACCCCCCCCCTCCCATTTGTTGCTCAGAATTTAACTTAGGCTCAACCAAACAAATTGCAACAACTAAATATCTGATATATGGTTTGAGATGTTAAGATTTATGAAGTTTGGTTAGCGAAATGAGTGAACATGTAGGAGATGAGTCCAAGGGAAGGGGCAAGCGTGTCATCACCTCTTTGTGCCCATAAGAGATCTTAGTCTAGCCCACCTTGAATTCCACTGACAGTTATCTATTATAATTTGCTTTGACTGTTAAGTTGTTCAGATTCTTGTAGAGAGCGTTAGCATGCAATAAAGCTGTAGTTATTTGAAAAGTCTTACTTCCAGATTTCTTGTTCTGACAGAATAGCTTAGAACTTTTCTAACAACTGACTGATGTTCTAGGAATAATTTTTAATTATATTTTTAAAAATTTTAATCCAATCTTTCTCTAAAAGATAGGGGTTGAGGCACTATGAATCACAAAAGGTACTTGTAAAACCTCAAGCATTTCACATTTGCTGCCCCATATTATGAGACAAATCTAGTTCCAGTCCACACCATGTTTACTCTATCATTATACAGTGTCCCCTCGATTTTCGCGGGTTCAAACTTCGCGAAAAGTCTATACCACGGTTTTTCAAAAATATTAATTAAAAAATACTTCACGGTTTCCCCCCCCCTATACCACGGTTTTTCCCGCCCGATGACATCATATGTCATCGCCAAACTTTCATCCCCCTTTAATAAATATTTTTTAATAAACTTTAATAAATAAACATGGTGAGTAATAATCTAAATGGTTGCTAAGGGAATGGGAAATTGTAATTTAGGGGTTTAAAGTGTTAAGGGAAGACTTGTGATACTGTTCATAGCCAAAAATAGTGTATTTACTTCCGCATCTCTACTTTGCGGAAATTTGATTTTCGCAGGCAGTCTCGGAACGCATCCCCCGTGAAAATTGAGGGAACACTGTACTTCTGAAACCCCTTACCATTGTTCTCAGGATAAGAGAGAGTAAACAGGAGAGTAGAAGAGACTCGGACTGTCTCTTTGCCACAGCGGCACATACTGCAATTCTCCACTTCACAGCTGAAAAGCTGCCCAATGACCGAGTCCCCAGAAGATCCAAAGTTGCTAGAAGAAACACAACTAGATCAGTAGAGCAGCGTTTCCCAACCGGTGTGCCGCAGCACAGTAGTGTGCCGCGAGACACTGCCAGGTGTGCCGCAGAGCTACGGAAGCTCCAGCTGGGCGGGGCGCTGCCGGTGCCGACCTGGAGCGCCCGCTCGCAGCTGTCCCCCGGCTCCTGCCCGATGCCACGGTTTCCGGCGCTCTCCTGCTGAGCCCCAAAGAAGGAAGGCAGGAAGAAGAAGGAGAGCTTCGTTCTTCGTGCCTTTTTCCCGCCTTCCTTCTTTGGGGCCCAGCAGGAGAGCGCCGGAAACCACGACATCGGGCAGGAGAGGACAGGAGAGAGCGCGGGCCGGGCGGGGGCGCAGAGGCGGGCCGGGGCTGGGGAGCGCGCGGGGGTTGCCCTTTTGGTTTGCGGCTGCAAGCGCGGCTCCCCGAGGCAGGCGGGCAGGCAGCTTCCCTCCCTGCGCCTTCCCTCCCTGCGCCTTTCCCTTTCCCAGCTGCAGCCGCACCCCCCCGGTCCCCCCGCCAGTGCCCTCCCGCCGGGCCCTGGCGTCGGCGGCAAGTGTCCTTTGGGGCCCGGCGGGAGGGCACTGGCGGGGGGAGCGGGGGCGGTGGCTGCAGCGGCCGCAGGCAGTCGCGGGGAGATGGCGGCGGCGAGAGGGAGCTCCAGGCGGCGGGAGCTCTCTCTCTCTCTCTCTCTCTCTCTCTCAGCTGACTGCAAGTGGGAGCCCTGACGGTGGCGATTGGACGTGCTGCTGGACGCCGTACTGCTGGCGCTGCGGGCTTGGCATATACGGCGTCCAACAGCACGTCCAGCTGCCGTCAGGGCTCCCGCTTGCAGTCAGCTGAGAGAGAGAGAGAGAAAGAAAGAGAGACATATAAGAGAGGCAGAGAGACAGCAAGAGAGGCAGAGAAAGAGACAGAGAGAGAAAGAGAGGCAGCAAGAGAGGCAGAGAAAGAGAGACATAGCAAGAGAGGCAGAGAGAGAGAAAAAGAAAGAGAGACATAGCAAGAGAGGCAGAGAGAGAGAAAAAGAAAGAGAGACATAGCAAGAGAGGCAGAGAGAGAGAAAGAAAGAGAGACATAGCAAGAGAGAAAGAGAGACATAGCAAGAGAGGCAGAGAGAGAAAGAGAAAGAAAGAGAGACATAGCAAGAGAGAAAGAGAGACATAGCAAGAGAGGCAGAGAGAGAGAAAGAAAGAAAGAAAGAGAGACATAGCAAGAGAGACAGAGAGATAGCAAGAGAGGCAAAGAAAGAGACATATAGCAAGAGACAGTGAAAGAGACAGAGAGAGCAAGAAAGAGAGAAAAAAGCAAGAAAGAGATAGCAAGAGAGAGAGAAAGACAGAGGAAGGGAAGGAGGGAGAGAGAAAGAGCAAAAAAGAGAGGAAGAAAGAAAGAGGGATGGAGAGAGAGAAAGAAGGGAAGGAAGGAAAAGAGAGAAAGAGGGAGAAATAGAGCGAAAGGGAGGAAGAGAGAGGGTTTTTTTGTCCAAACTTTTCTTTAGCCCACCCCCCACCCCCCACCCCCCCTTTCAATGTTCCCCAGGATTTTGAAAATATGAATAATGTGCCGCGGCTCAAAAAAGGTTGGGAAACACTGCAGTAGAGAATGTAATGAGACGATATCCAGGAGCACAAGGCCAAGGCAGACAGACTTCTGCTTATTCCCCCCAACCCAATAACTTCAAAGTCTACTAATGAATGAACCACAAAACAATAAGCCAGAACAGGTACACATCTAGAAGGATTGAGGGATACGTTAACTGCATACACACAGCTCAGACCAAGGCTGCAACAATTAAAGTTTAGCTCAATACTTTGCTCCATCAATATTCACTCCCCAAGAGCGAACTTCCTTCCTTGCAATAGTCCAGTGTTTCTCAACAATATTAAGATGTGTGAACTTCGACCCCCAGAATTCCTCAGTCAGCATGGGAATTCTGGAAGTTAAACATCTCACATCTTAACGTTTCTCAGGTTGAGAACCACAACAACACCTCAATTTAGAGATGTTGTTAGAGAACTGAAAATGTTAAGCAGCAAGTTGCAGAAATACACTGCTCAAAAAAGTAAAGGGAACACTCAAAGAACACATCCTAGATCTGAATGAATGAAATATTCTCATTGAATACTTTGTTCTGTACAAAGTTGAATGTGCACAACAGCATGTGAAATTGATTGTCAGTCAGTGTTGCTTCCTAAGTGGACAGTTTGATTTCACAGAAGTTTGACTTACTTGGAGTTATAGTGTGTTGTTTAAGTGTTCCCTTTATTTTTTTGAGCAGTGTATTTTATGATCAGTATATATATTGTACAACTCATTTTTCTTTGCTTGGTTATTAGTTCAAATGAATAATTATTAAATATCACTCTGACCCTTAAGACTTTTTCATTTTCGGAAGCACAGAGAGCAGATCAAGACAAGACATGGCAAGTGCATCACAGAGGGTTTGTTACCTGCACCCAATGCCTCGGTAAGCCTGAGGGCCTTCCTGCTCTTGAGTCTCCTGGTGGAGCTGGGTCAGAATGAATCTGTTCCAGCTTTGAATCAACCGGCCTAAGTTCACCTTCCCTTTAGCTTCATCCGAATCAGCCAAGATCAATCCCAAAGCAGCTGCTTCTGGGATGGTGCGGAAGGCACGCAGAAAATTACTCCCCTGAGACAAAGGAAGGCAAGAGAAAATTATATATATATATACAGTAGTACCTCGCGATACGAACCCCTCGTCATACGAACTTTTCGAGATACGAACCCGGGGTTCGGAAAATGTTTGCCTCTTCTTATGAACTTTTTTCGCCTTACGAACCCGCCGCCCGAACACCGAACCCAGAAGTTCGGCAAAAGTTCGGGTTTGGCGTTTTGGTTTGGGAGGCCATCGAGAAGCGCCGCCGCCTGCCTGTACCCTTTGCAGAAGAGCCGCGGAGCTCTCGGCCGGTCGGGAGGCTCAAACAGAGGTGGGGAATCCCAATAGGGAATTCCAGGGGCAGAGCTTTGACGTCACGGAGACGTCCTTCCTGGCTGGCCAAAACGGGGACTCAACAGTCTTTAGAGAAAGATAATGAATAAGTTTATGATGAGTGTCGGTATACGACATGGTCTTCCAAATTGATGGAGTGCAGGCTACACTATGTTGGTTTGCAGACTCTTTCTAAATTAGAGATCCTTGGTCAGATAGAATATTAGCGTGCTTGAGAGAAAAACGAGGCTTCTATTGCACCTACGGGGCATGAGGCAAAATAGGCCCAAATTGACTGGCAGTGGTACTCTCCTTCCTGTTTGCAAGGAATGCTATTTGTGGCAAAATCTTCCTCATCCTGCTAGATAGCATTATCCAAAAGTTTCAATGGACCATAGCTACAATGGGCACTTTGCCAAAACCTATGGAATGGAATTTGTCCTAGAGAAATATTTATTTATTTATTTATTGGATTTATATGCTGCCCCTCTCCGAAGACTCGGGGCAGCTAACAGCAATCATAAAACAGCGTACAATAATAATCCAATACTAAAAATGATTAAAAACCCATTAATATAAAAACCAAACATACATACAGACATACCATGCATAAATTGTAAAGGCCTAGGGGGAAAGGGAATCTCAATTCCCCCATGCCTGGCGGCAGAGGCGGGTTTTAAGTAGCTTACGAAAGGCAAGGAGGGTGGGGGCAATTCTAATCTCTGGGGGGAGTTGGTTCCAGAGGGCCGGGGCCACCACAGAGAAGGCTCTTTCCCTGGGTCCCGCCAAGCGGCATTGTTTAGTTGACGGGACCCAGAGAAGACCCACTCTGTGGGACCTAACTGGTCGCTGGTATTCGTGCAGCAGAAGGCGGTCCCAGAGATAATATGCTATAGTTGAAATAAACTGGGGTAAAAATCACAAAACGTAATGGAACTGAAATGTCGAATGACCAAACAATCAGGAGCCATCAGGATGAAGTCTGCAAATCTCTGGGTATTTTAAAATTGAATAACATCAAGCATGGGTAAGTTAAAAATATATGATTTGTAAAGAATACATGAAAAGAGTGAGAAAAAATGTGAACAATATGCTGGCAAGAAAAACAGTACAAAGGCAATTCCCACAAAAAGACTGAGGGGAAAATGGATAAAGATAAAACCCGGCAATAGCTTACAACTGTAATATTACTGAAGGCTTGGATTTGATTCTGCAAAAACAAGCAATTCAAACGAGTACAATCAAGCTCAGAATTTAAAAATTGCCAAATGATTCAAAGACCAGATTATGCAAAGTAGAAGAAACAGTAGACTACACAATCAGTTCATGCAAAAAGATTACACAAACTGATTATAAACAACGTAATATAGTTGTTAAAATGATTCATTGGAACATCTGTAAAAATTATCATGAGCCAGTAACGAAAAATTGATGGTAACATATAAGTGGAAAAAAAAAAAAGCTGAAAGTAGCGCAGGGTTTCCAAATACCAAAAAAAAAAAAAAAAAAAAAGGTCTTGATAATAAGACACCAGATTTAACTGTGGTTGAAAAGAAGAAACTGAATAATTGATGCAGCAACAGTACAGGATAATAGAAGACATAGATAACATCACAAAGTATCAAGATCTGACAATCAAATTTGAAAGACTGTGGCATAAACTGGCCCTACTGTTGTTAGTGCTTATTGGCACTACCGTACCAAAAAAATACTGGACGCACTGACAAAATTTCCAGCACAACCCCCCCCCAAATTTTATCATATTGCTTGAAGATTTACTAAGATTTACTAATGCAAATACTGGCAGTCAAAACAAAAGAAAATGTAAATATAGGCAAAGCCCACATATAAACAAACCAATACAGTACTGAAAATCAAGTGTAGATGTCTCTTAGCAATTCTTCTAACGAATTGCCATGCCTGAAACATTCACATTTTGACAAATGTAACATTTATCATTGTGTCGCAGAAGCCATAAATCCCTATTCTGTCCTACCGCTGTGCTGCTTGACAGATGTCAAAGAGTTTGCTCCTCCCAGATAGAAAGCTTCCACCTGGGATTGCTCTAACATACTATGCCTCTATGAAATTGACTCTTCCCAGCTGTACCCATCATATTCAGTTTTCAATAACTATAAACCAACCGATGAACTATAGGTCCTAAACTTGGTTTCTGGCTATTAATCATCATCCTTGCTCCAAAAGCTTAATAGAACCCTACACTTGATGCTCTTTTATAAAAGGTTTCTTGTGTTGTCTTCTAAATGACCTTTGATCAAAGCACCAAAGGTTCTGTTTGCTCCCTACCATCATGGAAAGATCTGATGAACATGAATATCTGTTTATCTTTACCTGACAAGGGTCTCCCCTGGACAAATCCAACATGTGGAATAAAAAACCCAACTCACAGCTGAGGCAGAATTCCTTCTGGCACAAATGATTCTGGACCAAACAGCGCACAGGCTCTAAGAAATAAAGAACCTATAAAGATACAATTGGAAAACATATAATTATAGCGGCCAGGATAGTATATGCACAAAATTGGAAAGGGGAAAATATTCCCAAAGAAGAGGAGGTTATTAAGAAAATTTTGGATTGCGCTGAAATGGATATGATGACAAGACGGTTAAAAGATCAAGAGGAAACATAATTTTATGAGATTTGGAGCAAAGTGTATATATGGATAAATATAGAAGAAGAAGTAAAAGTAAAAAGAATAGGTGAATAGTAGAAGTATGAATATGTTTTAAATTTTGTGTTGGATGTAGTCTATATATGAAGATTTATTATATAAGGTTAAACAAATTTCATTCAAAGTAATAAGTAGATTTAAAGTATTAATAATGTATTCTTTTTTCTGTATTGAAATTTATCTTCTAGAATAAGCGGGGAAATTGCAACCCCACTTTTATGTTAAATGTATGTTTGTTTGTTTTGTCTATTTTATGAAAATTAATAAAATTTATTGTAAAAAAAAGAAGGAAAACATATAATTATAGGAGGAAGAGGAATGTTGGCATAGGCATGGCACAAATAAGAAACAACACTGGGCTTACCTGGATCATGCAATTGCAGTAAGCATTTGGAATGTGGGGCTCAAGACCAGCAAAGAGTGTCTTATTGTAATGTTTGAAGTCAAAGTCTTCCAGGCCCAGCTTGGAATATTTTATTGTGACCTAAATAAGACAAGCCCCCCAAAAATGTTCTGGTGTGACAATCTTACAAAGCCACAAGGACATTACACATATATTAGCAAAACAGAGTAAGTCAGAGGCCTTCAATACTATTTTCTCTTTCACACATACTTCCCTACAGTGCCTTGCAAAAAGATCATAATTCACGAAAATTCTCATATCATAATCCCTCTTTCAATATTATGCATGTGATATTGCCATAGTAGCCGTAGATTATGACCTTAGATTTTTAAATTCCCCAGCTCAAAAATAGTGACAATCTAACAAAAGAAGCTCAGCATTTTTTTTCCAGATGGGGTTGAGACTTATCAGGTATGGTGCAAAAGACAGCTATTTTAATTTTTTTCTACCTCTGCACACTTGAGTATATTTAAAGCTTTCTCTAACGAAAAAGGTGAAGACTCTGAGCAGCACTTAAAAATGCACCTTCCTGTATTTCTTTGCCACCATATAGATCCGTGGCTCTTCTTCTCTTCCTATGGGGGATTCAGGGACTTGACTGAAGTTATCAAATTCGTTGTCAAGCTCTTTTAACCGGTAGGGAATCTGCAGAAAAGAGGAACAGCCCCATTTTCAGTTTGTCCGTTTATCTTTTTCTATTTTACATTTTGCAATGCCAAACAAAACAGATGCACAAAAATCATCAGATATAGTTGAAAATAACAAATCCTTCAACTCCCAAACCCGTATGGCTGTTTCTTTCTCCTTCCATCTGGCTCTAAACCACACACCAATGCCACACTTTTTGCAATTAAAGGAGGATGAGGAATGTTACATAGGCATGTCACAAATAAGAAACAACACTGTGCTTACCTGGATCTCATGCCCTTGCCCAAACTCAACCAGAGAAAAAGACCTTTTACAAATCAGATATCTCTGATTCCTAATTTGCAACAACCTGAGCCACTGTGGCCCCTGGTAACCTGAGAGCATTAATTCAGTATTATTTGTAGGATTCCCCACCTATAACTATAAACAGCAAGCTCTTATGAGGCAGTCATTAATACAGTGATACCTTGTCTTACGAACTTAATTGGTTCCAGGACGAGGTTTGTAAAGTGAAACGTTTGTAAGACGTTGATTCCCATAGGAATCAATGGAAAAGCGATTAATGCATGCAAGCCCAAAACTCACCGCTTTTGCCAGCCGAAGAGCCCGTTTTTGCGCTGCTGGGACTCCCCTGAGGCTCCTTTCCATGGGAAACCCCACCTCCAAACTTTCGTGTTTTTGTGATGCTGCAGGGGAATCCAAGCAGGGGTATCCCAGCAGCACAAAAATGGGTGCTTCGCTGGCAACAGAAGTCCGGAAGTGGGGTTTCCCAGCGAGGGGAGCCTCAGTGAAATTGCAGCATCGCAAAAAGACGGAAGTCCTCAAAATCCCACCTCCGGATTTCCGTGTTTTTGTGATGCTGTGATTTCGTTGAGGCTCCCCTCACTGAGAAACCCCACCTCCGGACTTCCGTTGCCAGCAAAGCGCCCGTTTTTGCGCTGCTGGTATTCCCCTGAAGCATCACAAAAACACGGAAGTCCGGAGGTGGTGTTTCCCATGGAGGGGAGCTTCAGGGGAATCCCAGCAGCACAAAAACAGCGCTTCGCTGGCAACAGAAGTCTGGAGGTGGGGCATCCCAGTGGCGGCGGCTTGGGTTTGTAAGGTGAAAATAGTTTGGAAGAAGAGGCAAAAAAATCCGGGTTTGTATCTCGAAAATTTGTATGATGAGGGGTTTGTAAGATGAGGTATCACTGTACTACTAATTTATAGCTCCCACCTAAAATGAGCAGGTCTCAAATTTGCTACCTGATTCCGGACTTTGGTTCTGGGGTTTGGAGCATATCCAATGAAGCCAACTTTCTTCATGGTCCGAAGGATATCTGCATCAACAGGTGGAGCTCGTCTGCAAAATAGGTAACCAATCATTTTTCAAATTTCTTTAACCATTCCTTTTAATGCTATGCTCCCCAAACAGTGACGAGGATACCACCAAACACCCCATCTCAAATGATGCTACTTTCACACAACTTCTATCCTCTTTTTACCACTCTTAGGTTGAAGAAGTACCTGGGTGCGGGGATAGAATTGGCCGCAGGCCAGTCAGACAGCAACGACTCAGTGGTCAGAGGTACAGGTATAAGCGACAAGGGCATGAGATCTTGGTTCCAGTCAAGGTGGGGCAGGGTATCCACGATGCAAGGTAAGGCAAAGTCAGTTTCCCGGGAGTAGGCGTTGAAGGTGATCTCAGGGGAATCAGCCCACAAGTGGACACAGCCTTCCGAGTCTCCAAAAACCATAGCTTGTTTGCTGGAGGACACATCGAAGCTCATTATTAGCTGACCCATTGTATTAACATGAAATATGTCAGCAGGATTGGCTAATCCAGTAGGTTCACAGAACTGACATTGACCTAGAACAGAAAACAAAAAAAAAGAAATGGATTCTCTCTGGATTTTTAACGTAACATTCCCCACATGACTTGGCTTATTTTCTAGAGCCGTGATGGCAAAATATGGCACATGTGCTAAACGTGGCACGTGGAGCTATATTTCCTGGCACACAAGCCGTTGCCCTAGCTCAGCTCCAGCACACATGTCGGCACACGCTAGCTGACTTCTGGCTCCTATGGAGGCTCTTAGAGGGCCTTTTGGGCTTCCAGAGCACCTCCAGGGGGGCAGGAGAGGGCGTTTTTGCCTTCCCCGAGCTCCATGAAAGCCTCTGAAGCCTGGGGAGGGTGAAAAATGGGTCTATGGGGCCCACTGGAAGTCAGGAAATGGGGGACCATGGGCACATGGAGAGGTATTGAGTATGGGTGTGGGCACTCGCATGCAATTTATTTATTTATTTATTTTATTTATTTATTGGGTTTGTATGCCACCCCTCTCCGTAGACTCGGGGCGGCTAACAACAGTAACAAAAAACAGCATGTAAATCCAATACTAAAACAACTAAAAAACCCTTATTGTAAAACCAAACATACATACATACAAACATACCATACATGAATTGTAAAGGCCTAGGGGGAAAGTATATCTCAGTTCCCCCATGCCTGATGGCAGAGGTGGGTTTTAAGGAGCTTACGAAAGGCAAGGAGGGTGGGGGCAATCCTAATCTCCGGGGGGAGTTGGTTCCAGAGGGCCAGGGCCGCCACAGAGAAGGCTTTTCGCCTGGGCCCCACCAAATGACATTGTTTTGTTGACGGGACCTGGAGGAGGCCCACTCTGTGGGACCTAACCGGTCGCTGGGATTCGTGCGGCAGAAGGGGGTCTCGTAGATACCCTGGTCCGGTGCCATGAAGGGCTTTATAGGTGATGACCAACACTTTGAATTGTGACTGGAAACTGATTGGCAACCAATGCAGACTGCGAAGTGTTGGTGTTACATGAGCATATTTGGGAAAGCCCATGATTGCTCTTGCAGCTGCATTCTGCACGATCTGAAGTTTCCGAACACTTTTCAAAGGTAGCCCCATGTAGAGAGCATTACAGTAGTCGAATCTCGAGGTGATGAGGGCATGAGTGACTGTGAGCAGTGACTCCCAGTCCAAATAGGGACTCCCTGTTCAATATCGTGCACGTGCACTATTTCGGCACTGGAGGAAAAAAAGGTTCGCCATCACTGTTCTAGGGTTATGTATTGAACAAATATGGTAGCATTCTAAAGTTCCAGCACAATGACGATCAAAGTTTGAGATCAGAGGACAATTCA
The DNA here is from genome assembly GCF_031021105.1 of Erythrolamprus reginae. Classification (NCBI taxonomy): domain Eukaryota; kingdom Metazoa; phylum Chordata; class Lepidosauria; order Squamata; family Dipsadidae; genus Erythrolamprus; species Erythrolamprus reginae. Next base: position 180,126,418 of record NC_091951.1, on the reverse strand, counting down.
GCTGGCTACTTGCCTGTCTGGGAGATGATGGCCAAGCGAGATGTGTAGGTAGGAATAAACTTCAGAAACAGAGGATCAATATGGACCTGTAGGGGTGTAATGGCTCGCAGCATGCGTAAATCATACACCTTGAGGAAACGATCACAAGCTAGGCCATTCATTCGACTGGAGAAGCCACACGTCACCAACAGGTTGCCATGGACGTCAAAATCGGACAAACTGCCTGAGTAGGCATCAAACTCATGTTCTACAGCAAAAGTGCGGAGATCACGCAGGGAGACCTAATGAAAAAGGCTAAGATATATGAGAATTGCTTATAGCTCTCAGAATCCAGGAGGTTGAAATAAGGAGATTGATATTACCTTTCCTGATGTGTGACCACAAAAGAAGAAACGGTTGGACTGTCTCATAATTGTAACTCCAGGAATTTCCACCGAATACTAAAACGGATAGATATACAGATATAAACTGGACTCTTAAAAAAACTTGGACAGGGAAAATTTAAGCCATTGCTCCTTTTTAACCAAAACATCCACTGACTGCCAGGAAACAGGTGTTGCTACACTACCATTGCAACCCTTTTTCCTTCTCTTCCTATCTGTATTGTGATTTTGTATTAAGATCTTATTCTTAACATCCAAAACACAGATAACACGTTTGTTTTGAAATATGCAATTTAATATACCCCAAATTCTTGTGAGCAGGGGGAGAGAGCAGAAGTACAGTGATACCTCATCTTACAAACCCCTCGTCATACAAACTTTTTGAGATACAAACCCGGGGTTTAAGATTTTTTTGCCTCTTCTTCCCAACTATTTTCACCTTACAAACCCAAGCCGCCGCCACTGGGATGCCCCGCCTCCGGACTTTTGTTGCCAGCGAAGCACCGGTTTTTTGCGCTGCTGGGATTCCCCTGAGGCTCCCCTCCATGGGAAACACCACCTCCGGACTTCTGTGTTTTTATGATGCTGCAGGGGAATCCCAGCAGTGCAAAAATGGGCGCTTCACTGGCAACGGAAGTCCAGAGGTGGGGTTTCCCAGTGAGGGGAGCCTCAGCAAAATCGCAGTGTCACAAAAACACAGAAATCCGGAGGTGAGGTTTCCCATGGAGGGGAGCCTCAGGGGAGTTCCAGCAGCGCAAAAACCGGCGCTTCGGATGGCAAAAGGGGTCAGTTTTGGGCTTGTATGCATTAATCGCTTTTCCATTGATTCCTATGCGAAACATTGTTTCGTCTTACAAACTTTTCACCTTACAAACCTCGTCCCGGAACCAATTATGTTCGTAAGACGAGGTATCACTGTATTAGTATTCACATTGGTGATAACAAGAACCAGTACTCTCTGAAAAATTATCACTAGGAGGGAACAGTGCAATGGTGGGTTGCTCCTGTTTCGGACCAGTTCCTAGAACCGATAACGGGGACAGAACTCTGCCCACTCACCTGGAACACTTCTGCGCATGCGCAGAAGCATCACACGCATGCAAGTACGTGCTCAAACCGGGGCAAATTAATTTAGAACCCACCACTGGAACAGCATTTCTCAATGAATTCTCTCTCCCTCTAACATGAGCTAAGTGGTATCTCTTCTGCTTTAGACACATAGTTTGTTTATAAGACTGAGTTAAATTGACATTTCAGTAGAAACTGTTCTTGCTTTCACCAGATATCTGTGTTCACCAGATACACTGTGCAGCAATCTGAGATTCTTAGGGTCAGTTCCACAATAAAACAACACGGTACCTTCTGGGTTTCCTGCACTGTGTTGAGGTCTATTTCAATCACATGGTTGGTTAAACCTCCAACAAGCAAAGTGCCAGGATCAGTCAGTAAAAGGCTGTGCATGTCCTCGTTTTCATCCATGCTTCAGGAGAAAAAGGGAACAGTTGAGGCCAGATCTGATTAATATCTTCCATTCACACATGCTTTTCTTATACCTTTTTAAGTAAATATAGACAATGTTGCATCACCACCAAAAAAACCAACACCCAAAAAACGCCTGTGGTCACCGTCACAGATATTGATGCTGCCCCTTGTTCTTCCTAAGAAAAGACAGGCTGTGAAATCTAAACTACAGTTTCTTTGGATTTTTCAAATAGGAGATAACCGGCTATGGCATGCAATGCATCAGAAGCATAAAAGGAAAAAGCCCACATCATGCTTCTGAGATTCCATCTTTTCTACCAGTCAACAACGAAGGACATTTTGTGGACCAAAATCCCCACTCAATCTTTGCATGGTAAACTACGGTACATGATTTCTACAATACAGAATCTCTTGTCTTATAAGAAGTTTTGGCTTTATCAAACTTGGGAGTTTACCGAAGATGATACTTAGATTTAAGTGGAAAGAAAGGCAACTTCCATATATGAAGTTGTTCTCTACAGTAGAAAAGCCTTTTGCTCTAAAAATAATGAATATTATGCTGTTACGCAATCCAGATTCAATAAGCTAAATAAATGAAGTGATTTTGCAAAAGTATTTATACTTACCATATATACACTGCCCAGAGCATACAGAGAACAGTTAAGAAATATGAAATATAAATAAATGTGGATTATTATTTTTTATATTTGATTAATTTAATCATGAGAGTAAGTTTAATTCTTCTTTCGCTTCATTATCATAATTCAACGTAGACTTTTACTATATTTTACTATTTTAATAATATATTAAAAATAGCACACTGTAGGGTGAACTCCATAAAATGGATGCAGTTTGAATAAAAAGGTGAGACTAGGACAAAAATTGTGGGGAGAATTCTTCAATGTGTGTCATCCTAAGGACATTTATTTGTTTGTTTGTTTGTTTGTTTGTTTATTAGATTTGTATGCCGCCCCTCTCTGTAGACTCGGGGCGGCTCACAACACAACAAAACAGTTCATAACAAATCTAATAATTTACAATTTAAAATATTTTTTAAAACCCATTATTAAGCAGACATACATACATACATACAGACATGCAATTTCAAGAAAGACCAACATCATGATTCAGTGCCTAAGTACCGGTATTGGTTTTTAATAATAATTTTATTGAACTTCAAAAACACTAAGGTAAAAAAAATCAATGCTAAGAAAAATATAACATAGTTATATAGTTTCAACCAAAAGTATCTTCCTTCTATATTTTATCTTTTATCTATCAGAAATAATACTCATCATTCAATTTTAATCAGTAAAACTGCATTAAGAGAATTAACAGGTGTGTGTGTGTGTGTATTAACCTTAAACAAATAAATCAATTTCACATTCTTTTCTTTTTTTCTTTACACAATAATTTCTCTAAAAATAAAGCCATAAATTCTCTTAGTTCCTTATTGTCAGGCCTGGAAGCCATCTTTTGTATTGGACTTTTAGGCCTGCCACAATTTACTACTGTGGGAAACTGGGAGAGGGGATTGTATGGAGTATGGGTGATACGTAGTCATAATAATATTATTTTCTTGAGAGTCAAGGCAATCTTGCCCTTCACCTGGAGGGTAGTGGTTAGGAAACATTTCCCATTGGGACAGAGCATTGATTGGAGCATGTGATGGACTTGTGGGTGCTGGGCAGGGACTTGAAGTTTCCTTTGGGTGAGGAAAACCTGGAAGCTTTCAGATTTGGGTTTTCCCAGATGTGCCACCATGACATCTCTAATAAAATGGAACTTTGAGGGAAGTCATGCCTCGGAGTCTTCTTTGGCTGGGGGTGTTACTTGAACCCTGACATATCTGTAAACAAATCTTTAAGGTCTCGTCATTCAATTTTAGTCAACAAAAATTCCATTAACAACCACCAGAAACAAAAATGTATTGAAAATCTCGACACTTAATCCCTTCATATAATATCCCACAAATTAATTTTTTATCATTTTCTCTTCATCTTCTCTCAGAAATTCTGTCACAAGTTAAGCACTTGCCTTTTTCTATCACTTTTTCTAAACATGAAACAAAAATTCTTCTTGCCATATCTTATCTATAAACAGATTATTACGGCTTCATCATGTATTCCCGGTCAAGAAATAAAACCCCACTAAAAGCTACTTGAAGAAAAAATATAATTTAACCTTGATTGAATAAGCCAATTTTATAATCCTTCGTTTTGCTTTTTAAAATCTTGATATTTATTTATTTTAAGTAATGTCTCAAAAGCTGGTTTGTTTTTCTTTTCTAAAAAAAATTGTCCAAGTCACTTTTCTGAGTTGAAATCCACACATTCAGGGCACTCTTTAGATTTATTATTTGAGTGTCCATTCCAGCTATTAAAACATTATCCAGTTACATTTGCAAGTCCTTATAACTTGGTTGTTAGCATCATTTTTGTAGCCTGTCATTTTTAAATCCACATCCAAAACAGCCTAATTATCAGTTGTATCCTCTTCTATCTTTTCCTTTAAATTCACTTTTATAGTAACAATCTTAAGAAACACCTTTGAGTAAATTCTTGTCAATTTTCCTTGAATTCTTTCAAAGTGATTATATAATCACTTTTGTTTTTAATCTTATAATACTATATGCTGCTCAGAATCTCTAGAAATAGAATGATGCATAACTTGTAATAATAAATATATGATAAATACATCTCAATCCATTTGTGTTGTGCACCATTCACTTCCAAAAACTGCCAAACTCACCTCTGGAATGACACACATTTCCACCACTAAGTCTAGCATAGCTCAGAGAGAAACTAAATGTTGAAGTAATTTGTGGGAATGTTCTGTTCTGTTTGCACATCTTTTAAATTAGGTTTCCCTTTAATTCTATCATGTTAATAATGCAATTCAGCAGGAGGGTTTTTTAAAAGAATGACATTCAAGTTTTTGTAGGAAGCAGGCTAAAAACCCTTGCTGAATATAAAGAAAGGGCTAAAAGAAACAACACTATGAGTATCTTGCAATCCTCCAAGAGCTCTCATAAATAGAAGGTCTATTTATGAGAGCTCTTTTATTTATTCTCACAAATAGAAGGTCTATTTATGAGAGACTATCAATCCTAGGTCTAGAAAGCTTAGAACTACGTCGCCTAAAACACGATCTAAGTATTGCCCACAAGATCATATGCTGCAACGTTCTACCTGTCAATGACTATTTCAGCTTCAATCGCAACAACACAAGAGCACGCAACAGATTCAAACTTAATATTAACTGTTCCAAACTTGACTGTAAAAAATATGACTTTAGCAACCGAATTGTCGAAGCGTGGAACTCATTACCCGACTCAGTAGTGTCAACCCCTAACCCCCAACATTTTTCCCTTAGACTATCCACGATTGACCTCTCCAGGTTCCTTAGAGGTCAGTAAGGGGCGTGCATAAGTGCACCAGTGTGCCTTCCGTCCCCTGTCCAATTGTCTCTCCTTATCTCATTTATCTTTTCTTCCTTTCAAATATGTTCACCTATACTTTTATATATTTTCTTCTATTCTTTTCTTTATTTATATTACTGCATATCTATTCTCTTCAATGTGTATTATGTATTGGACTAAATAAATAAATAAATAAAAGGTACTTACAGGTAATCAAAGATTATGAGCCCACCTCTTGACATGTATTTTAGGTTGTTTTTGGTCAGAAAGAGCACACCGTTTTCCAGGCTTTGGATCTGTCGAATGTCATCACTGCTGTGTACCTGGAAGGAAGAATATCGTTCCAGGGCTGGACCAAAGAAAGAAGTGGCATGACCCTAAAACAAAGAGAGACATGTCAATCAACCTTTTTCAACAATGGGATAAACATGCAAATACTGCAATGAATGAGACTTTTTTTAAAAAAAACCAAACCCAAATGTGCCCAATTCACTATCTTCTCATTCAAAATGCCCATTCCCTTTTTATTCTCATGAAATATTGCTTTCACCTACTCAAATATGTAATACTGTCTGCTAAGTCAATTAATCTTAGCTTATTTTTCCTTTGGCTAACATACATGTCACTGTTTGGTCAAATAAAGTGAGAACACAAAATAACCAAGTTACAAACCATTCAGCCATCTGTTTCAGTTCCAAAGATTGTACTCTGTCTAATCCTAAAATCATCCATCAAAAACCCAAGTCCATCCTTCCTCAGTGTATGGTCTAATGCAAACATACACTATACCTTTTAGAGCAGTGTTTCCCAACCTTGGCAACTTGAAGATATCTGGACTTCAACTCCCAGAATTCCCCAGCCAGCGAATGCTGGCTGGGGAATTCTGGGAGTTGAAGTCCAGATATCTTCAAGTTGCCAAGGTTGGGAAACACTGTTTTAGAGTATAAGACACACTCCCTCACTCTAAAACTGGGTGGAAATGCCTGTGCGTCTTATACACCGACTGTAGCCAAAGCCCTGCCCATCTGCCGACCTCCACGCTTCAGCTGTTTTCGGCCTCTGCACGCTCCATTTTAGACCCATTCTAGGCTGCAGGGATCACCACAACACATCACAGCCCACGTATGTCTCATTTTTGGCCTCCTCGCATCGTGGTTTCAGAAGCCCCGTTTTTTACTTCTGCATATTGCATTTTCAGCTGGTTCCTCATTTCTGCCAGTCCCAGCCACCTGGAACTGGCCAAAAATGCAGTACGCAGAAGCCAAAAACGGGGCATGCGGCGGCCAAAGATATTATGCATGGAGGTGGCGATCGGCGGCACTGTGCTGTGGCGATCCCGGCAGCCTGGGACGGGTCTAAAATGGAGCATGCCAAGACAAAAACACGATATGCAGAGGCCGAAAACACGATGCGTGGAGGTGTCGAGACAGGTGCTGTGGCAACCCCCACAGCCTGAAACAGCTGATTGGCAGTAACAGCCAATCAGCTGCTTGTGATGAATCATGTGCTGTTTGTTGCAAGGATGTTAGCCAGATGAATACCAAATACTGGTATGCAGAGGCAGAATTTTTGGTTCTTATTTTCCTCCTCAAAAACTAATCTGTGTCTTATTTATTTATTTATTTGTTTGTTTGTTTGTTTGTTTATTTATTTATTTATTTATTTAGTGGATTTGTATGCCGCCCCTCTCCGGAGACTCGGGGCGGCTAACAGCAACAATAAAACAGTGTACAATAGTAATCTAATACTAAAAATGATTGAAAACCCATTAATATAGAAACCAAACATACATACATACATGCCGCTCTGTTTAGGGTGACCCGCTCCCTTCTTAATCAGGGGGGAGTTGGGGAGCCCTTGCAGAGCAGTGCCAAGGATTTTAACACGTTTTTCGCTGATAAAATCGCTCAGATCCGGGCCGATCTCGACTCCAATTGGGAAACAGAGTCGACTGACAACGAGTCAGTCGAGGTGACTGGGGCACGTACTTGTCCACCTGTCTGGGAAGAGTTTGATCTGGTGACATCTGATGAAGTGGACAAGGCCATTGGATCTGTGAGTTCCGCCACCTGCTTACTGGATCCGTGTCCCTCCTGGTTGGTCTCGGCCAGCAGGGAGGTGACACGGAGCTGGGTCCAGGAGATTACCAACGCTTCCTTGGGGAGGGGAGTTTTTCCAACTCTCTATAAAGAAGCGCTTGTGCACCCCCTCCTCAAGAAGCCCTCCCTGGACCCAGCCATACTTAATAACTATTGCCCAGTCTCCAACCTTCCCTTTATGGGGAAGGTTGTTGAGAAGGTGGTGGTGCTCCAGCTCCAACGGTCCTTGGAAGAAGCCGATTATCTAGGTCCACAGCAGTCGGGTTTCAGACCCGGTTACAGCACGGAAACTGCTTTGGTCGCGTTGATGGATGATCTCTGGTGGGCCCGGGACAGGGGTTTATCCTCTGTCCTGGTGCTCCTTGACCTCTCAGCGGCTTTCGATACCATCGACCATGGTATCCTTCTGCACCGGCTGGAGGGGTTGGGAGTGGGGGGCACTGTTCTTCAGTGGTTCTCCTCCTACCTCTCTGGCCGGTCGCAGTCTGTGTTAGTGGGGGGTCAGAGGTCGACTCCGAGGTCTCTCCCTTGTGGGGTGCCTCAGGGGTCGGTCCTCTCCCCCCTGCTATTTAATATCTACATGAAACCGCTGGGTGAGATCATCCGAGGGCATGGGGTGAGGTATCATCAGTACGCTGATGATACCCAGCTTTACATCTCCACCCCATGTCCAGTCAACGAAGCAGCGGAAGTGATGTGCCGGTGTCTGGAGGCTGTTGGGGCCTGGATGGGTGTCAACAGACTCAAACTCAACCCGGATAAGACGGAGTGGCTGTGGGTCCTGCCTCCCAAGAACAATTCCATCTGTCCGTCCATTACCCTGGGGGGGGAATTATTGACCCCCTCGGAAAGGGTCCGCAACTTGGGCGTCCTCCTCGATCCAAAGCTTACGTTAGAGAATCATCTTTCAGCTGTGGCGAGGGGGGCGTTTGCCCAGGTTCGCCTGGTGCACCAGTTGCGGCCCTATCTGGACCGGGACTCATTGCTCACAGTCACTCATGCCCTCATCACCTCGAGGTTCGACTACTGTAACACTCTCTACATGGGGCTACCTTTGAAAAGTGTTCGGAAACTTCAGATCGTGCAGAATGCAGCTGCGAGAGCAGTCATGGGCTTACCTAGGTATGCCCATGTTTCGCCATCACTCCGCAGTCTGCATTGGTTGCCGATCAATTTCCGGTCACAATTCAAAGTGTTGGTTATGACCTTTAAAGCCCTTCATGGCATTGGACCAGAATACCTCCGAGACCGCCTCCTGCCGCACGAATCCCAGCGACCGATTAGGTCCCACAGAGTGGGCCTTTTCCGGGTCCCGTCAACTAAACAATGTTGGTTGGCGGGCCCCAGGGGAAGAGCCTTCTCTGTGGCGGCCCCGACTCTCTGGAACCAACTCCCCCTGGAGATTAGAACTGCCCCTACTCTCCCTGCCTTCCGTAAAGTTCTTAAAACCCACCTCTGTCGTCAGGCATGGGGGAACTGAAACATCTCCCCCGGGCATGTACAATTTATGTATGGTATGTTTGTGTGTGTGCTTGTTAATTTATTGGGGTTCTTTTAAAACTTTTTTTAAATATTTAAATTTATTTGGATTTGTTACGATTTGTTTATGCCTTGTTGTGAGCCGCCCCGAGTCCGCGGAGAGGGGCGGCATACAAATCTAAATAATAAATAAATAAATAAAATACATACATATATACCATGCATAGAATTGTAAAGGCCTAGGGGGAAAAAGGATCTCAATTCCCCCATGCCTGACGACACAGGTGGGTTTAAGTAGCTTACGAAAGGCAAGGAGGGTGGGGGCAATTCTAATCTCTGGGGGGAGTTGGTTCCAGAGGGCCAGGGCCACCACAGAGAAGGCTCTTCCCCTGGGTCCCGCCAAGCGACATTGTTTAGTTGACGGGACCCGGAGAAGACCCACTCTGTGGGACCTAACTGGTCGCTGGGATTCGTGCAGCAGAAGGCGGTCCCTGAGATAATATGCAGAGGCAGAATTTTTTGTTCTTATTTTCCTCCTCAAAAACTAATCTGTGTCTTATACACTGGAGCATCTTATACTCTGAAAAGTAATCAATTTTAATCAAACCTGGCACACAAATAAAAAAACCTACTTACTCCATGGTTTCCAACCCAGAGCATTTCTTCGTGTAGGTCAAAGTGGGAGAAGGAAACAGGCACACCCACTTCGGAAACAATTGTGTGGAGTTCAGAATACATGCCCTCCATGATATGCACTGAGTCAGGCACAGCGATGCCTTCCAGAGGGACTCCCTCTGGATCCAGCTCCACATTCTGTAAGAGGCTTGGGTTGAGGTGGGGATCTAGGGCAGGATGCAGGGAAGGAACATACTCTGCGAGGGCTGGATCAAGACCTTCAAAATTCATGGTGGGCGTTTATCTGTATAGGGGAGGGGGAAAATACAATGCATAATTTCCCAGGTAGTATAAATATGGTAGAAATATTCAATTAACGAATACAATAAGCTCTTCTTTTAGTCTTAAATTTGAACTGAAGTGTAAGACAAAATCAATAGAGTTATGTACACACGTCAAGCAATCTTGTCAATAGAAGTCTTTAGAAAAGCAGGCAGAGAATAAATAACTACAATATTAGTGCATTCCATCTCTAATCAGAGAAGATTGCTCATGTTCAAATGTTACACTCAGAGGTCACAATCTAAAGAGATAAAGTGAGGCAAAGGACTGTGTACAATAACTTGCGATAAGGGAATAAATTCTGAGTAATATGCAATTTTAACCCAACAGAATATAGGAAAGAAGTTATGTAAAAAGCTGCTTTTCAAAACCAAGATAATTCTCCCTAACTAAACAGAATGTATGAGGAGAAGAAGAAAAGAAGAGCGAAGACAGCAAAAGAAAGATTGCTCTAGAAGATAACAAAAAAGGTCTATCCCCCCCTCCTCCCGCCCCAAAATGTATCCTTATAGTGGAGGCAGTTGCACAATGCATTAAAATGCTGTTAGTTAGTCCATTCTAAGCCCCTCCTCTTGGACATGTAACCTATATCCTCGGAGAGGGGCGGCATATCAATCAATCAATCAATCAATCAAATAAATAAATATCCAAGCTATTATTGAGGGATTGGAAATAATTCCAGAAGCAGGCATTGGTTTGTCCTTGCCTTGTTTATTCTCATACTTTCTATGGTTATATCGTATATACTGCTGTACAATTATTTCCTGAAGAATTGCATGACCATTTTTTAAAACTGAACATTCAGATAAATATACTCAGCATATATTCACTATTGAATTCTGGAAGATTTACTCTCAAAACCATGCACTACTCATTAAAAAAAATGGAATTAAAAAACTGCACCTGGTACAGTATTAATAATTTCATTTCCCTCTACAGAGATATAGCATCTTGAGAAGGGCATCTGCTGTAGTTAGACTTGAATAATTCTAATGGTACTGTTTCTATTGATACATCAAAAACATAAAGGCATTAAATAGAATAATTTTTATTTTTTATTTTATAGAAAATTTTATTAGGCATATGCATATTAAAACAAGACAATGGGTGTTTCATCCTGTGATTATATTTTCTATTGCATTATGTCTGATACAAAGACAGTACAACACATATCCCTAACCCTCCCACCTCCCAAACTGTAACTTAGACAGTTTATTCCTTTCCTGTTTCCAGGTTTATAAGATACGCTAACTTACTGTACTGTACTGTACTGTAACTTAGACAGTTTATTCCTTTCCTGTTTTCAGGTCTATAGCAACAGCGTATCTTATCAGTTTAACATAGGAATTGAAACAATAATTATTATCTTAATCAATTATAGACTTAAATTTGCTTATTTCTAACAACTTAGTATTTACATTATTTACAGCTATTCTTTTTCCTATTGTCAACCCAAATGTGTCATTATGGCAGGATTGATTATTGTTTTTAAGTTCTTGTGTTAGTTTATCAGATTCTGCGCAGTCAAGAATTTTCCTAATCATGTCTCTTTCCGTTGGTGTGTCTTCTTTCTTCCAATTTTGTGCTATGCAAATCCTGATTGCAGTAATTACATGTTGTATCAAATAATAATGCTTTTTTAAAATTTAGAATCTATTATGCCTAGAAGAAAGACCTCCGGTTTCAGTTGAAATTTAACTTTGTTTATTTCGTAAATCCACATTCTAATTTTACTCTAAATTTTCCTAATTTCGGGACAGGTCCACCACATGTGAAAAAATATTCCATTTTTGTTCCTGCATCTCCAGCAGTCTGGTTTTAGTTTGGGGTAAATTTGGGCTAGTCTTGATGGTGATATATGCCACCTATAAAACATCTTTAAAATGTTTTCCTTGTACGCAGTTGATTTAGTTATTTTGTAATTTCTTTTCCAAATTGTCTCCCATTGATCAATATATATATATAATGTCCAATATTTTTTGCCCAACTGATCATGTTTCATTTGACCATTTCTACTTCCATTTTATAATTTATCAGGAAACTATGTTTTTGTTATAATTTTTTTTTCTTTTCCTAATATTAATTTATCAAAATCTGTGTGCTTCTCTTGGATCCCTAATTTTTTAAAATCTTTTTGCCATTTCGAGTAAATTTGTGTATAAGGCCACCATTCTACCTTTATGTCCTACTCTCATAAATGTTCTCTTGGTTTAATATTTCCTTCCGCGTCTAATATTTGATTGTAATTTACCATTTTTTCAGTTGTGTTGTGTTAGGATTTGTCAAAGCTTCCATACTAGAATGATATTTATTATCTATTAGATTTTCTCCCACATTACTTTATAAATAACTTAAGGTGATCAAACAAACCTTCCTCTTCCTATTTTCCCCACAACAACCACCCTATAAAGTAGGTTGGCCTGAGACAGAGTGACTGATTTTCATGCCTAAGATAGAACTAGAACTCAGTTTCTTTGTTTCTAGGCCAGCACCTTAATCACTACACCTAAGTGGCTCTCTTAATAATTATTTATGATCCAAAACTTAACTTTTAGATGCATAACAGCAGATTATGCATCCAGATTTAACTTGGGGTAAATAATATTCAGCTATCAGATATATCACAAATGATATCCTAAAGTCTGATTTAACTTAGCAGCAGAGTATGAAACAAAATTGGACCAAATATGTTGTTTGCTTTTTAATTAGAAACTAAATCAGACGTAAAGCCTAGGAAAAAAACATAATAAAATTTCTCTAATACAGTACTAAAATGTGTAACCTAAATGTATTAAGTGTGTATTAATTGACACTCAAGAAACTGAGATATACTGGAAACAAAAATAAAGCAGCCATCAATTTTGGGAGTACCTCTAGTAGTTGTACTATGTGAGATTTATTTCTAATTAAACATATACTGTAGGTCTCACAATGAAGCAGAACCAAGTTCTTCCTTAAGGAAGTGTTATATGCCAACCTACCTTCAGCTCTCTGACACAGCATCAAAATTCCCAAATTCATAGCTTAAGTTATAAATTGCTATATTAACTGGAATTGGGGAATTGTAGTCTTAACACATATTTTTGTGTTACTTAACACACCCTATTTTTGAGAAAAACCACACTTAAAATGCTCAGTCACTCAAGCCCTGATCTTCTCAGGTCTGGACTACTGCAATGCAGTCTACACAAGGTTACCTTTGAAAAGTATTCAGAAATTACAACTAGTGCAAAATGAGGCAGGCAGTTTCTTTGGGGTGGGGGTGGGGATACGTTCGCCCATGTTACAGTGGATGCTATCTTGAATCCAGGTACAATTCAAAGTGATAGTTATCACCTTTACAGCCCTTCATGACATAGGTCCAGGTTCTCTGAGGAACCACCCTTGCCAGCAGAATAGGCATGTTGTGGGCTCCACTGGTCAAAGATTTTCAGTTGACAGGGCCCAGAAGAGTCTTTTCTTCCGTAGAATGATGTACACACACCCCTCCCTGAAATGCGATCCACGCCCTCTCTTCTGGCTTCCCAAAAGGGCCTGAAGACCTCCAGTTGACCTCCAATGGGGATGCGCTACTTGGAGATTGCCATCAGATTAAGAGACGTTCCCACCTCTCCCCAAGTACTTTGTGCTGCCTTCCTCCTCACTTTTCAATTGTAAATGTCATCATCAATAGGTATATGATGATGATGATGATAAATTTCATCATCAAGTTACATGATGATGATAATAATAACAACAAATTGTCATTTGGAATACAACACCTGAGATATCACAGTTGTCAAGGGCCAAAGAATACAGTTGATTAATATCGCTGTACCAAGAGATGCCAGTCGAAGAAAAAGAACTGGAAAAAATTATGAAACATCGCAACCAGGCCATTGAAATCACATGGCTATGGATGAAACATGTAACATTGATACTCATTGTTATCGGGGCACATGGTACCACGTCCAAGAATTTCACAAAACACATCAAGAAACTGCAGCAGAACTGCAAAAAACTGCGCTACTCAGAACATCATATATTTGAAGAAGGTACTTGGTTGATACCTAGGATGCTGGCAGCAATCCATATCAACCATTAGTACCAGTCAGTGGTATTTGTGACACTTTTTAAAATGCTCAGTTGACTGAGTTTCATGTTTAATGAATAAAAGAGATAACAACAACAATTTTAATGTTTACCGGTTTTTATTGTTTGTAAGCCTCTGTGAGTCACTTCTAGTAAACATGATGGCACACACAAATCTAATAAATATTTTGTTACCAATAAAGTAATTCAGGGTTGAAATGAGGGGGAGGGTCCTTGATACTTTCTTGAGCTTGCTTGTTTTCTTGCCCTAACAAGGCAACCTCATTGGTGCCAGGAAGGAGTGCTGTTTGCTGTCAGTTTACATTGTACACAATTTTGTTGTAGTTAGCGTCTACATAACACATCACCACCATTTTAGTGTTATTTATTTCCAGGAAGAACAGAAAGCCAGAGGAGAACAGACCCATAGGAGTAACGCCCCTCCCCTTCTTTTATTAGGTACGCAGAGCATGGCACTGTGTCAGCTGTATGTTTTGACAGATTGGTGGATATTCCCTTTCAAAAGACCATCCGCCATAGAAAGGCCGCGGCTCTTCCTCTCTGCTGAACTACAATTCCCAGCATCCCTCATCACTGGCTGCGCTATTCGAGCTGTTAAAGAGTTGTAGTTGAATCACATCTGAAGGATTGATGTCTATGTCGGCCCAAATCAGAAGCTGATCCACAACGCCCATAACCCACCGCGAAAAGTGAGGCTACGGGAAGTTGTTCCTATAACTTCCTGCTCCCATAACATAAATATTACTCATAATATTCACACGTTAAGCGCTTTTTATACAACGCGGCCTTTCGAAAAGCGATACACAAAATGGGGGGGGGGCGAATAGAAAGAAGCATTACCCACAATGCTTTGCTATCCGAGTTCGCTTCGGCCGTTTCCGCTTCCTCACCTCCTTGGCCTCTTCGCCGCAGCTATAGCAACCCGAACCGTCCTCATTTCTTGCCCCGCGTCCACCCTCTCCGAGCTCCTGGGGGAACGAAAGCAGCCGCGCGCCTCGACCAATCACCGGAGGGCCTCGTGGGAGACGGTCCAATCAGCGAAGACGTCGTGTTTAGCCGTACGACGTGTTAAGGACGCTCTTCCCTCGCCACGGTAAAAGGAGGAAGGACGGAAATTCGGAAGGGACAAAACAAAAGTGGTTGTCACGAATGTGACTCAGACAATTAAAGAGAAATTCCTTTCCTTTGCCCTCCCCCCCTTCCACCCAGGAGTGAGGTCGTTTTATCGGACTTCCTCCTTTTCACGTCTTTGAGACATGTATGAGGAATCAAGGTAGCCTCGCCCATACACAATAGTGACACAGTGTCAGAAAAGTTTTTTCCACCCGGCGGGGACCATTATCGGAGTTTTAAAAGTGTATTTTTAATCTCATGCACAATCGAATAGCTCTCCTGTACTTTCCTGTCTCACTTAGTCTGTGCAATAGCCGCATTCAGAGGCTGCCTCTTCCTTTTCTATAACGATGCAAGGAAGAGTGGAAAATTCCCAAGGTCTGGTTGGAAAAAGGGTGGCTTTGCTTACACAAAATGCACGTGTCTTCAATAGAATTATCTGGGACAAGTTGGGGCGGAAATGCTAGGAACGCTCTTCTTTGATTCTGCCAAAACGCCATCAAAAACAATTTTCCTCTGTAATGTTCAATCTGTAAAGCTCAATAAACGCTCCCTCTTTAGAGCATTTCTGCACTACTCTCAAATTTTGGGTTTTGACAACTTTGAACTTCGCCATTTACGGTCTGACCTAAGCATAGTACACAACGTCTGCTACAACGTCCTACCTATTGACGAGGTCTGTAAGCAGGCATGCATAAATTCAGCTTCAACCACAATAATACACAGGCATACAATAGATACAAACTCAATGTAAATATGACTTCAGCAATAAAGTGGTCAGTGCCTGGAATGCTCTACCTGACTCTGTTGTTACTTCCTCAATCTCTCATAACCTTAAACCGTCTATCGTGGACCTCACCATTTCCAAGAGGTCTAGTAAGGGGGCATGCATAAATGCACTAGCATACCTACCGTCTCTGTCCTACTGTCCCCATTTGTACTCATGTGCTCATGTCCATGTTTATACTTACACCTGCTATCTCATTTCTGCACTGCAGCTTTAAACCAGCTGGAAAGCAGGCTGGTTTAAATCTCTTTTTCAGATTTCAACCATTCCTGTATTTTGATCACAGGCATGGAGCTGGTATTCTGTCTGGATCACACTCATTCCCTTGCTGCTGCTTCACCCATGCCATCTGTGCAAAGGAAGCCAGTGACAATCACCAGGTTTGTTGGATTCACTTGATAGATCAGGAGTGCTCAAGGGTCTGTGAGTGGAATTGATGACAAAGAGTAGAGTTGGTGGTATTATTATTATTTATTAGATTTGTATGCCATCCCTCTCCGAAGACTCCGGGCGGCTCAAAACAACAATAAGTACAGTAAACAATGATATAAATCCAATTAATATAAATAGAATTAAAACCCCTTAATATTAAAAATGATCAATACTACACAGTCATATCATTCTCAAGTGCTATAATCAGAAGAGAGGGGGGAGTTAATCCCCCCATGCCTGGCGATATAGGTGAGCCTTTAACATCTTGTGGAAGATGGGGAGGGTGGGGGCAATTAGAATCTCCATGGGGAGTTGATTCCAGAGGTCCGGGGCCGCCACAGAGAAGGCTCTTCCCCTGGATCCCATCAGTCGACGGGACTTGGAGAAGGCCAACTGTGGGACCTAATCGACCGCTGGCATTCATGCAGCACAAGGCGGTCCCGTAACTATTCTGGTCTGTTATGGGTGGTGTGGAAAGCTCCTTCCAAGAATGAAATATTTTGTGGTTATTAAAAAGGAAGTATAGAATATTTCCATTAAAGAAGAAATGGGAGGGGACTTAAGGGAGGCAGGACCCAGCCCCAGTTTTTCTCCCCCAAGCAGAAACTGAGGAGACCAGCTTTTAGAAAGGCAGTTTTGGTAATTCATTCAGAAAGACTGGGTCAGACAGAAACTTAATTAAGCAACAAAGGTTGACAGATTAGCTCAGACAAACACCTAGGATTTGCATTTCCCCTTTGCCTATATTTATTTACATATTTATTTACATATTTTATTTAGTTACATAAATGATCTTTGCGATCATAATATAAGCAGCTGCGTCCTCTTCGCTGATGACGTAAAACTACTTAACAACACAGGTAATGCTGCTGCCCTACAAATGACCTTGAATGGTTTAAGGTTAATGGTCAGAATGGTTGAACAATTGGCAACTCCAATTCTCAACTAGCAAATGCTCTGTCTTACACATTGGCAATAAAAATCAGAACACCAAATACAACTGGGCAGATGCGATCGTGTAGTTCACTAGTTCCCAACCTTGGCAACTTTAAGACTTGTGGACTTCAACTCCCAGCCTGAGGAATTCTAGAAGTTGATGTTCACAAGTCTTAAAGTTGCCAAGGTTGGAGACCCTCACTCTCTCAAGGACCTAGGAGTACTCATCTCAAGTAATCTAAGCCCTAGAGATCACTGTAACAGCATTGCCAAAAAGGCATTAAGAGTTGTTAACCTAACTTCTGAAGGTTTTTCTCCAGTAACACTGTACCACTAACTAGGGCATACAAAACATTTTCCAGACAATCCTTGAATACAGCTCGTCTGCCTGGAATCCACACTGTATATCAGATATTAATATAATCGAGCGGGTCCAGACGTATTTCATGAGAAGAGTACTCCACTCCTCTACTCACAATAGAATACCTTGTGTCACCAGGCTTGAAATGTTGGGCTTCGAAAACCTTGAACTTCGCTGCCAATGCTCTGACCTAAGCATAGTACACAAAATTGTCTGCCACAACATTCTACCTGTCGACAACTATTTCAGCTTCAGCCACAATAATACGCGGGCATACAATAGATAGAAACTCAATGTAAACCACTCCAAACTCGATTGCAGAAAATATTACTTCAACAATAGAGTGGTCAATGCCTGGAATGCTATACCTGACTGTTGTTACTTCCTCAAACCTCCATAACTTTAACCTTAAACCATGTACCGTGAACCTCACACCATTTCTAAGAGGTCTGTAAGGGGGCATGCTTAAATTTTATTTATTTTATTTTAATTTATTTTATTTATTTATTTGTCCAATACACAATACATATGGAAGAGAATAGACATGAAGTAATATATATAAAGATACAGTAATATGTAAAATAGAAGAGAAAATATATGAGAGGAAGAAAATAGATATGAGATATGAGATAAAGGAAAGACAATTGGACAGGGGACGATAGGCACACTAGTGCACTTATGTACGCCCCTTACTGGCCTCTTAGGAACTTGGAGAGGTCAATTGTGTATAGACTTAGGGAGAAATGTTGGGGGTTAGGGGTTGACACTATTGAATCCGGTAATGAGTTCCACGCTTCGACAACTCGATTGTTAAAGTCATGTTTTTTACAGTCAAGTTTGGAGCGGTTAATATTAAGTTTGAATCTGTTGCGTGCTGTTGCTATTTCTTCCAACAGTGGCATATGGGATTTTTCAGCTTGCAACATTTTAGGGACTCTCTAAGTATTAGCAACTACCCATTCAATCTTGTGGCAGGGAATGCTACGAATCAGTTGTACTACATTGTATTATCATTATTTTCCCAAATCAGTTCTGAGTCAGTTTCATTGGGTTACTTCACGTTCTGTTAAGGAGATAGGCAATATGGAGTCCTTTGAGCTCCAATATGCAAATAAACAAATCTTTTGTGCTCAGTAACTGCCTACCTGCCCCTTCTACCTTTGGTTATTTTATTGTTTCTAAAGAAATACATAGAAACTGATATGCTGTGAATGAAAATGCCAATCTCCGGGACGATCTTAATTTCCAAGAAATGACACTGGGCCTTATATAGACCTGATAACTGGATTGATTAAATGCATCAGTACTAATTCTTAGTAACCACATAGATAGCCCTTCTCAGTAAATTCTATCCCCAGCCTGGCCCTTTATAGTTCCTACAGTGTACCCGTCACATATACATCCATCCATGTTATTGCTGATTGACTTCTTCCATCGTTCTCATCATTCTTTGGACTTCTCAAATGAGATGTGTCATATAATGTGTCCAAAATATGATAGTTTCAGCCTGATCATTTGTGTCTTGTTAACTTGTTATACAACTTAACTTTTTGTGTTTTCTTTGCTCTCCATGGTATTCTCAAGAGTTCTCTCAAATATTAAACCTCAAAAACATCAATGTGCTTTCTAGCCTGCTCCTTCAAAGTTCAATTTCCTTTTCCACAGAGTGTCAAAGGGAAATTACTGCCTACTTGATTCCGATCTTTGTAAGTATGGACACATCATGTCATATAAATATATTTTCCAATGACTGTATTGCTACCCTAACAAATGCTTATCTACAACCTATTTCTGATACCCAGTTCCTTTATTGTCGATAGTCAATATTAAAAAAGTATATGTCAGCTACCAATAACTTTTTTATTAGCTAGAAGGCTAACTGCTGTACCTGAGGTTTTAGGATTTTTTAAATGTTTAGTTCCATTTCTTCACTGTGTTCCTTGACTCCTATTACTAGAGCTTCCAGATGATTTGTAATTTTAACTATCAGAATTTTGTGGCTGTTCTATTGCTAGGTTGTGCCTTTTCGCAATCCCATGGACCATAGCACCCCAGTCCCCCCTGTTCTCTGTTGTCTCTCTGAAGTTGCCCAAACTCATGCTCACTGCATTGGTGACATTATCTAACCATCTCATCTTTTGCCATCTCCTTCTCCTTTTGCCTTTAATCTTTCCCAACATGAGTCTTTTTCAATGATCCTCTTCTCATTTGGTGGCCAAAGAATTTGAGTTTCCACGTTAATATCTGTGGCTCCAAAGGACAGTTGGGATTAATTGTCTTTAAGGTAGATTGATTCGACATCCTTATAGTCCAAGAGACTCTCAAGAGTCTTCTCCAACACAATCTGAAACATCAATTTGAAAGATCAATTCTTCAGTGCTCAGCCTTCCTTGTGGTCCAACTCTCAAAACCATACGTCATTACTGGGAGTGATCAATATAGTGTTAATTTATTTATTAACTTTATATGCCACCCATTATCTTCATTTTCACCCTCTTTTTCCCAGTTATTGATTCCACTTAAACAAAAAATCTTTATCTAATTTTATGAAAATTATTCTATTTTTTCATAGTGATCTTTCCTCAGTTATGTAATTTATGTTTATATGTTTGTTTTCTGGTAATCTACACTTTAGACATATAATAAAATCCATACAAAAAGAAAGGTTTCATTTTCCCACTTGGAATGCATATCACAGAATATAAGAATCCAAGTTATCTCCAACACTAGTTGTGAAATTTCCTGAACTGTAGATATACTGGAGCAATTTCTAGGTATACAGTTAAGGGGAGCTCCACAAATGTACACAATCAATCTTACATCATGAATAACTACATATAAAATATATGGATGTGTCTGTACTTGTGCCTCTTGTTAGGAAAACCCATTATAAGTATTTTGAAAATCAATTTTAAAATTTATCAGGATATTAAAAAGAAAAGGATTTACTGACTAATGTGTTGTGTTCATAAGTTAATTTTCCATTTAGTAAGTGATCACAATCTGTTGTGCAAGACAGGCAGGATGATAGAGTGGAAAAATGATATAACAAAGGGAAATTAAAATGTTTACCATTGATAAATTTTGGGCAGCATAAACCCAAAATAGAAAGTTTTAATATTATTTCAAGGATGAAACTGAAGCTAGTCCAGAAATCAGTGATGTTCTTTGTTGAATCCATATTGTCATAGTTGTTACCTGTTGGATTCTAATTGCAATTAAAGATTCTGGTTGTCAGCTTTCAACCTTTTATGATACAAGGTCGGGATATCTTCAGGACTGGAACTCCTTTTATGGTAACATCTACAACGCATAAGAATAAACACGCTTCCCTCTATCGCTAGGACTGTGGAAACATGCCTTCTCTATTCCCCACATTGTGATAAGAGCCATGGTTGCACAGTGGTTAGAATGCAGTATTGCAGGCTAATTTTGCCAACAGCAAGGAGTTCACCCTGATTCAGCCTTCCATCCTTCCCAGGTGGGTAAAATGAGAACCCAGATTTAAATTAACCCAGTTGCAGTTTAAAGAACTATTCATAGAAGGAGGAATTTTAATACGATTATTCTTTATCAACTATCTTCATTAGTGTCTTCCTTGTCTCTCTATTACATTGAAACATGAATAAAATATATTTATTAATTGGATTTCTATGCCGCCCCACTCCAGGGACTCTGTGAACCAGGCTGAAAATGGATACATTATTTCAGAACCAATTATTCTTATTTGCACATTTGAAAAATAAAACAAAAATGTGACAAAAGCGAAGGGGAGCTGGATGGTACTGTATTTTTAATGCTCGCATCAGTCAAATAAAAACAGAGAGCTATCTCAATCTTCCCTCTCTCCACTCCTCTCTTTCTATCTCAGGTGCCTATTTCACCTCTAATGTTATGTCCTTAGCGGAAAGAAGGACTGCACTCTTGTGGTGAGAACGGCTGTGTTGTATCTTGGAATGGCTACCTTGTATTTCCTGTAGATAGTTTGTTCTGTCTTCCAGCGCTGTCTGAGCTGAAACAGGAAGTCGCTCCTGATTGGCTCAGACGCGGCTGGCTCTTGCTTTGGCGGGAGCCGCAAATGTATAAAAGAAGCGGTTTCTCCAAGCAGAGCCAGTCGGTACTAGCTGAAGTGTCACTTGCCTTGCTGAGCTGTTACTTGTTCTCTGAGCTGAATAAAAGTACAGATTTTGTTTGAACCCTGTCTCTGGGTCTACTTCAGGCTGTTTATTAACGAGGAATAACGGTTTACATAACTGAACAAAAGACAACATGGCCGTGCCTGGCAGCTATATATATGCCGGGCTGCCAGGCTGAGCCAACCAATCATATTATAGTATTTTCCTGCCCAAGGAATATGGGGCGGGTACAAAGCCTAACTGTCCTCTGGACACAACATCTGGTACCTACCTTCTTATACCTTCTCTCCTCTTTCCTACTACCATCTCCTCCTCCTTCCTTCTTCCTTCTCTGCCTCTCCTTCAACTCCCTTTCCTTCCTTCTCGTTCCTTCCTCCTTCTCTACTTCCCCTTCTAGTCTTTCTCCTTTTTACCTATTTCCTCTTACGGCCTCTAAGTCCTTCCCTGAGTGGATAATTTTAATTACAAAGTTTTATTATTATTATTTTTCTCCCCACTAAAAAAGAACATACATCATAAAGCAAATAAAAGATGAGCAAACAAATGATAATATTAATACAAACAATAAAAAGTGCTACTGTGGAAATGAATGGGAACTGTATGGGAACAGTGAGCTGATGAAAATGGAATACATCACCAAAAAGGCTTCAAGAGTTGTTAATCTAATCCTACATAGCTTCTGCTCCGGTAATCTCACACTACTAACCAGAGCATACAAAACTTTTGCCAGACTAATCCTTGAATGCAGCTCAGCTGTCTGGAACCCACACCGCATTTAGGACATAAACACTGTAGAAAATATCCAGAGATACTTCACTCCTCCACTCGAAATAGAATACCCTACGAGACTAGACTTTCAATCCTAGGCCTAGAAAGTTTAGAACTAAGACGCCTTAAACAAGATCTAAGTATTGCCCACAAGGTCATATGCTGCAACGTCCTGCCTGTCGGCGACTACTTCAGCTTCAACCACAACAACACCAGAGCACACAACAGATTTAAACTTAATATTAACTGCTCCAAACTTGACTGTAAAAAATATGACTTCAGTAACCGAGTTGTTGAAGCGTGGAACTCATTACCGGACTCCATAGTGTCATCCCCAAACCCCCAAACACTTTCTTTCTTTCTTTCTTTCTTTCTTTCTTTCTTTCTTTCTTTATTCATTCATTCATTCATTCATTCATTCAATTTTTATGCCGCCCTTCTCCTTAGACTCAGAGCGGCTTACAACATCTTAGCAATAGCACTTCTTAACAGAGCCAGGTTATTGCCCCCACAATCCGGGTCCTCATTTTACCCACCTCGGAAGGATAGAAGGCTGAGTCAACCTTGAGCTTAGATTATCTACGGTTGACCTATCCAGATTCCTAAGAGGTCAGTAAGGGGCGAGTACAAGTGCACTAGAGTGCCTTCCGTCCCCTTTCCTATTGCTTTCTATATCTCCTATACCTGTCTTCTATTCCTATATCTCTTCTTCTATTCTTTCATTGATATGTTCTATTACTATATCTTCTTTTCTATTATTTCTTAGATATATTTTACTATGAGTATCTCCTCTATAACCTTCATCATGTATTTTACTATGTGTATATAGATATATACCCGCTAAAACCCTCATTGTGTATTGGACAAAATGAATGAATAAATAAATAAAAGAGCCCTCCATTCCTCCACTTGCAATAGAATATCCTACGCAACTAGACTTACAACCCTAGGTTTAGAAAGTTTAGAACTACATCACCTTAAACACGACCTATGCATAGCCCATAAAATCATCTGCTACAATGTCCTGCCTGTCAATGACTACTTCAGCTTCAACCACAACAACACAAGATCACACAGCAGATACAAACTTAAAGTAAACCGCTCTAAACTCAACTGCAGGAAATGCGACTTTAGTAACCAAGTAGTTGATGCATGGAACTCACTACTACTGTAGTATCATCACCTAACCCTCAAAACTTTACCCTTAGCCTATCCACTGTTGACCTCTCCTGATTCCTAAGAGGTCAGTAAGGGGCGTGCATAAGCGCACCAGAGTGCCTTCCATCCCCTGTCTTAATGTTTCTTTTACTAGTATCATGTATATAAATATTATTATATCTTTGCATACCACCAATACGTACCTGGCAAAACAAATAAATAAAATAAAATAAAACAAATAAGTATCATTTTTCAGAAGTAAGGAAAACGGAAGACCTCACTTCCTGATTGATCTGAGATAGTTAATGACATGCAAAGGGAACTTGCTACTCTCCGTTCTTGCAGCTTATAGATAACAGCTTTTAACATGCTGCAAATAAAACCCACCACACATTGAGGGCTTAAGCAGTCTTCAATATTGTGTCATTCAGATAGATCCAGCCCAATGATAATTTTTATTTATTTTATTTATTCATTTGTCCAATACACAAGTACATAGGAAGAAAATAGACATGTGATAATATAAAAAGGATGAAAGTGGGCTTAGAGGAGAGGATATATGAAAGGAAGAGAATATATAAGATAGGTGAAAGAAAGGAAAGACAATTGGACAGGAGACGAAAGGCACACCAGTGCACTTATGTACGCCCCTTACTGGCCTCTTAGGAACCTGGAGAGGTCAATTGTGAAGAGTCTAAGGGAGAAGTGTTGGGGGTTAGGGGTTGACACAATTGAGTCTGGCAATGAGTTCCACGCTTCGATAACTCGATTGTTGAAATCATATTTTTTACAGTCAAGTTTGGAGCGGTTCGTATTGAGTTTGAATTTGTTGCGTATTCTTGTGTTGTTGTGGTTGAAGCTGAAGTAGTCATTGACAGGTAGGACATTGCAGCATATGATCTTGTGGGCAATACTCAAATCATGTTTTAGACGCCATAGTTCTAGGCTTTCTAGGCCTAGGATTGTAATGAAATGGTACTGGGACTTGTTGATTTTGGATTGCTGAACAGAAATTGTACTTTTTTAAAAATTAAATGGCCCTACCGATTCAATGATCCTCTGCTCTCCTCATCTTGTCAACCGCAATTCTAAACTAACAACAAATACAAATCATTCAGTAGTCCTGTTTGCATGATGTATACTTGTGAAGGATAGGCAGATAATTTGGGATTATGGAAATTCTAAAATCAAATAATTGACGCAAATATTTATAATCCCCTGTGGTGTTATTTCAGCCCCTCTAATATACCAAAGTGCTTTAGGGTTAAACTAACTTCCCTACTGCACTCAACTATTCTGCCATCATGTGACTTCCTGGGGGTCAAGTGTCCCATTTTCTGTCCATCACTGAGAGGACGTCACAACTAGATCTATTTGTGGCTGTTTTGATGTTCACAACTCCCACTCTTCACCACCGTAGTCATAGGAGAAGGGGAAGAGAACAGGATGGATAGGTGTGCCTTTGACTCGGCCCACAATGGCTACGCCATGATTACACTGCAATTTTCCTTCCTGCTCCTGTTCATCTGATGGAATCATCCATGACTATGTGCATTGCTTGAAAGTCAACTAGACCTACTTCCGGCGGTGATGTCATGCTGTGGTGGCTGGAACAAACGGGGCTGCGCTCACTTCTGCCGATTTCTTCATGTTTTATTTATTTATTTTTATTTATTTATTTTGTCCAATACACAATGAGAGTTTTAGTGGGTATATACATACATACATACATACATACATACATACATACATACATATATATGTAGATTGTTCTGAGTTCGGGTTTTGCCCCGTGTAATATTTTGAGTGTCTATGCGACGTTTCGGTGAAATCACATTCACCATCATCAGGCTGAAGTTTTAAGCTTCGTGCTGCTGTAAATATTTCCATTTTACAACAGCACGAAGCTTGAAACTTCAGCCTGATGATGGTGAATGTGATTTCACCGAAACGTCGCATAGACATGCAAAATATTACACAGGGCAAAACCCGAACTCAGAACAATCTACATACATACACCCGTGAAAATTTACGAAAACAAATATATATATATATATACACCCACTAAAACTCTCATATATATATGATTCAACACAAAAATATGTAACCCTTCCCTGGTGCAGAGCTGAAGGGATTGGATACTGTAGCCTAGAGCAGCGTTTCCCAACCGGTGTGCCGCGGCACACTAGTGTGCCGCGAGACACGGCCAGGTGTGCCGCGAAGCTAGGACCTAGAGAAGCTCCAGCTGGGCGGGACGCTGCCGGTGCCGGACCGCCGTATCCGGTGTTCTCCTGCTGGGCCCCAAAGAAGGAAGGCGGGAAAAAGGAGGCAGGGGCGGGGAGGTGCGGCAGTAGGAGTAAAGGGTGCCGCGGCCGCCCCTGCCTCCCCACGGTGCCTCCGGCCAAACACGCCCCTGGCTTCTCCGCCCTGCCCCATTGCCCGCCCGATCCGCCCACTCTCCTCCGACGCCGTCACCTCCTGTCTTGGGGCGCGATCTGTCCCCTCTCCTCCGCCACCGCCTCCTGCCTTGGGGCGAGCAATCCGGGAGTCCGGGACTGTGTGGCTTTGTGCCATGAAGAGAAAACGGCCGACTTTTCCCTGCTGCCGTTTTCTCTTCATGGCGCAAAGCCACACAGTCCCGAACTCCCGGATCGCTCGCTTCTCCGGTCAGCAAAGCCATCTGCCCAGGAAAGCGCCGCGCATTGAAAAAGGGAGTCCGGGACTGTGTGGCTTTGCGCCATGAAGAGAAAACGGCAGCAGGGAAAAGTCATCCGGGCTAACGGGAGGCGGCGCGTGGCCAGGCGCTGGGGAGGTCTGAGAGGGCGAGGGGCTCCGGCTCTCTCTCTCTCTTTCTTTTTCTCTCTGTTGCCGGCATAGTGAAAGAGAGAGAAAGAGAGAGAGAGAAAAAGGAGGGGAGAGAGAATGAGAGGGAAAGAAAGCAAGAGGAAGAGAGGGAAAGAAAGCAAGAGAGAGAGAGAAAGAGAGGGGGGAAGGAGGGAGAGGGAAAGACATAGAGGGAGGGAAGGAGGGAGAGAGAAAGAGAGCAAAAAAGAGAGAAAGAAAGAGGGATGGAGAGAAAGAAGGGAAGGAAGGAAGAGAGAGAAAGAGGGAGGGAGAAATAGAGTGAAATGGAGGAAGAGATTTTTTTTTGTCCAAACTTTTCTTTAGCCCCCCCCGCCGCCCCCCCCCCGTTCAGTGTTTCCCAGAATTTTGAAAATATGAATAATGTGCCGCGGCTCAAAAAAGGTTGGGAAACACTGGCCTAGAGGATAATTCTCTGCCTTACAAGGCAAAGGTTGCAGGTTCAAGTCCCAGTGGGTATGGCTAGCTGATGAGGCCAAAATAAGGCCGAAATAGATCTATCCTAGTCTCCCTTAATTTTCAAATTCAGCAAAAAAAATGTGACACATATATATATATATATATATATATATATATATATATATATATATATGTAGATTTTCACAGGTACAGGTATGACGGTCTTGGTGTATTCGCGTTTCCGTTTCTTCCTACACGGGAAGAACATGGGAAGAAACCCGAATACACCAAGACCGTCATACCTGTACCCGTGAAAATCTACAAATATATATATATATATATATATATATATATATATATATATATATATACACACACACAGTATATATATATATATATATATATATCTGTGTGTGTGTGTCACATTTTTTTTGCTGAATTTGAAAACAAAATAGTAAAATACATGATGAAGGTTATAGAGGAGACACTCATAGTAAAATATATCTATGAAAGAATAGAAAAGAAGATATAATAATAGGATATATCAGTGAAAGAATAGAAGAAGAGATATCGGAATAGAACAAAGGAATAGGAGATTTGCCCACAGAGGCAAATTGGATCCTGGAGGGAACAAGAAAAAGAGGGGTTCTCTCGGGGGATTTTGAGGGGTGAGCTGTGGCTCCCATTGAAATAGAGAGACTCTATTGCAAAAGTGGTTAGTATTTACTTTATCTGTTTATATTTCATGTATTTCTGTATACCTTGTTTATATGTGGTTTGTTTATAACTAAAAAACTCAATAAAGTTTAACACCTCCCCCCAAAAAAAGTTAAAGAAAAAAGAAGTAGAGAGACTCTTGCAAACAGCATGAAGAAAATTTGACCCACGTGGCTGTTCTGGAGGCCCGAGGTCTCGAATATTCAGTAATGGAAGAGAAGAGTCGTAAGCAGCTTGAGTAATTGGGGGGTGGGAGAGAAAAAAGAAAAACGAGACAGAAAGGAGAAACTCTCTGAGAGTGTGGATTGTTTTAAGACGGTTTAGCGCGAAATCGAGTCTCTTTTGAGAAAGTGAAAACGGCGAGCTGGTGGTGGTAGCGGAAGATATGAGTTATCAAGATTGGGAAAAGGAGATAATGTGAAAGGGGTGAATTTGTTAAACCAAAACGGAGAATAGAAACATAGAAGCATAGAAGACTGACGGCAGAAAAAGACCTATGGTCCATCTAGTCTGCCCTTATACTATTTCCTGTATTTTATCTTAGGATGGATCTATGTTTATCCCAGGCATGTTTAAATTCAGTCACTGTGGATTTACCAACCACGTCTGCTGGAAGTTTGTTCCAAGTATCTACTACTCTTTTCAGTAAAATCATATTTTCTCACGTTGCTTCTGATCATTCTCCCAACTAACCTCAGATTGTGCCCCCTTCTTCTTGTGTTCACTTTCCTATTAAAAACACTTCCCTCCTGAACCTTATTTAACCCTTTAACATATTTAAATGATTCAATCATGTCCCCCCTTTTCCTTCTGTCCCCCAGACTATACAGATTGAGTTCATTGAGTTCATTAAGTCTAAGAATAGAGAGTGGAAAAGAGACTTCCCTTTTACTGGATTATGTTGGAGAAGAGAAGAGGGGGAAAGAAGAAATCTGATATCAGGAGGAAAAGTTTGTGACAAGCAATGTTCCCTCTAATTTTTTTGGGGGGTGGGCGGAAAAGTATAGTGTCTGAGTGGCAGTCCCTTTGGGACTGGGCGGCACAGAAATAATAAATAAATAAATAAACAAACAAACAAACAAATAAAAAACCCACCCTGTTTTGCCTCAGAGAATTTCAAAATAAAATACTGTACTGTGTGTCTATAATAGTGAGCTCATAATAGGGCAACTCTACCAATATCAAAATGCCACTTAAATAGTTGAGCTAGTTTCAAACTAGATTTTGATTTTCTTTCTCTCTTCCTTACTCCCATTCTTTTTCTTTCTCTTTTCCTTCCTCTCTTTTTTCTATCTGTTTCGCTCTCTTCCTCTCTTCCTCTCTCTCTCCTTCCCTCTCACTCTTTCCCTCTCGGCTTCTGGGCAGGTTTGGAAAACTCTGAGTTGATGATGATTTTTAAGTGAGCGATTGCTCACTGCTCAGCTTAGAGGGAACTATGGTGACAAGGACTTGTAGGGACTGAATGACTGAGCATATTTGGAAGTGTGGTGCCGTCTTTGAGAAAGTGGGGAGGAGAAAAAAAGACAAACAGAAGACAAGCAAGAAAGAAGGCAAGAAAAATAAGGAGACTGAGGATTTATTACAGAGAAAATTACCGCATACGTTCCGTGATATGGTGCAAGAATTGAACATAAAAGATGCATGGAGACAGTTACAACCTGCCCAAAAAATTACACCTTTTTCTCACACCCACATAATTTGTAGTCTTGCATAGATATGGCATGGATGAATCTGGATTTGATAAACAATATTGAAGATATAGTCATACTACCAAAGACATGGGCAGACCACAACCCGTTGACAATAAAATGCAAAAGTCAGAGGAAAAAGGGACGATGAACATTAAACCAAAGAATTGTAAAGGGAAAATCTGATGTAGAAATGATGGGAAAGAATTGAACATTTTTTGTAAGGTAAACAAAAAAGAACACATGTCATTACAAAATCTTTAGGATACCACCAAGGCGTACATGAGAGATTACAATAGCATATATAGCAGGAAGAAACAAGAAGAGATGGGGGGAAAATATCAACTACAAGATAAGTTTAAAGAAGTAGAAAAAGGTTGCAGAAAGAACCACAGAACAATAAAATTATAGAAGAATGAGATTTAATAAAACACAAAATTAATTTAGCTCAACAAGAAGAAATGGTAACAAATATAACAAGGCCAAAACAACATTATTTTGAAATGGCAAATAAGCCTGGGAAGTAGTTGGCCCATATGCTTGTATGTATGAGTGGTTCTTTAAATTGGGGTTTTTAAGATTATTTTTAATATTAGATTTGTTTACATTGTCTTTTTATTGTTGTTAGCCGCCCCGAGTCTTCGGAGAGGGGCGGCATACAAATCCAATAAATAGATAGATAGATAGATAGATAGATAGATAGATAGATAGATAGATAAACAAACAAACAAACAAACAAACAAACAAATAAATAAATAACAAACAAACAAACAAACTAAGAAATGAAAAAAACAAAAAGATTAGTGTATAACAATTGCAAGATGAACAAGGGAATATATGCCACAAGAAAGAAGAAAAGAAAAAGATAGTCCAAAACTTTTTTCAAACACTTTATAAACAAGAAAACATTAGCAAAGAAGAAGTCAAAAAATATCTACAAAATAGAAACCTAGCCAACATAACAGATGAAGACAGAGAAATCCTAACTGGAAAGATAACATTAGTGGAAATGAAAGAGGCCATTAAAATAAAAACAACAACTAATGCCAGGATTGGATGGAATCCCTGCTGAGATATACAAAACTATAAAGGAACCCCTGGAAGTACAGTGGTACCTCTACTTAAGAACTTAATTCATTCCGTGACCAAGTTCTTAAGTAAAAATGTTCTTAAGTAGAAGCAATTTTTCCCATAGGAATCAATGTAAAAGCAAATAATGTGTGTAAACCCATCAGGAAGGAAATAAAAGCTCGGAATTTGGGTGGGAGGGGGAGGAGGAAGAAGAAGAGGAGGAGGACAGTCGCTGGCGAAGAAAGAAGGTGAGGTGAGGCGAATCAAAAAATCCAAAACTTTAAGGCTTAAAAAAAAAAGAGGGACTCTGAAGCGGCGAGGAGGAGCATGCGCCTCCAATACACCCAATGCGAGGCTGCCTCCCATACACTGGCTGCTGCTGCTGCTACCTGTTGCTTCTTCCTTCCCATGCTGAAGGGCTCCCCTCTCCTCTCACTCGCTCACCACTTCGCTGTGGTGACTCCTCGGCTGCCCAGAGCGAAGGGAGTGTTTCTTTTCTCTGGGCGCTGAGAGAGGTTTATTCCCTGTCCAAGCGCCCAGAGAAAGGAAAATGCTTTGTTCGCTCTGGACTGCCAAAGCCTCCTCAAGCATCACCAAAAGACTCCTCTGGCAGTCCAGATGGCCGGGATTAAAGGGGGGATGGCAGGAAACTGGCCAGCCCTTCATGCCGCTCTCAAATTTCCTGGGAAATTTTTCCCAGCTGGGGTTCATAAGTAAAAATTGGTTCTTAAGTAGAGGCAAAAAAATCTTGAACACCTGGTTCTTATCTAGAAAAGTTCTTATGTAGAGGCGTTCTTAAGTAGTGGTGCCACTGTAATTATGTTCTTCCTTTTTAATTTTTGTTAATCTCTCCACATTCAACATACAATTTCATATGCCTTCAATACAACTTAATATGCACATATCATTTTTCAAAAAATAGACTAGATCACATTCTAATTTTGCTTTATATTGTTTCATCTGTATACATCTTTCTTCTCTCCACTTCTCTCTTTCTATCTCAGGCAGTTATTCTGCCTTTATTACCTTCTTTCTTACTCCTTCTTTCTCCTTCTAGTACCATTCCCTTCTTCCAATGGTTCCTGTACCGATAATGAAACACTAGAAAAAGCAAAAATACTAAATTCCTAGACAGAGGCATTTACTACATTACTCCCTAAAGAAGAAACAGATATTCAAAAAATTCAAAATTTTAGGCCAATCTTGCTGTTGAATGTAGACTATAAAATATTTGCAACAATTATAGTGGAACAACTTAAAAATATTGAACAAAACCATCCAATATAGACCAAAATTGGCAGATAAAGCACACATGGGAATTACGGTATATTAATGGGAATTACAGTATTATAAAGCCCAGACAGATAAACAATTTGCTTTAATTTTGGTTTACGCACAAAAACTTTTGATAATTTAAATTGGCTATTTTTTAACACACAATTGGAAATGATGAAATTTGGAAGAAAAATTAATAAAATGATTAAGACAATATATTCAAATCAAAGATCGAAGATATTACTAAATTGGAAAATGGAAAAAATGAATGTAAATAAAGGGGTCAGACAAGGGTGCCCTTTATCACCACTATTATTCATACTTTCGTTAGAAGTTTAGAGAAAACTGAGATATAAAAGGGAGAGAACTAGAAAAGAAGATTACAAATTGCAGACATTTGCTGATGATATGGTATTTATAGTTGAAAACCATTTGGAAACAGGAAGTGTATTGGTTCAAGAATTACACGAATTTGGAAAGGTTGCTGGATTAAAAAGAAATAAAAACAAAAAAATGATAACTAAGAATCTTACACAAGATCAAAACAAAAAATTAGAAAGGATATTAGAATTTCAAATAGTTTAAAAAATAAAATATCTAGGGATCTCGGAAAGACTTGGAAAATTGGACAAAATTACAATTATTGCTAATAGGAAGAATCTCCACCACTAAAATGAATATTTTAGCAAATTTTTATACTTATTCCAAACAATTCCAGTAAAATGAAACAATTTCTTTTAAATAAGTAAATAAAATAATATTAAAATTCATTTGGCAAAGGGAAAAGGCTAGAATTAAATGTAAATTTTTGCAGGACACTAGATTAAGGGGGGATATGGTTTTACCAGATTGGGAACTGCATTATCAGGTGGCCACAGATACATAGATAAAAGAATGGATAATTTTAAAAAACAAAAGAATTTTAGCAATTGAAGGACACGACCTTCCATGAGGTTGGCACGCATTTCTATGGGAGGGAAAAAACAAACCACACAATTCTTTCCAAAGATATCAAATAAGAAATGCATTGATTGGGATCAAGAAGAAAATTAAGCAAAAAATTTATATAAAGTCGCCACGATGAATCTCAACAATAAAAGCATTGGTCTATCCAAATGTCATAGATTAGGCAAAATAGTTACATATGAGGAATTACTAGACAAACAAGGTTAAAATCAAATCAAGAATTATAAATATAAGGAATCAAAATCCTACATACAGACCAAAACAAAGTATAAAAAGGACTTAGAGCAATATGGCTTTCAACAACAAGAAATCAATAAAATTCTAACAGGGACAGAGGAAAAATGATTACTAAGGTTTATAATTGTTTGCTAACAATGGAGGATGAAATCGTATAAGAAACAAGGATTGTGTGGGAAATTTTTTTTGATACAATATCGAATTAGAGTACTGGGAACAAATTTGGGGAAAATATTGTAAAATGACAATGTTGGCCGCATATAAAGAGAACATACTGTATTTAGAAAGTTTTACCACCAGCGAGATTGGCCAAAATGTATCCATCCACATCACCTAACCGTTGCAAATGTAATCATATAAAAGGGACATTCTACCACAAGTGATGGACGTGTGCTGACACAAAGAAATATTGGAGGAAAATTAAAAATTGGACTGAGGAAATAACAGAGCAAAAAATTGAAAGGAGATCAGAGAATAATAAAAGAATATAGAAAAGAAATTCACTATATCACCCAACGCATAACAATGGCAGTGAGGGTCACATTTGCAGAATGGAAGAAAGAAAAAAACCCACTCAAATGCAATGATCATTAAAAAAAGTGCTAGAGTGCGCAGAGATGAGTAAACTAACAACGGAACTGAGAGAGAGAAGAAACAGGGTAGTATAAAATATGGGAGAGATGCAGTAAAGGGCAGCCATTCGCGGCCCTACTGGAATGCTTGGGAGTAAAGGGGCGAAGCCATCCCACCTGGGAGCAACAGCTGGACTTGGAGAAGCAGGAGCTGAGTTTCCAGCCGCTGCCCGAGGAGCAAGAAAAGGAGGAGCAGGAGGAGCAGCCGCCCCCGGAAGCCAAGGAGGGCAATCCCAGAACCATGGAAAAGCCAGAGAGAGATCGTACCAGCCCAGAGGAGAAGAAACTTCCTGCTCCCTCAGGCACCCCCTGGCACCTGAGCCGTCCCTTCGTTCCTCTCGCTGTCACCACCATCAGCACCGCCAGCAACTGTGAAAATGTGGAGCCAGGGAACTCTTCCAAACGGAGAAGTTGGCGCTGCTATCCTTGGGCTGCCCAACCCTGGACAGATGGTATGATTGGCTTGAAAAAAACAGTAAAATCAATTTGTAAATTGAGATTTTAAAAAGCGTTACAATAGGGGGGAAATGTGGTAGGTGTAATTTTAAATCTAAAAGGTTGTATGATGTATATAATAGTGTATATCTATTAATTAATAGTATACAAAATGAATACATAAAGATAAAAAAAATGTTTAAGTATAAAACAATAGTTATAATTAGGAAGAATGTAGAATTGAGAAGAAAAATTCCAATGCTGTAAAGCTGTATTAGTAGAATTGTGTTTTATGTTTGTGTATCTTATATGTTTGTCTTTTATGTTTTTTTATTATTTATTAATTAGATTTCTATGCCACCCTTCTCAAAAAGACTCAGGGTGGT
Source organism: Erythrolamprus reginae (assembly GCF_031021105.1). Classification (NCBI taxonomy): domain Eukaryota; kingdom Metazoa; phylum Chordata; class Lepidosauria; order Squamata; family Dipsadidae; genus Erythrolamprus; species Erythrolamprus reginae. Next base: position 180,092,146 of record NC_091951.1, on the reverse strand, counting down.
GTACAACATTGTAAGTATAAACAATATATGTGAGAAACCCAATTATTTAAAAGGACATATACAAAATTAATAAAAATCTAACATCCCTGATACAGTCATCCACATTCATCCAATTCAAGTATTCATATTGGCGAGGGACAATCTTCTGGCTCACAGTCCCCATGTCCACCAGCAGAGGTGGGTCTTCAGACCTTTATGACGGACTAGGAGGGAGGGGGCGGTACGTATCTCCGGATGGAGTTCATTCCAGAGGGCCAGGACTGCCACAGAAAAGGTTCTTCCCTTAGGTCCCACCAGACAACATTGTTTGGCTGACGGGACCTGGAGAAGGCCAACTCTGTGGGACCTAACCGACAGCTGGGATGCATGAGGCAGAAGACGGTCCTGAAGGTAGTCTGGTCCTAAGCCATGTAAGGCTTTATAGGTAGTGATGGGCGAATCCAACGGTGTTTGGGTTCGGCAAGTTCGGATGAACTTTACGCAAAATTCGGCCGAACCCGAACGGGGAATCCCACCAAGAGATTCTGGGGGCAGAGCTTTGACGTCACGTATACCGGCAGGTTGCTAAGGACACCAAGGTGATCACTTCCTGGATTCCATGGAATCCAGGAAGTAATCACCTTGGCGTCCTTAGCAACCTGCCGGTGACGTCAAAGCTCCGAATGATGAACGCGACCCCGAACTTTGCCCGAAATTTCAAAAAAAATTGGGTTTGGGTTTGGCATACTGAACTACGCAAAATTCGGTAGGGACCCGAATTGTGCGGGTTCAGTTTGCCCATCACTATTTATAGGTCATAACCAGCAATGTGTTTTGTTCTTAACTTGGAAAATTTCAATTTAATTTTTTTTTTTAAAGAAAATCAACTGGATCATTTGGTCAGCTTCATTCTGTGCTCAGAACCAGAACAAAGGTTATCAATTAGCTATTCTCCAAGAAAGTTGATGCTGTTTCAGGCCTATCTCGGACAATTGTGAATGATTCTCTAATTTATGGACAATAGAGAATGTACAATATCAATACATGACTGCTCTGCAGTTTATGGTATTCTTGGGGAATAATTTTTTTTTTAACATAGGACTATAGTACTACATCTGTATTGGAAAACCCTGGAGAACCATTAGAGGAAAACAAGGAAATGTAGAAAATCATTATCTGGATTTTAGGAGCCTTAGAAGAGGTAGCATTATCTTATGCCAAGTAGTCAGGCAAATATCAATAAAACAACAAGCAAAACTGAACTCCCTTCTTCCTAATAATTCTAATTCTAATAATTCTACCACCACTGATGCAGTTATCCGGGTGCTCTGGAAACTATTTGCTACTCATGGGTTGCCAGATATATTGGTCTCTGACAATGGGCCTCAACTCACAGACATCCCATTTGAAGGATTTTTACCTAAGGTAGGAATTAAACATACCCTAGCGCAGGGATAGGCAAAGTCAACTCTTCTATGACTTGTGGACTTCAACTCCCAGAATTCCTGAGCCAATCATGCTAGCTCATGAATTCTGGGAGTTGAAGTCCACATGTCATAGAAGAGCCAATTTTGCCTACCCCTGCCCTAGTGGCACTCTTTCACCCAAGTAGCCAAAGGGCATTTAGGGCCAGGAGAATGGCAAGCCCGTGTTGACAAATTCCTCTTAGTACAACATTTAACACCAAGTACGTTTACTGGGAAAAACCCAGCCAAATTACTTATGGGGAGGAAACTCCAGGCCATAATAGACAGATTACACCCAGATTACTCTACCCAAAAAGGCCACAACAGTCCCTCCCAAGTCAGACTGTTTCAAACAGATGACCCAGTATTCGCCAGGAATTTTGCAGAAGGTCCCCTATGGGTACCTGGGGAAATCTTAGAGGTAACAGGCCCAAAGTCCTACATAGCATTGTTAACCAATGGCAAAAAATGGTGGTGCGACATCGACCAATTGCGCAGGACCTACCTCCTAATGCAGACTACAAACAAACCCCTAATCATAATTTCCATACAGCTGACACTACTTCAAGGGGTACAGGCAGTATTGGGCAGCCACTTACCATGCTAATCAGACGGTCTTTGGCAGCCGCGTGCCCTGAGGGAGATTTGGTTTCTGCGCATATGTAGCAAGCCAAATCTCACAAGTCTTTGGCTATTTTTGCCTATATTTTTGTTTCTGTAGATGCGCAGAAGAAAAACCTGGCAAAAATAAACGAAATCGTGTGAGCACAAGCAAAATTTGGGCTATTTTCACTAGTATTTTTGCTTCCGCGCAAATCCAGAAGCAAAAAAGAAATATTTATTTATTCATTTATTTATTCAATTTTTATGCCGCCCTTCTCCTTAGACTCAGGGCGGCTTACAACATGTTAGCAATAGAACTTTTTAACAGAGCCAGCCTATTGCCCCCACAATCCGGGTCCTCATTTTACCCATCTCGGAAGGATGGAAGGCTGAGTCAACCTTGAGCCAGTGATGAGATTTGAACCGCTGACCTTCAGATCTACAGTCAGCTTCAGTGGCCTGCAGTACAGCACTCTACCTGCTCGGCCACCCCAAACTTGCAAATTTTGGGCCAGGAATCTGTAAGTCATGCTGTTCCTGGGCTGAAATCTATCGGCGTGCTGTTCCCGAGCCATCTCCACTGGCCAGATGGCGTCCCTTCACATGGGGGTAGGAGCCCATGACTGGGCATGGGGGACTTATCTGAAGAGCCGGAGCCATCACTAGTCCAGGAACAAGAACCGGTCCCTGTAGAGACTTTTGTCCTGCCCAGGCTGTTACAGGAGTTTCCAGAGGCAAAGACAGAAATGGCAAGCCCATCCTCTCTGCCCGAAGCCAATGCCAAAACTGAACTGCGCAAGTTAACCAGGGTCCCACAACATCCAAATTATTTAAAAGACCCATCCTCGAATACAGCTCATCTGTTTGGAACCCATAACGCATCTCAGACATTAACACCCTTGAAAATGTCCAAAGATACTTCACCAGAAGAGCCCTTCACTCCTCCACTCGAAATAGAATACCCTATGAGACTAGACTTTCAATCCTGGGCCTAGAAAGTTTAGAACTAAGACGCCTTAAACAAGATCTAAGTATTGCCCACAAGATCATATGCTGCAACGTCCTGCCTGTTGGCAACTACTTCAGCTTCAACCACAACAACACAAGAGCACACAACAGATTTAAACTTAATATTAACCGCTCCAAACCTGACTGTAAAAAAATATGACTTCAGTAACCGAGTTGTCGAAGCGTGGAATTCATTACCGGACTCCCTAGTGTCATCCCCAAACCCCCAACACTTTACCCTTAGATTATCTACGGTTGACCTATCCAGATTCCTAAGAGGTCAGTAAGGGGCGAGTTTAAGTGCACTAGAGTGCCTTCCGTCCCCTGTCCTATTGCTCTACTATATCTCCTATACCTTTCTTCTATTCCTATATCTCTTCTTCTATTCTTTCATTGATATGTTCTATTACTATACCTTCTTTTCTATTATTTCTTAGATATATTTTACTATGAGTATCTCCTCTATAACCTTCATCATGTATTTTACTGTGTATATAGATATATACCCACTAAAACCCTCATTGTGTATTGGACTAAACAAACAAACAAACAAACAAACAATGTGTGCTAATGTGATGGACCAGACTAAGTGGGGAGGAGTGTTATGTATTGAGGTTTGAATTGAATGAATCTGTTTACTCCAAGGTCTGCTCTGCGAAGTGGGAAAACTAAGGATGCTGATTGGTTGAACCAGCCAGCAGCCCTCTATTTAAAAAGAGAGCTTCCCAGCTGGTTCCTTTGCTAGATGTATGACTTCTACAATAAAGAGCTGTTAGTTACTTCTGTCTACAAGTCTCTTCAATCCCAGAACTTAACACAGCTGGAAGGGACCTTGGAGGTCTAGTCCAACCCCCTGCTCAATTAGGAGACAATATAACACACTACAGCTGTGTAAGGAGTTCTTTGGGATAGAGCAAATAAAGTGCAGGGCAGTTCAATTTTTGTGAACAAGTTCATTTTTTTCTTCATAGCATTTCAAATATTAAGTGCATTCAATTTATTTTTCAGTGACTGAAAACTAACTAAAAGTAAGCGAGCAGCAAACTTGGTCGACATAGAACCCTCCAATGCAGTGTCAGCATAAGAAGTTGTATGGAACCTACATTGCATATTTGACATCAACACAATTGAGAGAGTCCAGAAATATTTCACAAGGAGAGTCCTTCATTCCTCTTCTCAGAACAAAATACCTTACTCCACCAGACCTGAAATTCTTGGTTTAGACAACTTACAACTCCGTCGTCTCCGTTCCGACTTAATTATAGTTCATAAAATCATATCCCAAAATGTCCTACCTGTTAACGACTACTTCACCTTCAACCGCAACAACACACGAGCACGAAATCGATTTAAACTAAATGTCAACCGCTCCAAACTTGACTGCAAAAAATACGACTTCAGCAACAGAGTAATCAATGCCTGGAATGCACTACCTGATTCTATGGTTTTTACTCCTAACCATAGTTCCCTCCAAGCTGAGCAGTGAGCAATCGCTCACTTAAAAATCATCATCAACTCAGAGTTTTTCAAACCTGCCCAGAAGCCAAGAGGGAAAGAGTGAGAGGGAAGGAGAGAGAGAGGAAGAGAGGAAGAGAGAGAAACAGATAGAAAAAAGAGAGGAAGGAAAAGAAAAAGAATGGGAGTAAGGAAGAGAGAAAGAAAATCAAAATCTAGTTTGAAACTAGCTCAACTATTTAAGTGGCATTTTGATATTGATAGAGTTGCCCTATTATGAGCTCACTGTTATAGACACACAGTACAGTATTTTATTTTGAAATTCTCTGAGGCAAAACAGGGTGGGTTTTTTGTTTGTTTGTTTGTTTGTTTATTTATTTATTTATTTATTTATTTATTTATTTATTTATTTATTTAATATTTCTGTGCCGCCCAGTCCCAAAGGGACTGCCGCTCAGACACTATACTTTTCCGCCCACCCCCCACCCCCAAAAATTAGAGGGAACACTGCTCCTAACCCCAAAACCTTTAACCTTAGACTACCTACAATTGATCTCTCCTCCTTTCTAAGAGGTCTGTAAGGGGCGTGCATAAGTGCACCATTGTGCCTACCGTCCCTGTCCTATCATTTTATCATTACTTATCTAATGTTTTATATGTACAAATTATCACCCTATAATTGTTTGACAAATTACTAAATTACTAAATTACTAAATTACTAAATTACTAAATGACTAAATGACTAAATGACTAAATGACTAAATGAATAAATGAATAAATGAATAAATGAATAAATGAATAAATGAATAAATGAATAAATTAATAAATGAATAAATGAATAAATGAATAAATGAATAAATGAATAAATGAATAAATGAATAAATGAATAAATTAATAAATTAATAATTTAATGAATAAATGAATAAATGAATAAATGAATAAATGAATAAATTAATAAATTAATAAATTAATAAATTAATAAATTAATAAATTAATAAATTAATAAATTAATAAATTAATAAATTAATAAATTAATAAATTAATAAATTAATAAATTAATAAATTAATAAATTAATAAATAAAGTTGCTGAACAAACATAGGACAGTATATTAATGAAGGTCAAAGGCTGGGTATTGAGGGGGTGGCTGCCTTGCTAAATATTGTACAAACTCAAGTTTGACTGGGCCTTTCAGCCATCACCTCAACACTCAGTTCAAAATAGTCCAAGAAACAGAGTCTTGGCACCAGCGTGCCTTATAATCTTGCCCAGCCGGTGCAACAGTTTATAGGAGTAGGCAGCCAAGAAAATACTCCATTGAGTCATTCTTGGAGACAGGGAGGCTGGAGTGGGCCTATCGCCAGCAATGAGCTCCAATAAGAGCTTGTGATCAATGATCAGCTCGAAATCCTGACCAAACAGGTACTCATGGAAACTTTTCAATTCAGCAACAGCTGCTAGGGATTCTTAGTTGAGCTGACTATAGTTGCGTTCCATGCTAGAAAGTGTCCCTGAGAAGTATGCCATAGGGCAGTGATGGCAAACCTATGATATGGGTGTCACAGGTGGCACGCGGGCACATATCTGCTGGCACATGAGCTGTTATCCTAGCTCAGCTCCAATATGCATGTGTGTGCCAGCCAGCTGATTTTTGGCTCACACAGAAGCTCTGGGAGAGCATTTTTGGCTTCCAGAGAGCCTCCGGGGAGAGGGGGAGGGCATTTTTATCCTTCCCCGGCTATAGAGAAGTCCTTGGAGCCTGGGAAGGGTGAAAAATGAGCCTACTGGCTCATAAGTTGGTAAAAAGGCCAATTTCGGCCTCCAGACAGCCTCCGAAGGGTGGGGAAAGGTATTTTTGCCCTCCCCAGGCATTGAATTATGGGTGTGGGCACTCGCGCACGCGTGATAGCTTGTGCACATATTCTTTTGGCACCCAAGGAAAAAAAAGTTTGCCATCAGTGCTATAGGGGCTTCACGGTAATTGGGAAGTCTATGGCTTAAAACAGTTCCCACCCCTAAGGGAGAAGCATCACAAACCAAAATTATCAGGAGAGTCTCACTGAACAGTATTAGAATACTGTCTTCAGATAAGAGGCTTTTAACGGCTATAAAAGCAGCCTCTTGAGCTTTCCCCCACACATCAACGGGCTCTTTTTCAATAGTACCGTAGTTTGTGCAAAGGCTCAATGACTATGGTTTTGATTGCAAAGAAGATGTAAAAGTTCAGTCATCCCAGGAAAGCATGGACTCAGTTCTGTTAGTTGGTGCTGGGGCCTCCCTAATTGCCTTACTTTTTCCCTGATGGGGTGTATGCTGGATCCATTTATCCTGCAGAATTCAATTTCCAGCACCTCCATTTGGCATTTGCTTGCCTTAGCTTTCAGGCCAGCAGCTCTGAAATGACAAAACCTCTCTTAGTCTCTCCCTCAGTTGGGACTCACTCTCTGCAGTAACTAGAACGTCGACAAAATAGGGAACGACTCTTGGCAGTTTGTTCAAAACCTGTTCCATAATTCCTTGGAAAATCCCCAGGACTATGCTGACACTGAATTTGAAGTCTGTTGCATTTGAATGCCACGCGTTATGGTAGGTATCCATGCCCTACTTCTCTGGCAGCGAACTTTTGTGGTTGCAACACCACTCTACAGGCCCTGCCAATATAGCCCATTTTGTTGCAATGGTGGCAAATAGCATCTCTGAAAAGGCAGGAGTTTCTCAGATGCCTTCCCCGCCCCCCAGCTAAAGCATGGCCTTCAATTTTGATGCCGATTCGTTTGGTAGTCTTCGCTGTTGTTGGGGTCATCATGCCACTGGTTCTCATGGATTTCAGATGCCTGCTTCTTTGGCATTGTCACGCCCTGGCAATGTAGCAACTCTGCAGCTTTATTTGATGATTCTGTGGCTTTGGCCTCATCTAACGCCGTTTGCAGCACAATGTTAGTCTTTGCCAGGAGCCCCCCATTGTAGTTGGATATCTTGCACCCTGCAAATAAGTTGATCTAACAGTACATCTTCTAGATGGCAGGAGATGCAGTGCATGGCTGCCTTCCTCAGTGCTACGAGATACTGGTTGATTGACTCCCCATCAGGTTGCATCCATTGGCAGAACTTGTGCATGAGAACTATCTTTGATGGTACAGAACACTCCATGTTCTGCAGTGTTTGCCAGGGAATTGTTTCCGCTAGCATTGATTCGGCTAGTGACTCAGCTGTGTCAAAGACCTTGTGGCTGCAATTGCTGAGAAATAAGGCTTGCTTCCTGTTGTTGGTTAGACCCTGTAGGTCATTCACCTCTAGGAAGCATCTGAATTGATTCGTGTAGGACCCCCAGTTCTCCTTGGCCGGGTTGAATGGAGTAGGTGGGTGGAAGACTGACATGGCTTACCAAGCAGTTTGAATTTGCCACGTAAAATGGCCATTGTCGCATTTCTCACCAGGCTGGATCTTCGGCACTGAATGGAGGTCTCTTCAGAATAGCACCTTCATCGCCAGTGTTGAGTTCTGGTATGTGTTCTATCGAGCTCTCTGGTAGACTTCTCCCAAAAATTCACAGGTACAAATTTCAGACACACACACGTTTGAAAATTCAAAACTATGTTCTTTATAATGAAAAGTCACTTAAACTAAGCCCTCTTTTGGTATAGCAAAGAGCACTCGTCTCCAAACAAACTGGTAATTTGTACAAGTCCCTTATCAGTTCTGTGATACTAGCTTGCAGCTGTGAGGCAATTCACAGTCCTTCTTCTTTCACAAAGTGAAACACACTTTGCTCTGGTTTAGTTTCAAAGCGGGGGAAAATCAGCACACAAGAGGTCAAATTCAGTAAAGCAGTCACGAAACACAACGATCAGATAATCCTCCACAATGGCCAAACCCACAGGCTGCTATTTATAGCAGCCTCACTAATTACCACAGCCCCACCCAACCACAGGTGGCCTCATTTTCTTTGATAATAATCTCTCAGTTGTTGTTGCCTATGCATCGCTCTCCGCATTCGTGGCTGTATCATTAGCTCTTGTTCTGAATCCAAGGAGGAGCTAGATAATTGATCTCCTTCTAAGCTGTCTGCCACACTCTCCTCCTCCCTGTCACTCATGTCTTCTTGGTCAGAGGAGCCTTCATCAGCAGATTCCACCGGGGGGGCAAAACAGGCCTGCAGCATGTGAATGTCTCCCCCACATCCACAGTCCCTGGGGCAGCAGCTGGGCCAGAGCTAACCACAACAGTATGAAGAGACTTGGAGACAGTAATGACTTAACAGCACTTTATTGAATAGTACACAGATCCAGCAAAAGAACCAGCTGGGAAGCTCTCTCTTTAAATAGTGGGCTGTCGGCTGGTTCAACCAATCAGCGGTCTCAGTCTTCCCACTCCCTAGAGCGGACCTTGGAGTAAACAGTCTACACTTTCAAACCTTAATACATAACAATTATTATCTATTATTAGCTTTCCACAGAACAGGAAGTGATCTCTTCGAGATATTCTTAAGAGCTCACGAATCTTGGAGTGGTACACTAATACCTGTCTGCGGTCAAATCACCAGAAAGGTTGCCACCTTGTACCCTTTACAGCTTTGAAGCTTAGCATCATCTTCTTTTCGTTGCTTATGTAAGTTCTCTCTGGGATTTTCTTCCAATAAAGTCCCTTGTCATCCACAGTGAATATTTGCTGGGGCAAATAACCATCTTCCTCAAAAAACCTTCTTGAGGGTTTCCAGGAACTCCTCGGCTGAGTCCTCATCCATACTCACTGCCTCTTCACTCACGTTCATATTGTGCTGGTTCACATGAGCCTTCAAATGCAGGAATCACTCATGTCTTGCAACACATGTGTCTTCAGCAGCTCTTTCACCAGCCTTCTGTTACAAATTATAAAATAAGCTCCTGGGTCAGCATTAAGCTGAACGGCATGTATCGTTGATGTTGAACAGCATCTCAATTTTTTCCCACATCCTCTTCACGCCTGTGAAGGCTTGTATAGGCCAGTGATTTTCAACCTTTTTTGAGCCGCGGCACATTTTTTACAATTACGAAACCCTGGGGTCTATTGAGCGGGGAGGGGGGGCGGCTAAAAAAGTTTGGACAAAAAAATTCTCTCTCTCTCTCTTCCTCCCTTTTGCTCTATTTCTCCCTCTTTCTCTCCCTTCCTCTTTCTTTCTCTCTCTCTCCATCCCTCTTTCTTTCTCTTCCTTCCTTCCTCTTTTTTGCTCTCTTTCTCCCTCCCTCCCTCCCTCTATGTCTTTCTCTCTCTCTCCTTCCCTCCCTCTCTTTCTCTCTCTCTCTTGCTTTCTTTCTCTCTCTTTCTCTCTCTCTCTTGCTTTCTTTTTCTTGTTCTCTTTCTCTCTTGCTGTCTTTCTCTCTTGTTCTCTTTCTCTCTCGCTCACTCTTTCTCTCTTTCTTTCTTTCTTTCTCTCTTTCGTTCTCTCTCTCTCTCTTCCTTTCTTTCTCTCTTTCTTTCTCTCTCTCTTCCTTTCTTTCTCTCTCTGAGCTTCGCGGCACATCTGACCATGTCTCACGGCACACTAGTGTGCCGCGGCACACTGGTTGAAAAACACTGGTATAGGCACTGAACTTTTACCTGCTCCATGAGTGTGTCTTTATTCTTAATTATTGTTCCAATTGTGGAACGATTCATTTATTTATTATTATTTATTATTTGGATTTGTATGCCGCCCCTCTCCGAAAACTCTCTCATCCTCTCTCTGTCTCTCTCTCTCTCCCTCCCTCCTTCTTCCTCCCTCCCTCCAAAATATTCACCGTTGTCTACTCAAGGGTGGGGAATTATTTGTCTTTTCTTACCTGTGGACATCAAGTCCCAGAATTCTCGAGCCAGCATAGTTGGCTCAGTAATTCTGGTAGCTGAGGTCCACAGGTCATAAAAGAGAAATAGTTCCCCACTTCTACTCTAGTGTGTGATGGATTGACATTTCTTTGTGTCATTATCACTCTCCAGTTCTCATTATCACTCTGGGGTTTTATTGCAGACATTTCAGAAGACCAGAGAAGGCTTCAGAAGATGAGAAATATTTAATACTTACATATTTAATACTTACATATGCAGCATTCCAGAAACTAAACTTTTTCTACTTTTTCTTGACCTCCAAAACTTTCTAGGAAGAAGTTGTGGCCCAGTTTGTTTGTATTTTTGAACATTTGCAACTCAACGTTTTGTAAGTAGAGTAATCTCTTTATTCCACTATCCCCATACACACTTTCTTCTTTTCAACCAACCACTTTCTTGTTACGTGTTTAGACTTTATCTTACTATTTGGAAATCCCACAATATTTTAACCTGCTCGTTTTTGACTATTTTGTCAATGATGCATTCCCAGCAATTTTTCATTATTGGCACATTAAAATTTTGACAGATGTTCCAGTGAATCATTTTGGGAACTGCATTATGTCATTTTTAAAAATAATCAGTTTATATGATCTTGCATGAGCCAGAGTAATGCATATAATCTGTTGTTCCTCCTGCTTCTTTTGCACAATCTACACTTTGAATCATTTAATGATTTTTAAATTTTGGCTATGATTAATACAATCAGCTGTCAATAGCTTGCTCTTGAGCAGCCAAAAATAGGCCAGTAATTTCCTTTTTATTGTCCCAGTTGTAAGCCATTGCCAAGTTTTATCTTTACTTGGTTTCCCCTCGTTCTTTTGCAGAAATTGATTGTGACGTACTTTTTCTTGATAGCATTCTATTCATGTTTTATTACATCATTTGATATGAATGTTTTGCTTTCTGCAAATTCTAGTTTTTAACTTGCAGAGATGCTTGTTTTGGGCTGTCTTTTTTATTTATATTTGTTTGTTTGTTTCTTTTGTCGAGTGTGTATAAAATTATAGACAAAGTATAAACATTAATATGAATATATAAGAGGAATAAGCACAGTTTTGAGTACATGATATTTTACAAAATACACAGGGACTTTCAGACAGGGATTATTATTATTATTATTATTATTATTATTATTATTATTATATTTTTTAATTGGATTTGTATGCCACCCCTCTCTGCAGACTCGGGGCAGCTAACAACAGTAATAAAACAGCATATAACAATAATCCAATACTGGTGCGCTTATGCACACCCCTTACAGACCTCATAGGAATGGGGTGAGGTCAATGATAGACAGCTTC